>NC_034014.1:3893384-4253361 GCF_000346465.2 Prunus persica
TCTATGCCGACAAAATTTGCCGGATTAGGTTTCCCCCGACGAAAATATCTTTGCCGACGAAATTTCGTCGGGAAAGGTCTTAATTTTAAAAAACAAGTATAAACTTAGGATGTTTAGGTTAATGAATTTATAAAAATTTTATTTTTAGTAACTACATAATATATTTGGAGATTTAATTAGTTGAATTAGCAATTATATTTTAATTAATTTATTTATTTAATGACTGATTATGATTAAATATTTTAATTAACTTCATGAATTATATTACTTAATGAATAGTAATTCAATTTTCTCTTCTTCTTTTTCTCCTTTACTAATTAAAGTAATTAAAAAAGTGAAATACATACCATGCTACTTAAAGGGTGTAGCCTACCTTTTCATTAAAAAAAAAAAAAAAAAAATTTTAAAAATTTTAAAAAAAAAAAAACTGAGTATAGCCGTGCGGCTATACTATTTTTAATATAAAAAGGCGCCACGTGTCGACTTTTTAAAAAACACCGAGTATAGCCGTGCGGCTGTACTATTTTTTGGTCTTAAAAAAGGAGCCTCCAGCGATTAGGCGCCACGTGTCCCCAAAAAGTATAGCCGCCCGGCTAGACTATTTTTCAAAAAGAAAAATATAGTACAGCCGCACGGCTATACTATGTAAATATAGTATTTAATAAATAAATAAAAGAAAGAAGGACCCTCCAAGTTGCATTAGCTTGTACTTTATAGATATTAATTTGCTAGTTTAAACATATCCATATTTTTAAACTTTATACTTTTGAAAAAAAAAAAAAACACATGAACACTTCTCCCGACGAAATTTCGTCGGCAAAGATCTATGCCGACAAAATTTGCCGGATTAGGTTTCCCCCGACAAAATTATCTTTGCCGACGAAATTTCGTCGGGAAAGGTCTTAATTTTTAAAAAATAAGAATAAAACTTAGGATGTTTAGGTTAATTAATTTATAAAAATTTTATTTTTAGTAACTACATAATATATTTGGAGATTTAATTAGTTGAATTAGCAATTATATTTTAATTAGTTTATTTATTTAATGACTGATTATGATTAAATATTTTAATTAACTTCATGAATTATATTACTTAATGAATAGTAATTCAATTTTCTCTTCTTCTTTTTCTCCTTTACTAATCAAAGTAATTAAAAAAGTGAAATACATACCATGCTACTTAAAGGGTGTAGCCTACCTTTTCATTAAAAAAAAAAAAAAAATTTAAAAAAAAAAAATTTAAAAAAAAAAAACTGAGTATAGCCGTGCGGCTATATTATTTTTAAATAAAAAGGCGCCACGTGTCGACTTTTTAAAAACACCGAGTATAGCCGTGCGGCTGTACTATTTTTTGGTCTTAAAAAAGGAGCCTCCAGCGATTAGGCGCCACGTGTCCCCAAAAAGTATAGCCGCCCGGCTAGACTATTTTTCAAAAAGAAAAATATAGTACAGCCGCACGGCTATACTATGTAAATATAGTATTTAATAAATAAATAAAAGAAAGAAGGACCCTCCAAGTTGCATTAGCTTGTACTTTATAGATATTAATTTGCTAGTTTAAACATATCCATATTTTTAAACTTTATACTTTTCAAAAAAAAAAAAAAACACATGAACACTTCTCCCGATGAAATTTCGTCGGCAAAGATCTATGCCGACAAAATTTGCCGGATTAGGTTTCCCCCGACGAAAATATCTTTGCCGACGAAATTTCGTCGGGAAAGGTCTTAATTTTAAAAAATAAGTATAAACTTAGGATGTTTAGGTTAATTAATTTATAAAAATTTTATTTTTAGTAACTACATAATATATTTGGAGATTTAATTAGTTGAATTAGCAATTATATTTTAATTAGTTTATTTATTTAATGACTGATTATGATTAAATATTTTAATTAACTTCATGAATTATATTACTTAATGAATAGTAATTCAATTTTCTTTTCTTCTTTTTCTCCTTTACTAATCAAAGTAATTAAAAAAGTGAAATACATACCATGCTACTTAAAGGGTGTAGCCTACCTTTTCATTTAAAAAAAAATTAAAATTAAAAAAAAAAACTGAGTATAGCCGGCTATACTATTTTTAATATAAAAAGGCGCCACGTGTCGACTTTTTAAAAACACCGAGTATAGCCGTGCGGCTGTACTTTTTTTGGTCTTCAAAAAGGAGCCTCCAGCGATTAGGCGCCACGTGTCCCCAAAAAGTATAGCCGCCCGGCTAGACTATTTTTCAAAAAGAAAAATATAGTACAGCCGAACGGCTATACTATGTAAATATAGTATTTAATAAATAAATAAAAGAAAGAAGGACCCTCCAAGTTGCATTAGCTTGTACTTTATAGATATTAATTTGCTAGTTTAAACATATCCAAAGTAGATATTAATAGGCCACTATACAATATTTTAATATAATTTTTATTCATATTCAATAATATGTGATAATTGTTTGTATAATACGTGAACTTTGTGTGTCTTAATGAAAATTTTGTAAAACGTATGTGTATTAAGCATTACAAATACGTACAAACATGTATAATACGACTATTGTACGTTTGCTTTTTAAAAAAAGGAGATGCGTATAGAACACGAATGTATTATTGGAAACCACGTACGTACACACACACACACACATATATATATATTACGACTAATTAAAGTAATTCAAAAAGGATAAGATATTACTTAATTACATATATTAAATTAAGGAAGTTGGCCAAAAGAAAAAGTAAAGAAACTAATTTTATTTTTTTAAAATTTATACTTTTCAAAAAAAAAAAACACATGAACACTTCTCCCAACGAAATTGCGTCGGCAAAGATCTATGCCGTCAAAATTTGCCGGATTAGGTTTCCCCCGACGAAAATATCTTTGCCGACGAAATTTCGTCGGGAGAGGTCTTATTTTTAAAAAATAAGTATAAACTTAGGATGTTTAGGTTAATTAATTTTTAAAAATTTTATTTTTAGTAACTACATAATATATTTGGAGATTTAATTAGTTGAATTAGCAATTATATTTTAATTATTATTTATTTAATCACTGATTATGATTAAATATTTTAATTAACTTCATGAATTATATTACTTAATGAATAGTAATTCAATTTCTCTTCTTCTTTTTCTCCTTTACTAATCAAAGTAATTAAAAAAGTGAAATACATACCATGCTACTTAAAGGGTGTAGCCTACCTTTTCATTATATAAATATAAAATTTAAAAATAAAATAAAAAGTCCTAGCCCTAAACGACGTCGTTTTGGCTAGGTCATTTTAAAAAATTGCCTTAGCCAAAACGATGTCGTTTTGCCAAGTAGTTTAAAAAAATAAAAAAAACAGAACAACAGCTGGCCCACGAAGCTTCTTCTTCTGCATGGGGTCACTTCCATGACTGCCAAGGGAAAAAACCAAATCCTACCACTAAAATTCAGATCTGCCATGGGGTCGTCTGACCCCATTAACCCCATGGTGGATCCGCCACTAACCAGAATTCAAATCTTTTACAATCATTTATAAATTTCCTTTTTTTTTTTTTTATACAAAACAATAGTATAAATAAGAAAGGAGGATTTAAACTAAGGTGAAGGGGCAGCCATATTTTCCTAACCAACATACTTAATTCACCTGCCAAATTTCATATTTATAAACATAAGCAATTTTGAGTGAAACTAAGCAATTTCATGCTTCCATTTTCCTGTTAGCCTTTGGGGCGGTGTATATAATTAAACTAGGTTATTATTATTCAAATTGAATTGGATTGGACTATTATTTGTCAATATTAGATTGATAGGACAATTTTATATATTATAAAGCATTTGAACTCCATATTAAGTTCTATGGTGACGGTGTCATATATGGACCATAGATGTGGACCTCCATATTAACCACATGATTCACTTGAATAGTAACTTTATTTAAGTTTAATGAAATGATCTCTTGATTCGAACTATCATTTTTTAAAGTCACATTCAACAATATTCTTACAAAATTTGATTAAACTGAAAATTGTTTAACCATCTATTGATAACCAAAGAAACAGACAAGCACAATCACTGGCGGACCCAGAAATTTTTTAGCGGAGGTGCAATATTAACTAAGTATGAAAAATGGTTTTTCGGAATAATAATTTTCTCAAGATAATTTTTGGCGGCTTTTATTCCTTATACATCAACTAAGAAAACTTGATTTTATGGGATTTTAGTATGAAGTATATATTGACTTAATGATCTATCATTTTTAGCCTAAATCGTATTTTGCACTAAAATCGAATTTTCATATTTTGATTTGGTGGGAATTTGATTTTCTAGTATTTTTATTTGAATCCAAATGGGGGGTACTTCCTTATTTACATTGTAAACTTAAGTAAATAGAGTAATATAAAAATAAATAAAAGTAAAAGGACAAAGACATTTACGGTAAGGTAATATGTACACCAGTTGAGTAAAGGGGCAATCTGAAGCACCTACAATGATTTTTCTGGCGAGAGGAGGTTGCGCCTTAATAGGTCCGCCCCTGAGCACAATATCATAATGATAATCAAACACTTGAATAATATAATTTAAGTTGAGAGACACGATGAGACATAAGCTTTGAGAACTTGAAGAATTGTGAGAGCACCACCAAATAGGAAAATAGAGCGACAAAGCGTCTGGTTTTACATGTCAAGCGTTGTTCTTCATCTTGGTTCTTATTCAAGTATTTTTCCAGTAAGGTCAGGTTCATCATAGCCAAGCCAATTTTATTTTGTTTGTGAAAAAGGAATTGCTTGGAATACTATTGGACTGAGTGTTGTGGGCCTTAGCCATATTTCACTTATAGGACTTGATATTATGAGTAAGCCCATTTAGGTCAATCCATAATGGGTTAGGGTTTACATTAAGCCATACATGCATTACTCTATATATATGTGTGTGTGTGTGTAGCTAATGGGGAATGTCTTTGCGCTTGCTTCTGACCTAACAATTATTCTAGCCTCCTTGTCACTCTCCAACTCAGATACAAAATTAGGTACAAAACAAAGGCTATGAAGAGTTCTATAAATTCCCGAATTAGAGGACAAAAATATTAATGTGAAATCTCTCTCTCCTTACTGCTTCCCTCACATGTACAATATAACAATTATCAAAATAATAGTCACAGCCATCACTATGACAGTAGACTGTGTAGTACCCAAAGGATCATCCAATAGTAACATGCTGGAAGTTATTGGACAAGTAGGCTGAAAAGCATTTGATGTTTGAACGATCATCATCAGTTTAACTTGGTATTAATTTGTGTATGCCGTTGGATCATATAAATAAATGGGTTGGCAACCTTCTTCAACTTGTTATAAACATGATCAGGTTTCAAAGAGACACCAAGCTATACTTCAAAATATGAACAAGACACTCTCCCCCCACCCCCTCCTTGAATGTTATGTACAAGAAAGAACTACATATATCTCCTCAAGCAAAAATTTGGGAACCGTACTAATTCGTCTATGCAACTACGCCAGCAAAAAACAGTCGCTGCACACTGCTGATTACGTTACAGTCGATCATCTAGCTGTGAAAGTAAAGCATAAATCAGCTTCCATTGGCGGATATCCTCCTTCGCTTGTACTGCTTGTAGTCCCCATCCCGTGCCCTCTTTTTAATGGCATTTTCCATGGAGGAAAACTCTGGACTGCTTCTGCTGGTGAAAAATTGCACGGTCAATAATTGTGCACATGTAAAAAGAAAGCTTATGTAACTTGAATTAAACCAGAATTAACTAACAGGGGATTGATATAGGCTGGCTTTCCAATTTCTTTTTTCTTAATTGAACAAGATTAATTTTCATCCAAACTGCTTTAACCACAATTAAATCAATTGCACAAATTCTTTAAAATGAATGCAGAAGATTATCAGCATCATGACTTTTAGTCTTAAAGAACATTATGAGTATCATTTCAGTTTCTAGATATAAGGTAGTGAGAGGTGAGACATACTCCACTCCTTGGTGCACAATTCCGCTATCCTCAATTTGTTCTGCTTGATACACTTCAGAGACAGCACTGGACCTATCAACATCGATATTATCAGGACTTTCATAGGTATCTAAACAAAGACCAAGCTGGGTTCCTGCAAAATGGCATATAAGAAAATGTATGGCAATTAGTATGGTAACTTGATGGATATCATTTTATCTCTCCGTGCAAAAAAAAAAAAAAAAAGGTTAAGCACATAAAAGATACCTTCTAAAGGGACTGCCTCAGTTGGAGGGTTTTTCATTAACTGTTTCTGACACATAATGGTACCCTGAAAGTCCAAGAAAGTATAATCCAGAAACTGTAGCCTCTCAGAAGCTGTCATCGTAGAGAACCCAAATGAAGTTGTCCATGTGTTTAGTACACTGGGGACAGCTGGCAAAACCAATCTCTCCACGCCTAACTGCATAAGCATCTGAGAGAAGAAAAAATGTGGAGACAATAATGAGAATTTGACAAAATTACTTACATGTGCAACAGGTCCAGGTAGTACGGTCCATCACACTTAATCATCCATAAAAGGACGTAAAATTGAAAATGAGGAAACTCAGACAGTCGCAACGAATTGTAGGAACACTCGATGCATTACCTTTTCAAGTTCATCCATTAGTATACGACACATTCCAAGTCGACGATATTGAAATCTGGTAGCAACAAGAGGTACTTCAGCCACCTTGCCTCCAAAGATCCTTCGAACAAGAAAATAGCAATTTAGGAATCAATTGCTTAGGACACAAAGCTCACCCATTTTTAATAAGAAGCTTAATAAAGCTCACCTTACAGTAGCCACAGTGATTAGTTCGTCATTTCTCTCCAAAAGCACAGTATAGAACCCTCGGAAGTTCAGACGGTTAAGATCTGACCTGCAAAATTCCAACAATGAGTCTTAGGAAGTGAATAAGAAATTGATTGAATTATCACTAAAAAAAATTTAAATGATAAACACTTGTTTATAGGGGAGAATCAACATATCTCTCATGTGCCAAGCTCAACTGTTATCAAGATTTCAGCAAGTGACGCCAACAAAACAAGTTGTGACAATGACAGTTTGAATTTCTCACCCTCTAGTGAAGATGATATCTTCTACAAGATCTCTCCTGGTAAGAGGTTCCTTAACAGGCACAAAACACTCGTGCATCACATCAAGAGCAACATTGAGTCGGCTGTAACTCTCAATGGCATCAATATGAGGTTCATCAGTATCATGAATATCAGACTTAATGGACTTGACTAGTGACCAAGATAGATTGTTATCTCCCACTGGAATCTGTTTCCCTAGAAGCTCGTGGAGGCCTAAAAATATCTGAAAATTCAAAACAGTCGTATCCAAAATTATCAACTTGGAGTTAAAAATGGATTGGGCAAGTAACTCGTTCATATAATGTTAGCAAAAATAAGATTCATAACTCGCACTAAAACATCTGACAGAAAAAACACAACACTGAAACTCTTTCAAAATAATTTAGATCTTAATGGAATGAAGAAAAGATAAACACATGCTTCTGGTTTTTCTTTTCTTAAACAGGCTAAGAAACAAGCAACTAAGCTCTGAAACAAGCAACTAAAGCTCTGAAGGGAAACTAGGTGATGACATGCTTGAGATACCTTTTTACAATTTCTGGTGCAAAACCAATTTCCTTTTGGATCACTTTCCAACTTATCTGCACCCCTTTTCCTCAGGCACCCTTTGTGATCTACATCAAATTTAAAATTTAAAATCACACACTTTTCAAATGTGTACCCACATACACAAAGTTCACAGGCGCATCTGCTATAGGAGCTAAAACAGATAAAATTTCATACATTTATGCTCGCATTGACCACATGTGAGAACACTACTATCATCCATAATAGGCTCTTTATCTTCTTTGAAGTTGGTTTGGCCACAAATTCCACAACAGCAAGATGCACAGAACCAGTCACCATCTGGAACATACTGCAGAAGCAAACAATTTATGCCTGAGACAAGAAGCCAAGAATCTCAAACATATTTTAGGAAAGGATAAAAAAAAAAAATTTAAGAAAAAAAATTAAAAAACTAACATTTTTCTTTTTACAGCAAGGCATTAGAAAGACTCAAGCAAAACAATCTACCTTCAAGCCAAGGCAACTTTTGTGAAATGATGATGGGCATTGATCACATAAAATTAGGTCACCACCATAGTGACACACAGTACAAATGTAATCATTTTCGCCTCGGTGCCAATTGCCCTTTATCCTATCACGTGGTTCTTTTCGCAAGCTCCTTTTCCTTCTATCATGCATAATTTGCACCTGGCAATCTAAGAGAGACCTACCATCTTCCAGAAAAATATTTGCAGAAGGACTGCAGTAACTGCTGCCAGCATGATTCCCAAAGCAACTAAGAGTATACACCTCTTGGCAACAGCTGCACCTGATCCCCTCACGAGTTATCCTCCCTTCTTTCATTGGATGACTATCCTTTGTGCTACGATGATGTACTTTTGCCCTTGGTAAAACCACATTATTGTCTATCAACCAAGATAAGACAGTACGAGGATTGTTGTGCGAGGAAGTTGATGTAACCGCTTCCTGCACCCATTTGCTTGACCTAAGCACACGAGTTGGGGGACTACCATCCAGACCATTTTTTAACCGATTCAAAGCTCCAGATACCTTTCTCCTTTTCAACTTTGGAGGGCTGGTACATTGATCCTTTGTTGATCCATCTGTTCTACCATGTAAGTAAGGCTGTCTTTGAAGTAAGTCAGGTGCAAGATCTGATAAAATATTATTTCTCTTCCTTTGGCGTTTTCTACGACCTTGAACTTTCACATTACCAGAATCTCTAGACCACTTTTTGGACAGACTTTTTAACGGTACCAAGCCTTCCTGAAAATCCAAATTACTTGCTGCAGAACATAATTTATTTCTTGTCAACTGGCCCTCATCTTCCTCAACAACATACATGCATTCAGCAGGTCTCTTTTCAGAAACTCCTTCATCCATACAACTTTTGCATGCACTTCGAAGTGTACGATACAGTATTCCGCTGGGTGACCTGTAGTGAAAGTTCCTTGACTTTGCATTCAAGTACACGAACACCCACCCCACAGCTGAGAGGTGCTTCTTTGCTTTTGAAATCATTTTTCGTAGTTCCTTCTTGATTGTCTTGCCTGCTGCATGCATATAATATTCCACAACAGCTTCAGGGCAATATTCAGGTTTGAAAATAAATACCGTGGAGCAAGGAGACTCTACTTTCTGAGGATAATAATTGGGATGTTGAATCTCTTGTGGCTGTTCAATGAGAAGAGACTCTTCTGCTGAACCATGCAAATCCTGATGTGCATCTTGAGAGATTGAAAAAAGTGTATCTTTCTTGCGTTTCTTCAACGTCTTACACACTTGACGAAGAGAGTACTCGTATTCTCCAGCAGGAGACAAGTATCGTAGTCTGGGCCTGCCCTTATCCATTGCACTATGTATTTTCCAGCCCAAGTATGAAATATGCTGCTTAACAACTGTTGTTGAGAATTTCGAAGACATTCCCTTAACAAAATCTGCATATTCATCAACAGCATCAGGGCAAAACTCAGCTGGAGTGTCCAAAGGTCGCCAATCTAGGGTACTTCTGCCTCTGTAATTAGTACTGCAAATTCCATCATTGCTGATAACAGAATTGGTGCAAGAATTTCCATCAAGATTAGGAGGAAACACCAACAAAACCTGAGGTAGAACACACACCCCTTTAGTTTGGAAGGATATATCGGAGTACTCCAAACTATTCATATTTGGTCCTTCATCTCCTACCACAGAAATCAATTGATCCCTATAAGATTTCTCTTGAACCTGCTCCGTGCAGGCAGAGTCTGGATTGATAGACAAACCTCCATTTAGATGCCGTTCATCAATAATCTCAGCACTGCAGTTCAATGCCTTATTCACAGCATCTTCACGATCAACTACCAAATCACTATTCAGCAACTCATCAACAGGTACAATAGCCAAAGAGTCTGCCATATTTTCTTTAGGATTCATATTAGCATCAGAAACAAAAACAGCTGACTCCAATTCTACCTGGGTTTCTTGTGAAAAGAATCCTGACTTGTCTAATGCCCCAAATAGTTCATCAACTGTGATGCTTATGTTATCATTAATGACCTCCAAAACCAGCTCTTCCCACACATGTCTCATTAAAGAAGTCCACTCGAAGGGTTCTTTTTCTCGCACGTCATACCAAATTTGCTTCACGGAAACGGCAATATACCTCTCCTGATTATATTGCTCAAGCAACTCAAGAAATATCCAAGTTCCACGCCGCTTCCAATTTTCTGTAACCTCATCCCACTCATGAGTAATTCGCAAAGTGTCAATCCGAGCCTTTAGTTCATCACCCAAATCCGGGAAGAAGATCCTCCTCTCCTCTGAACCATCTTCATGATCAAAGATAACACCTTCCCACCAAGCCTCTAGATGATACACATCCACACAGAGTCCATAGGGAAGGTCCCATTCCCCTGGCTGGATGCGAGGGGGTGTTGGCCTTATACACCCACGATAGTTACTCCAGTCCCGAGTGAATGAGCCAATACCATCCAGAATGGGTGAAACAGACACAACATCAACCAGATTACCAGACCCGTCATCATATAGAATATGGTCGTATTGAACTTGACGACAACCTTGCTTCTTGCATGCAGTAACAATCCCAGGATGCCACGACCCCTGAAACCCATCTTCTAGACTCCTCACCTGCGAAAGTTCAGATTTTTATTTATTTTTAAACAGATCTTGAAATTCCTAATGAACACTTTTCCATATCTATAATGAGTACCTTCATGAAACAAACGAAGTAAAGAATAAGCACAGTATCCATTACCCTAATGAGAACCAAAATCAAACCATGCATAAATGGAAAAATGAACCTAAATAAGCCATAAACCATAACAACGAGAGAAACATTAAAGACAAGGTAGGTAGCCATAATCAATTTTGGAGAATTTGGCTTCAACCCAAAAGCTATTACAGAACACAAGGTGGCACTGGACCCAGAAATTAGTTTTTTTGTTTTTTTGTTTTTTTTTTCGGGTTAACAGCAAACAACATATAGACAGAGTAGCGAAACATAATTTAAAATTTAAAAAGAACAGAGAGAGAGAGAGACTAGCAGGGGAAGAAAGTAAAAAGTTAAAAACAAACCAGATAAAGAAAGAAAAAATTCCTATAAAATTAAAACACCCAAACAATGGGTTTGGATCCTCTCCTAGGCTAAAAGTATACCAGATTTTGAATCGCAGCCATATAAGAAAAACAATGGTCCACATTGGACCACATCAACATCATCTAAGTTACAGTCTTCTTCTCTACAAAAATAAAATAACTCAAATAAGGGAATTTCAAAGGGATTCACAGAGTTAGGGGCAGAGGGTGGCCAGTTTGCAGCTTGACAAGGTGAGACCTTTGGTTAAATATAAATCATCTCTAAAATTGCTCTAGAAAGCTTTTATTGCAATTATGCTTGCAGAAATTTGAAGCTCTTTTGTTGAAGGGGGAAGCAAAAACCCATTTTCCTGAAAAGGATTCATGAACATCAGTGAAATCGGCTGGCATGCATTGCTCTTTGAGCCCCCAACATCCACACTCTGCTTGCTTGACTTCATAAAATTGTGGTAACTTTGCTACCTTTTCTTAAAACTTGTCTCTTTCCTTGGACACATCCACAAAGTCGCTATCTTTCTAAAACCCCTCTTAAATCCCATGTTTAAGTTATTTTCTTTTTGCGGAGAAGAAGAGTATTTTGCTTTAGATGATGCACAAAACCCAAAACAAAGCCAAAAAAAATACAAAATACACAACAATCACAGCCCAAGAACTCATTTTTCGGCAAAACCCAAAAAGACTAAAGCTGAAAGAAGGTGACATTACCTCAACTTTGTCACCAACAAGAAGCTTTTTTTTATTCTGAGTCCTGCGCTTTCTCTTCCTAAGGGAACCCAGTTCTTCAAGGTCCTTGCCCGCCATTGAAGCCGAGCAAAGAGAGGCAATGAGAGTTGAGAGAGAGGGTTTTTGGTTTGTGAAATTCGGAAAGTGCGAGAGTTTCGGTCTAAGAATTCAGTGGGCATTGGAGTCTATTGGGCTTTTTATCAAAACTTTCAATCTCAGTCGAATTGCTTTGGCACCAAGAAACAGAGTGACACTCCGATACTCTGCCCCTCTGAGTACGTTACTTAACTCTGCTCCCGTTTCCGTCTTCCGCCACGTCAGCGCCGTACGTACGGAATAGTGAGGTGGCAGGATCCCGTTTCTTTATTTGGTCTTTCTGTTTTGTACCCTTTTAAAATTCCATTGAATAAAATAATGAGGTGGAGGGATTGTCTGCGACGAGGTGAATACTATGAAGGTTTGACGTTCGAGGCCTCAATAGGGGCCGTTGATATTGCGTTTAGGGACTTGGTGATTGTCGTGGTGGGTTATTCGCCGTTGGATTGTTTTGTACGATTAGGGGTGAAGAAATAGGAAACAGGAGGCGGCATTGAAGGTAAAACTTTCCGGTGCAGAACAATTGGGATTTGGGCAGATCTAATTAGTAATTAGCTATTGCAAATCACATTAGAAAAATCACTCATAAAATTGTTTATAAAATACATCAAAATAATGATTTATGGGTCAGTAATTACGAGAAAATCTTAGTTGCAATGGGTATAACACTGTTTTGTTATCCTCAACTAATAATGTTATGTCGTGTGAAAGTGTTGTCACACATGTTATACCGTTATTGACCAGGAATAGCAAAATAATGTTATCCCTATTACAACTATGTTTTTCTCATATACAATTATCTTGATTTTGAGATTAAGAAATTATTAATGTATTTAAAATCAATAGCTACCAGTAAGTGAGTAGGAAATTTCTTTGTCATTAGAGATCAGGTGAACTAGATTACTAATAGTAATCAATAGAAGTGATACAAATAATTTTAATTGTCAATACATTCTTGACTTCTTCAATTTTGGAAATGTATTTTAGAATTATTTCTTTAAATTCGGTTTTGATTTTCATTTTGGCGTGCAGAGGAGATCTTACAGATGGATGGTTACAAGTAAAGTATAATCCTTTTCTTTCTCATGTGTTTTTGGCCCCTGTCCTCTCTCTCTCTCTCTCTCTCTCTCTCTCTCTCTCCTTTGACTATCATATTTTATATATTTTGTATCAAAAAGACAAATCTTTGATTTGTTTCTCTCCATACTATGTACATTCTCTCATTCCTGTATAAGCAGAAAAGGCATGGACCAAATTATGCATGAATTGACTTTCAAGAAAGAAAATTATGCATGACATCCTTTTATATATATATATATATATATAATTAGGAAGTACTTCAAACTTAAGATATTAATTAAGTAAGAGACTTGAACTTTTAATATAACATAATTATAATCTTATTTTTTCACCCACCTTCACCACTTGAGCTAATTCTTAGGGCTCTTTTGGAAATGCTTCTCTAGGAAGCACTTTTACTCATAACCGCTTCTAGTAAAAATATTTTTATTATAAAAATATTGAAATTTTCATAAATAAAAAATTCAAGTGTTTCATGAAGAAGCACATACCTAGAAGCATTAACGTTATTATAAGCGTTTTTGGTTGTTAAAAAATGTTTTTAACTGTTCCAGAAGTACTCCCACACAATATGCCCTTAGAGCTTCAACCGTAAAATTTACGAACTAAAGTGGATAAGGTCAAGCGGATGATTTTCATTGTTCCATGTGTGACATTTTTTTCCCGAGATATGGAACTGTTTATTTATTTTAAGACTTGATAAGCATGCATGCATGAAGGCAAAATAGGAATTGTATGAAGCTATATGTTCTCTCATTCTATAGTTATTTTCAAAGAGCTCCCACCATCAGTATGAAAGTGCATGCAATACTTCTTATATGTTCTTTGATTTAATTCTTATTCATTTTATCTGATTAAAGAAATTTATTGGGGATTTTTACAATTAACGTATTTTTATATACACGCATAATTTGCTATCTAACCTTTTCTTTCTATGGAAAGTTTCGCAATATTGTTTTGTGCATTTTATAACGTAAAGATCAAATTTAATAGTTACATAAAGGAAATTATATAGGATGTAATTTTATTTTTCCTTCCAGTGCTAGAAATCTCAATTTTTTAGTCTGTGTCCTTTGTACTCTTTATTCATATTGATCTAATAAATTATATCGCCTTTTTATAAGAAAAAATATCTCCACTATGATTTTTATTGTTTCATGGTTGAAATGAGTTTATAGTCTTAACAACTGAGACGGGTTGTGTCATGTAACCTATTATTTTTACAGGTTGTGTATGCATTTATATTTTCTCACTCGTTACCTTAACAGATGGTGTTGAATTCACATGGCATTATTTACTGGTCGTGTTCAAATGAAGCTAATTTTCAGATGACATTATACCTGCAAAAACACTACCCGTTTCCAAGTGACAGTAAAGTTTTCTCCATTATTAGGAAGCTGTTTCATTGCACCAAAACGCACCCAGGTTAAGCTGATGATGATCCTATCACATCACACACATGTCAATTCTCATCTACACTAAATTGAAATTAATTATCAGAACCATAAACTATCTAAAGCTCCAAGCTGTTCAAGCACTCGAAGAAGTTGTGCATTTAATGCGCAGAGTCTCCTGATGGGAAGAAAAACTTATCTATAACGGGAATAGCACTATTTTGCTATCTTCGATCAATAACACAATGACACATAAAAAAGTTATCAGGCTAACAGATGAGATTCGACCAAGGCTGCAGGCCTACCTTTAATTTGCTTAATCATGTTAAAAGGTACAGACCCAACCCAATTATATATCCATACTTATGCATGCTCAGTTTTCTAATACTTCATATGAGAATTTATGCGTAAATAAAATGCCTAGTTGTCACGGTTTAGCAACAATCTTGATTGATTAAATAGGGTAAGTAAAAATGTGCATGGTGGGATGGAGCAAGTGACATTACATCACTAATGACATGTTTATTTACGTGGAGTGGGCGAAGTTATGAATCGAGAAAGTTAAAATGTTGATAGAGAACAAATGTGTATGAGATCAACTACGTACTCCAATCAATCTAATTTCTGATTTTTAAGGTATTAAATTGCGAATTTTAGTGTAGAACATACATAATTTTTTTATTTGTTACGTATTAGTAAACACATGAAAGTCGAGAATTAGAATAATATCCATGTGTTTATAAACTCATACAAAATTAAGAATCAGTATAATTTCAATACCCATTCGAGATAAGTAAAAATGTTATAAAATGATGTTTCTACTAATGCACAAGAATATGAAAATTATTTTTTTTAAAAAAGAAAAAAAAGAAAAAGAAAAGAAAGTTTGATCCTGTGGACTCTACAAAAGGTAGATTTTGTTATGAAATCTTTTGTATGTTTTAGGCATGTTGGCTTCAATTTGAATTTTCGTAATTTTGAAGTGTTTTTAAGTTTCTGAGCTCTCTTTGGTTTCTTTTCGTTTTTTTGGCTCTCTGACATGTCTTATTCTTGAAAGTGAAGTAATGACAACTATCTTTATATAGGCATCAAATTCAGAAAGATTCTGGACCAAAATTTTCATCAAGAAGAGGAAGAGACAAACAGAAAGAGCCAGAATTAATATAGACATCGAGAAAAAAATAAAATATTGATTTGCTTGTGATTTTGAAAATGAATTCCCAACCATTTAGTGCAGGCGGGCGATTTTAACTCGGGGCATTGCCTGTGAAGTATATATCACTTTGCATGTAGCATCTCGAAAGTCAAACTCATGGACAACATATATTCGTTATTCGATAGCGTGAAAGTATGCGTGATTGTTTGGTCTAACACTTAAATAGGCTGTTGTGATACCATGTTTATAATGTGAATATCTAACTTGAAATATAACTGTAAATTCAAAACCATAATGCATGATTTCTATTTTCGATGTGGATTGAATGCTCATCTTCTGCAAGATATTAAATATTATTTGCTTTGTAAGAATAAGAATAAAATCTCCTTCCATGAAATGCTTGTTATCTTTCAAACATTAGTCCATATACTGAATATTGAGTTATTTTTGTCGTAAATTAACATGGTCTGTATTATACCGGCAAAAAAATGAACAAGAAAATAACTATTCTTTTTTTCTTTCTAAAAATTGAATTCGAATTTATAAACTATTTCAACATTGGAAACATAAGCACCACTAAACAAAGTGCTTGTTGATGAAAAAAAAAACATTTTAGATTATATCAAAAGTTAAAAACAAAAGGGGAAAAAAGTGGTGTTCGTAGAGCACACAAACATTTTGTTTTTGTGCATAGCCCATAGACATATTATTGAGCCCATTAGCATCATCACTTAAACAGCTTCACTAATCTTGAACTTCTCAAGCCCAACCTTATACCCAACAGTTTTTATGTCTTGCTGCACTTGCTCTTGAAAATCACTGTAAGTAAAAGGCTTGTACTTTGAGCTCCGAATCACACTGCCTTCACCCGGGAAGACAAAGTAGCAGATTGAAATTCGCTCTTTGTTTTTGTTCACCTTCACTCTGTGCGTCACACTCTTGTATTTGTCATCGCTTATTGCCTAAAATTTGAACCATTTAAGAAAAAACATATCATCAAACAAATAAGAAAAAAAGCCAAGGAGAACCATCCACCCACTCGCAGGTGAGTGACTTCCAGTCGTTGATGTATTGTATCTACTACGTTCTCTCCACAAGACATCAACGATTGAAAGTCATTTGCACTTGCGTGGATGACTGTCCCCATAACAAAAATATATAACAACTCTAAATTATTTCTCGGAGGACCTGCATCATATCTCCAAGGTTGATAATTAGAGTGTTCGGAATTGGCTTAACAGTAAACCAGTCATTGTCTTTGAGAACTTCAAGTCCACCGACGTCATCTTGGTTCAAGATTGAGACCACAGAGCTGTCAGTGTGGACGTCCAAACCCCATGCAGAGTTAGAGTTGGAGCAACGTGGGTAACGGTAGACACGTACAGAGCCAGTAGAATGTGATAAATTGGCCTTCGATTCTACCGGATCCAAACCAAGGTTCTTTAACATAGCTTCAAATATAGTTGTGGCAATTCTAGCTAGGTGCTTTCCATATTCTTCTAGCACAAGGCTTGTGAGGCACAAAAAATTTATAACCCTTTGTTAAATAAGTTCATGTATAAAAAGGAAAGAAAAATTATAGTGAATTTACGCAGAAACACCATTTCACGTACTAGACAAATCACAGTGTGATACGTATGCATAAATTTTATTCACTTTTAATAAGTGAATATTTGCATGTTTCATGCCACAATTTGCAGTTAAAGAAAGAAAGACTTTTTACCTGTAAAGAGCCCGACAATGTTTAGATGAAAGTTAGAAGAAAAAATGAGACTTGTTTTGTTTTTTAGGGTAAATACACCCAGCAATCAATCAATTGAAACAAAATTTGAATTGGGTCCAGTTTTACCACACAAAAAATTAAAAAACGAATAAAAAAAGGGTACCTGAAAGAAGCAACTATGTGATTATCAGCTTGAAATTGATTGAGTTGAGCGATGGGCACGTTGAACCCTTCAACCAAATTGATATTCTCCAGAGTACTACCCTTTCTGTGTAAGGCTGCCCCAGATGGAGTAAGGGCAGGGGTGCCCCAGAAGTAGGACAGAGGGCTGGTGATTAGGCTCTGTTTGGATTCAAAAGGCAGAGAAAAAAACTTTTCCGCATGGTCTTGAAGTTGGCTCAAAAGGGTTGGAGGAACCCCATGGTTTACCAAACGAAAAATGCCCCATTGCTCACAGGCCTCACCAAGCTGCTTGCCAAGTTTCAGGCTCTGGAGATCCACCAGGGGTATCGGATCCTCCAAATCATGAACCGGGTCGGCTTTTTCATCCGAATCTACGATCTGGGTCGAATTGTTGAGTGAACGAAATAGAGGAGGGTAAGACTCAGAAGCCATTTTTTTGCAGAGATTGAAGTCATCTTCTCGGCCAGGCTGCTTATAGCACTGAGGAGCAGCCAAGGTTCATGAAGGTGACAGTAACTATTTTTTAGTGAGACCGAGACATTTGTTTATTCTTGGAGTGGGACCAGGGCGTTGTTTTTACGTGTTTTGCTGGTGACACCTGTCCCATGGTCCCTCCTGTGTCGTGTCTCTAATGACTATCCCTCTGACCCCCGCAATCTAAAAAAAAGGGGACCTATGATGTATAGTAAAGGTACCCCCTTTAAATCAGTCGTATCATAGGTTTGTCTCAGATATCGCACATGTGCAATTTTTTACTGATTCATATTTAATCATAATTAACTTAAGCGATTAAGAGTATTTATTCACGTATAAAATATCTAATACGAATTTCTTACAATAAGTTTTCTAGATCATTTGTTGGTACGAGTCTTCAATTATTGGTGGGGTCATCGATCTTATAATAAAGGAAAATGCTAGGGAGACCAACTTTAGATACCAACTTGTGTACCAACTCTCTAATAGAGTGTGGGACCCATTGTATTGGTGGGCTCCACCTCTATTAGAGAGTTGGTACACAAGTTGGTATCTAAAGTTGGTCTCCCTAGCATGACCCTATAATAAATCTTAAATCAATCAACCTGCAACATTTTATACTTACTTGTATGACCTTCCAACGGTACAAAAAGGCAATCAAATTTACCATATTCATGCAATGACTTTTATTTCATTACCTTCCCACATATCAGATGGGTTATTGACAATATAACAATTTACTATATTTTATGGCACGTGGTTGATTTTGTCTAGCTAGTTGCTCGGTTAGTCAATAATATGACTTTTATTTCCTTACCTTCCCGCATCTCGAATGGGTTATTGACAATTTAATAATTATAAAGGTGTTGAATATTTTGTTAGATCCATTAATATCATTTTATTCTGTTTTTTAAGAACTTGTCATATTGAAATGAGCGATAATATATTAAACTCACATATACTACACGAATACTAGGACTCGAACTTAAAATTCTACTTAAAGAAATAATTATTATAAATCACCACACTAACAGGTGATTTAGAAAAGAAAAACTAGCGGAGAAATAGTACCTTTTTAGACAATTTTCTTGCATCCATTTAAATGTCCTCCTGAGATCTTTGGCACTTTCGCTGGACCCCGGTCGATCTTAAAAAGTTATTGAAAGCAGCTCTTTTTGAGACAATAAATTTTGTCCTTTGTTAATCACACAAATTTTCTATATATAAAAGAACTCTTAATATGATTATTTGTCCCCTTTATGAATAGTACAAAACACAAAGGTCCAAAAAAAAGCAAAAGGTCAAAAAAAAAGGGCCCAAACTGCAAGACAAAACCCAAGTTATCCTTTGAAGCTAGAATCCATGGAGGCCCAAATTTAAAACCGAATTTATGGTGGGCCCGGCTTGCGGCACCGACTCGAAAATCCGGATTGTTCTGAAATACCAAAGCATCTCTCTTCTCTCGTATAAAACATGGATTAGGAGAACTTGTACTGAGTTTGTTTAACACCGGTGCCAGTTAGCACCTCGGAGAAGTTGAAGTTGAGGACAACTAAGCCTACTGTCTGCGGCGCAGGTTAGCCCTCTGCCAGAGACTTTATTTATGTTATCTTCGTTTTGTGAGTTTGGTTTAGAAATGTGGTTAGTATTGAAAAGAAATTGTTTTTGGTATTTGGGTTTTTGTTTTTTTCTCCAAAATTTGTGGCTTAGGTGTTGGCAATTGAAAAGAAATTGTTTTTGCTATTGAATTTGATTGATGTTCTTATCATGCTTTGTGGTTGTTGCTTTATTTGATGGCTCATGTAAATTTAACGTGCTCTGTCTGCACAAAGTTCTCTGTGATTTGTGGTCATGTTTTCTAGATTGAAGAAATACTTTGTTGGGTATCTTTCAAGTAAAATATTGACGGTTTAACAACGCAACATGTTAAATGGGTATTTGGATTTATATTATGTTAACATATAGTTACCGACATGTTATTTTGTATTAGACTGTGTGACAGAGAATATATTAATCGTCATGTATTTGATTTTTAATTACTACTTTAAATGTTTGAGCTTTGTCTCATATCAATTCCGAATTTGAATAAAAAAATTGGGTCCCTTTCCTCCATTTGATGTCTTCAATTCAAGTCTACTGAGGCCACCAGTTGATTGCATTCATGTTCGCTGCAGATTACTTGCTCTCCTCTGAAACTTGGTCATTCTACAAGAATGGCGTCTGCCCATGTGACTTTGGTTTTGTATCTGGTTCTGATGGGGTCTGTTTTGTTCTATTGTTTGTTCCTATGCTTTGGCGTGACTTTGTTCCCTCCTTGAGTGGCAGGTTGTGTGCTTGTTCGTTTCTCTATGTTGGCTTTTCGGTTGTTCTTCATGTTGGTCCTGCCAGTGTTTTGTAGTCTAGCTTCTTTAAATTCATTCATTTATAGAAAAAACTTCCATATTTAAATGCTAATAAGACCATCCAACATGGGTATGTCTATGCAGGTCAATACAAAATAGAGAGGGATGGCCAAGCATCACCCTGATCTGATTATGTGCAGGAAGCAACCCGGGATCGCCATCGGGCGGCTGTGCGAGAAGTGTGATGGCAAGTGCGTCATCTGTGATTCCTACGTTCGTCCTTGCACACTTGTGAGGGTTTGTGATGAATGCAACTACGGATCTTTTCAAGGCCGGTGCGTTATCTGTGGAGGAGTTGGAATTTCAGATGCCTACTATTGCAAAGAGTGTACACAACAAGAGAAGGATAGGGATGGATGTCCAAAGATAGTAAATTTAGGCAGTGCCAAAACTGACCTCTTTTATGAAAGAAAGAAATATGGATTTAAGAAAAGATGATCATAAGCATCATCACATGTACTTTGATTTTGTATATTATCTACTTGGGTAGATTATGGCATTACTAAATCTTGGATCATGTTTATGCAAACAGGAACACGTGTTTAGAGACCCCCTTGCTGTATTTGGCTAGTCCTCATGAAACAAAGGATGTGTGTGTGTTTCATGTTAGGATTTGTAACACGATATCTACAAAGCGAGGAATTAGATCAATTAATGGGGTTTGATGATCTCATATTTATTTATTTTCTCTCTTATTCCCGACTTCCGATTTATAACTTTTTCTACTTCGAGTAAAACATATCACAAAATAGTATGAAGTACCATAAGAATACGCAGAGAAGTCAGAATGGAGAATTGTCACCATCAATTTTGTATGCTTGTTTTTGGTTGCCGACTTCAAAACGATGAGTGACCATGGAATCAATCAAAACCACAAGCTGAACGTTATTACGCTAAGTAAAAATATAACTTTTAGTGAAATACATGGCTACAGATTCATATATATATATATATATATGAATCCTAGTGTTTTAACTTTGATGGCCGAAGGCCAAAATGGAAAGCGTATGTCACTTGAAGAGGTCCAATTCTTGTCAAGTCACTCAAGAAACAAAAGAGAAAAGGAAATGGTGACAATTAGGATGATCTCACCATAGCAATGTGTCGACTAACCAACAAGCAAGCGTAATGCATATGCTTGTAAAACCAATTGTAGGCTGTAGCTATAGGTGCTTTACCTATTTACATCAAGCCCATATGCTTAACAATAGTTAATTTCTTAAATGGATGAAGCTTCCCTGCTCGCAGGTAGCTTGGTAAGGCTCAGTGGATGAAGCTTTTCAGCTCTTGCATAGACTTCTCTAGGTTCATATTCCCTTTCCATGCAAATCTTCATTGCAAAGTTCAAACGCATAATGGAAGCTAACTCTTCGTCTGTGTTATGTATGGGGTGGGCATTTGAATCAATGAACATAAGGATTGAACCGAAATAATCAGAAAATTTGTGTTGACACCAAGAAAAAAAAAGTTTTGATTCTATTTATGGGTTTAAGCATTACAAGCAAATGACTCACTAGTGTAGTGTTTTGAAGCAATTGCTCCCCCATAACCTTTTCTAGGTTTGAGTCCTAACATCTGTGTAGTGTGTGTGAGTTTAATATGTTATCGCCCTCTCAATAAGAAATGTCCTTTAAAAAAAAAACAAAAAAAATAAAACTTTAGTCCAAACCTAATTGAATTGGTGGTATTAATTTTACTTTCAAAAAATATCCAAATCATTTTGTAGGCCCAATTTATATCCAAATTCATTTAGGCCTAACTTATACCCAACTAACCCTAAGGCCCAATTGATACTCTTAATTACTTCACCGAGTTATTTTTATAGTGAGGGCTTTATGTATGGCGGCCCTTAGGTAAGGTTTTATTTCTTAATCGTTGGATCAAGTTAACTAATTTGATCAAAGAGCTAACCAATTTGATCTAACAGTAAGAGATAAGGTCTCACTTAAGGGCCATATATAAGGCTCTCACTATAGAATTCTCATTACTCCACCAACACCGGTGTCAGTTTGGTACCAAACCACAAACCAAACCAAATTGAGCTAATCAATCTGTTTGGACTGAATCAGAAATGCGGCTACGATTTGGTTGATGGTTTAGGGAATCGAATCGTGTCCACTCCTAACCTTAGCGTTATGTCATCAATATTTTGGGCAAGCCAATATTTGTCTTTGTATTTGGGTGACATTGTAGCACTTCATCGCCAGACGAGGACTGAAAAAAAGCCACTTTTGAAAACAAGTTGCTGGCTTTTCCTTTTCTGGTAAAAGAAGCGATCATTCAGGACAGCAACCCCGTTGACCTTTAAAAATCGATGGACATATATATCTTCAAATGCACTCACACACAATCTCGAGATGGTCTTGCCTTTGTTCATTCATGTGTTAACGTGACAGCCATGATTTATAAACGTAGTCAACTCCTGTCCTAACAATCCAATAATAATAATAAAAATATTATATAAATATGCAATCACTTTGTTAAACGGGTCTAGCTTAGTGAAAAAGAGTATTGACATATTCGAACCTCTAACATCTTGATTGTGTGTGAGAAACTCTTCTCCTCTAAGTTAGAATATTGCTTCTACTAAAAAACGTGCAAACACTTTGTGCCACGTCTTATGTCTTCAACAAAAGCCAAATATATTGTTGAACGTATAAATACAGCAATGATATTGGTCTCCCCTATATATCCTTCTGCTTCTGGATCACAGAGAGAGAGAGAGAGAGAGATGGGATTTGGAGGCAGTCGGCTGTGCTTGTGTCTCTTGCTTGCCTTTGCTTTAATCTCCTCTGCCCGGAACAACATTCCATTTTCAGGTACGCATGCATGTTGATTTCTTCTCTATACCTATATACCTATATATATATATATATATATATCCTCAAAACTCATTGCATAAGATGAGCAACTGAGTTTTGTGGACATGGGTTGGGGAAAAAAAAACCATGATTTCCAAAACCATTTAATTTTATTCAAACCCAAGTATATATAGAGGAGTTCTGTAAAAACTAGAGATATAGAGGAGGAGAATCATTTTGTTGGAAATTAAATCTAAAGTTCTGCATATATTTGTCTCATTATGATATACAATAATATATTATTATTAATTAAATCATGATCAAGATTAATCTTTTAAATTTTTTTCATTGAGCACCGTCAGGTATCCGTTGTTTGAGTCTGGAATCAATTGGGAAAATGGGGGGAGGAGGGTTTGAAGTTCGTGCAACACCAGCTTGGTTTTTGGCTTCACTGTCTCTCATCTCATGCATCCATATATGTTTGTCTCTTTTATATGCATTCTATATTTGCTAGTGGTGCTTAATTAGGACACTAGTGTCACAGACTAATTGAGACTCAATATAATATAGTTATGTATGTTGTCAGATTGTATGTCAACGTAAGAGTTATGTTGTTAAACTGTGAGTCTAAATCATTGATTAAATTCATAGTTTCACAATAACTATATGTGTGGGAAGATTTCATGGACTAAAGATTATGCAATGAAGGCTAATAATTAGTCTTTTTCTTTGTTTTGTGTTTTGCTGGTGTGTTTCGTTACATTGTTAATAGATGGTGAGGTGCTAGTGGCCATGGAGGGTAGATCTTTGATGGTGAGGACAGACGACTACAGTGACCCAACTGCTAATCGTGGGCATGATCCCTCGTCCTCCTCCTCCTCCTTCTCTAGAGCCAAGGCTGGGGGCCGCGGTGGCCGAAAAGGCTAGCTAGGTTGAAGAGGCACATATTGCTCTATAATATATATAAACATGTTTTCGTTTTCTTTAATTGGCTTAACCAAAGTTTGTGCTTACATGGCTCTTGTTTTGCGTTGTATGTATGAACTTAATATGGCCATGGCAGATTCACTTGAAAATGATTCAAAAATTTAATTATATAGATTTCGAGTTGTGTAACGAGTCATATCGGAAATTGAAAAAGTTGATATATATTCCAAATTCATATTTCTTATAAAGCTAGCTATGGGTATGGAATTGTTAATATTGTAAAGTGCAAATTCCACTTTTATATTTATAAAAAAAGAACAGAAAAAAAGAAACCAGAACCATATTATAATTCAACCTGGTTAGGTTTGGAAACACTAGAAACGGGGACCAATGTAATTAAGTTCATCCGAAACGTTTTGCCCAAGCAAATGCTTCGTGTCAACAGGTGTAACACGTGGAAACTACCACGTGTACAAGCTGTAAACACTCTGCCACAAATTTAGCACAGCAGCAGAAAACGACACCCGATATTGTTGGAAGCTTCTTCTCCTTCTTCAAGCTTCACATATATGTGCTGCAGATCACTCGCTGCTCCCAATACTCATTTCACTAAACGACGCCGTAATCCTCCAGTACCCTATGGCTTGGTTCAGAAGCCTCATCCAAGTCTCAGCCACCGCCAGATCAGCGACCAAACCCAGAATTTCAGACCCATTTTCTTACACTCTGCTCTCGCGCTTCAGCTCGGAGCCGGCTCCGATCCATGAGACTCCGGCTCCTCAGCCGCCGACCCAGTACTCGGGTCTGGGCCCCACGAAGCCTGGCGAGAAGCCCCGGGTGGTGGTCTTGGGCACGGGTTGGGCCGGGTGCCGGCTCATGAAAGGCTTGGACACCGATATATACGACGTCGTTTGCGTGTCGCCTAGGAACCATATGGTCTTCACGCCTCTGTTGGCGTCCACCTGCGTTGGGACTCTGGAGTTTAGGTCCGTCGCGGAGCCAATCGGGAGGATCCAACCCGCAATATCTCGCGAACCCGGGTCGTATTTCTTTCTTTCTAATTGTGTTGGCCTCGATCCTGATAAGCATTTGGTACGTCTTGTGCTTTTTGGGGTTTTATGTTTTCATGGAAAATATGTTTGTGAATAGTGAATTGGGTATCTCTAGATTTAGTGACTTTTTGGGTAAAGTTTGAATCTTTTGAGTAAAGCATGACATGGGTAATTGTTATTTAATTAAAGTTTCTCTTTTCCGGAATGGAAAATATGAATTATTTAGTTTATGTATTGTAAATCTTGGGGATGTTTGATTTTTCAGCTGAAAGTGTCTTAGTTTTAAGTTTTAACAAATTATTTGATTCGAAGATTATGTCTAGGTGAAGACTCGAAGAATGTATGTTAGTGGGAAAGTGCTACACTGTGATGCATATAGAGTTACAAGACTAGCCTATTATTGGTGGATAAAATATTCAAAATCTTGGAGATTATTTGGATTTTACAATGCAAGAAATTTTGGTTTTGGGAAATGAAGGTGCAATGCGAGACTGTAACTGATGGAGCAGAACCCTTGAAGCCATGGAAATTTGAAATTTCATACGACAAGTTGGTAATTGCATTGGGAGCAAAGCCAACCACTTTTGGAATACAGGGTGTAGAAGAACATGCAATTTTTCTTCGTGAAGTCTACCATGCCCAGGAAATCCGCAGGAAGCTGCTCCTAAACTTGATGCTGTCGGATGTTCCTGGTATGTACTGCAGTTAGATTTTAAATTTAATTACTTGAGACTAACAATAATTTGATGTGAGCTCTCGTTGTATATTTCACTCATGGATTTTTGGCTGGGGGCAGGTGTTTCTGAGGAAGAGAAAAGCAGACTCCTACACTGTGTTGTTGTAGGAGGTGGTCCCACGGGAGTTGAGTTTAGTGGTGAACTGAGTGACTTCATTCAGAGAGATGTTCGACAAAGATATTCCCATGTGAAAAATTATATTCATGTTACCTTGATTGAGGTTTGTCCATTAAATCTTTGCCATGGGATTCAACCTTGTTAAATACTTTTACAAAATAATTAGATATAATGCAGTCCATGCAAAAACTTAAGAGCCATCAGTTATTATTGTTATTATTTTTTTGAGAGGAGCTGTCAACTGTTTATTGTAACAGGAAAGTAGATTACCATTTCAGACTTACCAAATCTTTTTGAAAGAAAGTATGGAAATTGAGTAGTGTTCTTGTCTTCACAGGCAAATGAAATATTATCATCATTTGATGATCGATTGCGGCACTATGCTACAAAACAGCTGACAAAGGTAAGAGATATTTTATTCATAAAAGAACCTATTGGCTGTTATTAAGCTTGTTCTAGTTTTTCATAGTGCCTGCCTATTCTCATACTGGAATGTCTGGTCTGCCTTTAGATGTGTAAAAATGTCTTTCTAGTAATTAGTGAAAGCAAAATTGAAGTCCAGAAGCCCAGTTTCTACTGTTTGTGTTGGTATCTTCTCACTACTACAGGTGGACCAAAGATTTCAATTTTTTGGGGGATAATTTTTAAGCATTGATCTTATGTAATGGCAACTTTAAATGCTAATCCATGGTATTGGAATGACTGCTAAAGTTAATTTCCCATTGAATCTCTGGAATGTTCATGGTTCATCTGATTGTTTCTCTCAGTCAGGAGTTCGTCTTGTCCGTGGGATCGTCAAGGATGTCAAAGCTCAGAAGATAATTCTTAATGATGGCACCGAGGTTCCTTATGGGCTGCTGGTATGGTCTACTGGTGTTGGTCCATCACCTTTGGTGAACTCCTTGCCACTTCCAAAAGCTCCTGGTGGAAGGTAATACCTTATTTGCTTTTATCAAAATGGATTTCTTCCTCCTCTCAACTACAGAAGTTTCTCACGAATCTAACCTTGTGGTGATTCTTCTGATTTTCATCTTAAAACCTTACAAATTTTCATAAACTTTGGTACCTTCTGTTGAACTTTTAACATTTAACTTCTTCTATCCCCTGTTTAAAAATTTTCCATGTGCCTACCATATATATTGGATTGCTATCAATGGCCTTTTGGTTTGTTGATCGTAAGGTTTCAATATGCTTTTGGTACATGTTTCCACTTTCTCCCTCTTTTCACTACCCAAATTGTTAAGCATGCGTTTGAAATGGCATATCATATTAGAGTTTCTCTGATTGCAGGGTTGGCGTTGACGAGTGGCTGCAGGTTCCTTCCGTCCAGGATGTGTATTCAATTGGTGATTGTAGCGGTTTTGTTGAAAGTACTGGAAAACCAACCCTTCCAGCCTTGGCCCAGGTTAGGAATTGTTTGAAGAATAACTTGTGCTAACTGCTAATGTAGTACAGAGAGTAGTTGTAGACCTGTAGATCCCCGTGCGTGTAAAAGTCCATAGGCTTTGAATCGTGGTAGTAAGTTGAATGTAGATCTTTTCTCTTAAAAAGTGATTTCAGATTTAACAGTCTATTGTTAAGGGGTGGATACTGGTGATATAGTGTTACTGGTGTGGTACCAGACCTTTATGCATATCTATTTCAAATATTTGAAGGTTGCAGAGAGGCAAGGAAAGTATCTGGCGAATTTGTTGAACAAAATTGGTAAAGCTGGTGGAGGACGTGCCAACGGTGCAAAAGAATATAAATATGAGGATCCATTTGTGTACAAGCATTTAGGAAGCATGGCAACTCTTGGGAGATACAAGGCTCTTGTCGACCTCAGACAGAGCAAGGTGAATTTCAAGCCACTTCTAAGCCCACTCTCTTGAGCTTTAAGTTAAGATAGCTGACCTATGTAGCGTATCTATTTTCAGGACGGAAAAGGCTTAGCTCTGGCTGGATTCACCAGTTGGTTTATATGGCGCTCGGCATATTTAACACGAGTCTTGAGCTGGAGGAATAGATTCTATGTGGCGATTAACTGGGCTACAACTTTTGTGTTCGGGCGTGATATAACCAGAATCTAGATTCGACACGGAAAGCAAGATACTTAGTAGGATGGACAATGCTACTAGGTGATTCTGGCGGCACCATGGCAATGACCGAACTGCAGTGGCACTGATCATGTGGCCGCGAGTGCTGTGATGGTGAAGGTTGGATTCAATGGGTGATTAATGGCAGGAGTGGCGGTTGAACCACTTCCATGGGGAAAAAAAAAATTTGAATAAACTACAATATATAATGTGGAAAATGATATGATTGCCATGTCATTATGTAAACTAGAGTTTCGTGGTATTACTTGGTGCCCTACATGTTACTTTGCCTATGGTCATGTCTATGACCAAATTACTGCATATGCATTTTAGTGATTGAATAACTGGTTTTACACGACATATTGTGGCTATTTTATATTGTGACTTGAGCTCTTACAAATCGATGAATCATATTCACTCATCACTATTCTCTTGGCAATGCGACCACCATGTTCCATTAAATCTTGATTTCTAACGCTGGACATTATTTCTTATCAGAAGTTTTAAAGAAACGAGTAGCATGATACATTCCCGACCAAGTTATGTTCAAATTCTTCTTCTTCCTTTTAAACCAAACATACAAGAAGGTTCAAAATTTTGTTAAAATACACAAACCCAGGCAAATTGCAAATGCACGCACAAGTTCCAACCGAGCAGTTCCAATTTCAAGAACAAAACTAGAGCTTGTTCATATTGGAGTTTTGGGTCTGGTAAAATATACTAAATACATGCGAAATGGAAAATTAAAACCAGTGTACAATCCCAATTTTGAGTAAATACGGAAATTATATTCCATCAAACGAAATTGCCTAACAAGTTTCAGCCTGTCTCTGTTAATATGCAGAATATGATTATCATAGGCACAACCTATCTGCAAAACATTCTATTGAGGTTTGTACTTTGTATGACAGATAACAAGTCATGGCACCACCCAGCTTGAAGCCTTGAACCTGCTACTCAACCAGTTTAAAGTCTTGAACTTATGCAAGATTACAACTCCAACCGCAAGGATTCAGACTTTCCAAACCCAACTGAAAGACTAGGGAGCTGCAGCTCCAAGGCCATCTGTGATTCTTGAACTACCCAACTTCGCGGCAATGTCATCCCTTAGTTCAATCTCACCTGGGAATCTTCCCTCCTTCAGCTTAGAGAAAACCTGAAATATACAAGAGCACAGAAGCTACAGTCAATCATATGCACCATTAAAGAGAAGCATTATTGAAAAGGCCAACACATGTATTCACCAAACAAAATAACTGAATATCAATGAAATTCTAGTTCAAAGCACACATATGGCCAAACAAACGAAAAGGGTTCACCCACCAATTCATCGTTGAGGAAAACTTCAAAAGCACCAGTGCCTTGGAGGAAGGACTGCAATGCATTGCCAAGAAGCCAAGTGGATGCAATGGTCCCAAATCTATTTGCACGCAGAGAGTAATACCAAGGCGGGGGTGTCATAATCCCCAACATTGGAAAAATGTGCTCGCCCGCCATTACTATCCCAAAAACTCCAACTTGAGCAACGGGAACCAACTTGCTGAGCACACGCTTTGGAAGGGGTGGGGGGTGATTCGAAAGAACAACATGAATTCCAGGAAAAGAAGACTCCAACATCTTTGTTATTGTTAGTGCATTCCCCCTACCAAAACCAAACTCTATTCATAAGTAAACATAGCTCAAATTTTTTTTTTCCATGATTCAATCTAACATGTGAATGGCAAACCAAGTAGTACATCACATATCTCTTTTGGAACACAAACTGGGAGCTAACAGATAAATCAAGAGCATTTAATGGGTTGGAGGACAAAGCCCAGGATCAGAATAACATTCCAAAATTTCTATTGAATAGCTGTTCAAATTGATCTTTTATCATCTCACATCATAAACACAATATATACAAGCCAAAATCTATGAAGCAGGTGAATATAATAATTTGACATAAAATGAAAGACCCAATACGAGAAAGGCAGAAAAGAAGTAAGACAAGTACTTGTAAGAGCAAGAGGTGCAGAAACTAATCTTGACTGTGCTGCCGGCTCCGAGTCCAACAGCGCTTGGTTTCTGAAATTCAATAAAAATCAAATCAGAGCATGAAGAAAAAGAGGGTATCAATTTTGGAAAACAGAAAATTAGTTTGAAGTACCTGTGAGGGGAAGTCTTTGGCAACTGGTGATGGTTGGTGTTGAAGGTGGTGATGGTGATGGTGATGGTGGGGAGGCTTATGGGGCGGAGGTGGAGGTGGAGCGAAGAGGTTTAGGAGGTCGGTGCAGAAGAGGAAGAGCGGTAACCCTAGCAGAAGAATCTGTGTGCGATCCATTGCTAGAGTTTACAGAGTACAGACGACGGAGAGAGACAGAGTGTGTGCACAGACGAAAATGGTTCTTTTTCTGTTGTAGTCTTTTACTTTGACTCGACTGGTTGGTTGGGATAATTTGGGCTCAGACCATTCTGGGGAGCCCAATAATTTTGGGCTTCTGGCCCAGAACTAATACATGCATGGAAATATGGGGCAAATTAACGATAGTCATTCATGGGTACCCACAAATTATCTCTAGCCACCCAATAATCTCTAGGCACTTGGGTTGACATTTCAAGAAAATGAAATTTGCTTTGATTAGTCAGAACACATTTACAAGTACACCAAAAACTAAAGAAATTTAACTAACAATGTGGATATGGTCAATGTAATTATCCCCTATATACCATGCACGGGTTTGCATTAACATTAAGCAAACTAATTTTTTAATATATAAAAGTGATGTTAGAGGAACGGTAAAGCGAAGGAAGGAATTCAAATTAAATGATAACTATTTTTAATCATTTGAACTACAAGAGCAACTGAGTACAATTTGAATATTTATAATAACAACTTAAGAATTCTTAGCCCTTTTTATTATTCAATTAAAAAAACTATGCTTGGAATTAGAATCTTCTTCAATAAAATGAAGAGAGAATATAATTAGACCATTGACCAATTGCTGATATATATATAGCTAATATTGTTGAGTAATTTTTGTGTTATAATATGTATGGATGTTATTGTTGATTTTTAACATTATGTGGTTATTTCCTTGTTACACGTTTTTTTAAATAAATAATACAAACGATTAAATTACAATCCTCAGTTTGGATGAGGAAAAATAACTCGAAATTTAGTTAAAAGTCAGGAATTTAAAATGAGATATTGACAATTCCCTTGTTTGGCAACTTAAGCGTGAAATTATTAAATGATGCGCAGAAAAAATAGTGAAAATTGGGGCATCAAATTTTCAAGTTTAATTTCCACCAAAATAGGCGGCGTTTCACAATTTTCATAGTGCAAGAATTCATATTTTCAAGTGTGCCAATACTTACTATAAAACTTAATGCCAAAACTTAGGAAAAACAACGCCAAAACTTACGATAACACTCATCTATAAAAATTATCTTATGCCAAATCAAAAAGCTACAAATCATAGAAGAAAGAAGAAAGAATTCTTCTTGAGTTATACATCCTCTGCATCAAATCAAATGCTAAAGGCACTCCCAATTGAGAAAAAAAAATATTTTTTTTTAGAAAGAGAATTCATTCATAAAATCACAGACGTACAAAGAGCGACATTATACAGTGGCCTCGTTAAAACCTTCCTAGGACAATCTCATTGGACAAACCTCAGGAGAGGAAAGAGTACCACACATGTTATGGACTAATAAGAGAATCCAATTCAGGTCACTTTGGACCATTACAATAAAAGAACAAGTCAAAAACAAAAACTAACACAAAGACCTCCGACGAGAACCGCAACTTAAGACCAACATAGTAGACCTACATAAGAGAACCGTAGAAATCCCAAATAGTAAACCCACAGGAGAGGATCACAGAACATCTCAATTGTTAAAAGAAGCCTTCTATGAGCAAAATCATAGTCCTTTGACACCCATACAAACTGTAAGAGATACCATAGCAGAAATTAGGAGAGAACACGGAAGAGGAACGTAGAAACAACAGTAAAAAGACCCCTGAGAAGCACTCCACTTCAACTCAGAACCTGACAAAGAAAATCTCATATGACCAAGCATAGTTCTTCGGTCGGCGCAGAGTAAAGAAGAGCACCACATCCCAACAACTACCATCAGAGTCGCTGCTGACGCCGCTATTAAAACAGAGACAAAACATCAGCCACCAGGTATCACAACTCTCTCAAGGAGAGACACAATCTAGCGTCACTACTGTCGTCGCCATCGAGACAAAGTCAACACTAGTCACTTGGAACACTGCAAAAACAACAAAACAAAACAAATAGACAAAGAGACTTAGATATAAACAGATCTAGACTATTTGGGGAGGGGAGAGGAAGGGGAGGAGAAGAGGAGATAAGAGGAAGGGAAAATATGGGAGAAAAAGAAGGGGAGATAAGTAGAGGAAGGGGAAGATGGGCGGAGGAGAGGAGGGGCAGTGGCCACCTCCCCCCCCCCCCCCCCTTAGCTTCCTTATGATTGGTTGTCAGCAAGGAGAAAGGGGACCAAATAAAATAATAATAATAATAATAATAATGAGTGTGTTGTTGATGTTTATTGCACATATGAAGTGATTTGATTTGCTAATATGCTCTGTTTTTTTTAGTACAATAATATGCTTTTTTTATTTTTTTTTTCAATAAGTTGACTTATGTAGTTCATCAAACAATATATTATTTTCTATTTCGTGGAATACCTTCTATGTCTGTTATCAATTTTTTTTTTTCTTTTGACACAAATGTGAGTTATGAGTTAGAAATCGATTTTTTGAAATATTTAATTTTTATCATTTACAATTTACATGAGCTATCTAAACAATAAAATTTGTAATTTATGTTATTTATAAAATTCGATATACATAAACCCAAATACTGAAGTCTTCAATTGCTAGAAATTGAAATAATGAAAATCTGAATTCTGTCACTTTATAATTTTATATAATTTTTAAGTTTTTCATCCAAACGAAAGGCAAAGAGATGAATTTTTTACACATACTATTAAAATGCTATAAGAAATTAAATTTAAGATCACTCATTCGCAAGATAAACCCATGTTTTCCTCGGCTAGACCCGGCCGCCGTGACCGTGTTGTTATCAGTGATTTTGATAGATGTGGTAACCAACTTAATATACCACTATTGAAAAACAAAAAGTAAATACAACTGTTACTTCCCAATCCTTCCCTCTTCGGTTTTTGGCGCCTCGTTCTCTCTTCTTGGTCGTTGAAACTTCAACTAAAATTCTGCAAATGGTGGCTCAAAATGTAAAACAGAAGAAAATTAAACATAAAAAACCGTCGGATTGGAACCTGAAGCTTGAAGCTTGAAGACAGTGAAGAGTGTGAGTCTCCATTAAATTCAACACCCGGAGTTTGACTTTGGCTCCTTTCCCCAACCAAAACTGCGAACGCGGCAATGCAATGACGTCATCGTCGTCGTATTCCTCCTCCGTCTCATCGGCGGTGGACTCAATCCACACCTCGCTCGCCGACCTCTGCGCCCCTCACTACCACCAATCTCCCTTTGACCTTCCTCGTCGCTTCTCCGGCTTCGCTAACCGCCTCCAGCTGTCACTCACTCACCTCACCCGCGCCACGTCATCGCTCGACGCCCTCCCTCCCTCCGTGCACACCGCCTTCAAGGGAATCGCCTCCGACCTCGCCGCCGCGCTCGAAACTTTGTCGTTTTACAGAACCAAGGGAAAGATCTCCGTCCTCATCAACTGCCTCTCCCTCTGCGATTCCCTCGCCGACCGTACGGTCGCCATATCCGGATGGCTCGCCCTCCTCGACCTCGCCATTCAGGACCTGAACCTCCCCGATCTTCGAAAGAAGATCGCCGATCTCTCCAGAGATATGAAGCAAGCTCACTTCAAAGTAAGTGAAGTCAATTCGTCTTTGAGTTTGATTCAATTATTGTGAATTTTATTTTGAAATTGGGGATTTTCATTTTCTAGGTTACGGAGAGGGAAGAAAGAGTTCATCATACACTACAGAAAGAAGGACGAACGACTCAATCGAAGACGAGCAAAGCAGTGGAGAGCGCGATAATCATGGACTTGGCTCGAGCGCTCGGCATCGACCCTGAGAATCACGACGAGCTATCCAAACAGATCAGGCTTCTCAAAAACGACGTCGCCGGGTCCAATTCGGTGTCGGAACGACGGATTCTGGTGTCGTTGGAGAGGATTGTAGATAACTGGGCCATACGGCCCAATATCTCGGCTTGGAAAGCCGGGATGGAGTTCGAAGACGACGACGTTCACATTTCGCCGTTTAAGAATTTTCTGTGTCCGTTGACGAAGGAGGTGATGAGGTACCCAGTGGTGCTCCAATCGTCGCAGACTTACGAGCGGACCGCCATTAACTACTGGTTCGAGCGGTGTCTGGAGGACGGTCGAGACCCGACTTGCCCGGTCACAGGTGAAGTTCTCGGGTCACTGGAGATGAAGCCGAACATTGGACTTGCTGGGGCTATTGAGGAGTGGGTCAACAGGAATGTTGAGATTCTGGTGAAGATTTCAGTTCAACATCTTAGCAAAGAGCCTCCTGTGGTGGATTGTTTGGAGGGAGTGTTGGATAATGTGTATAATATCTCAGAGGAATACCCCAGTTGTAGGTATAAAGTTAGGAATGCTGGGGTTCTTGTGCTCATTGTTAAGATGCTCAGAAACAGTTCCAAGAGTATTGGGACAAATTTGAGAAGCAAAGCTCTCATGGTTTTGCTTAGCATGGCCAAGGATGAAGAAAGCAAGGTGGGTTTTTTTTTCCTTCACTTTCTCTAGTTTTTTGGCGCTTGTATGAATTTCAAGACTCAAACCAGTTCTTATTGATTATAGTCATCGATATGTGCACAAGAAAGTAGCTTAAGATTGTTTCTAAGTGAGTACTAATTAGTGGGCTGAGAAGGGGAAGGTAGAAGGAACCAAAAGAACAAATTTTTGTGGTGATTTTAATCCTTGAGATGCTTTTCTTTAAATCATGGTATACTCTTTCATGCTGAAGTTTTTGCTCCACTATGCCTAAGCACAGTTTCTCGTCATTTTATATAGCTTTTTGCATTTGATTTTGTATCTAGTAGGACCTTGTGGTGTGTCATACATTTTGACAAGTTTCTGATAGAATGTGTTAAAACATTACTAGAACATCATGCTTCAAGAGGGTATCACTAGATTGGCCATACATAGTCTTATCGGGAGCTCAGAGAAAGAGAAAGAGTATGCTGTCAAATTGTTACTTGAGTTCTCTAGCGACAAAGCTTGTTGCATTAAAATTGCAACAGAAAAAGGTGCGCTGGTTCTTCTCTCAAGCATGGCAGGAAACCTAGAGCATCCTGGTTTATCCAACCTAGCCAACAAGGTATTGAAGCAGATGGAAAAGGTGGAGGATAATGTTCAGTATTTAGCTGCGGCAGGGAGGTTTGAACCCTTGCTTACTCGACTTTGTGAAGGTATGCCTTCTATTAGCTTTTACTTGTCCTTCTGAAAATCATTACATTGTCATGGATTACATATAAAAAATCAATTTTGCAAGTTTATTGTACAAAAATGGAATCAGAACAGGGGAGCTGGAGAGATCCATCCTTTTTTTCCCTATAGACTGCACAGTGTATGGTGTGATTTACATTCACATGTTATTATGGAATCTAAAGTCTTTTTGTCAACAGGTTCTGACGATGTCAAAATTGAAATGGCATTTATGGTGGGAAGTATGACCTTGACAAATAGCAGCAAGGAACAAATAGCTAGGCAGGGTGCGAAAATACTAATTCAGATGCTATCTAAGCCAGAAGGAAGAGCAGCAAGCTTGCAAGCACTGTACAACTTGTCAGGTCTAGATGACAATGCAACCATCCTTGTAGATTCTGCTGTACTTCCCACTCTTACAGATGTCCTTTTCAAAAACCAGGATACTTCTCCCGAACTGAAAGAATTGGCTGCATCAACAATGGCTAATATAGTATCAAATCCAGGGCACTGGGAATTGGCATCTGCTGACAAAGAAGGGCATCCTATGCAGTCAGAATCATTTATATATAGTCTTTTGAGGTTTTTACCTCTAGCGTCCCCTCAATGCCAAATTTCTATTCTCCATATTATATATGGAATTGCTTCGTCCCCACAGGCATCAGGTTTGTTTCATTTAGTTTATGCATTAAATAATATTCTTTCATTAGTTATGGAATCATACCTTCCTATATATATCTTTGTTATATCAATCTCTGCATTTAATTTGTGTTCACTGCTATGTAAGTTGGTGCTTTTTTATTTTCCTAAATTTTATTTGTTTGAAAATGGAATCAGGAAAAAACGTTGTTGATGAACAAAATCCTATTATAGTGACTGGGTTATATGTTGTTTTCCAAAAAAGGCCAAATCCAACATATTACTGGAAAATTGGCTTTCCCTAAATGACGTTTAAAAGAAACAAAGAAGATGATCTCCATAATTGGCTTCTCAGAATAATTTGAAAAAACAACCTAAACCTCTATGCTGCAACAGCAGGAACAGGGCTCAAGTGAAGGATCTAATTTTTAACGTCAACATGACAGTGGTTACCATTGTTTCTCTTCTCCTTTACATTGTTGCCTCTGGATCTTATGTTCTATATCCAAAATCTAATTGTATAATTGTTGTGCTTTACCCTTGATCATATATACCTGTGTGGGCTTGCTGCTGATAATATCATAAAATTCAAATTCTAGGAAAATGTAAACCACTGTAGGTGAATTTATCTAATCGGTTTCTATTTTGTTGCTACATTTTATGGTTGTGAATTGTATGCATAAGAGTATCTCTCATAAAACTGAAACTCAGACAATTACCATGTTCTAACATGAGACCCGTGTTTTATTATTTCTATTGGCAGAGTCGGTTGCCTGTCATATAAAATCTGGGGAAGGGATTAAAACCATTTTACCATTCCTTGAACACCCAGAAGTTGAACACAGAATTCATGCTTTTAAGCTTACAAGACTCCTCTCAGAAAGGTATGGTCAAGATATAGCTAATGAGCTAAGGCTTTCTACCAGGCTTCCCCTGTGCAGAGACAAACTCTTAGACCACCTTTCAACCGATAGTGAGAGATCCGATGCTGCATGCATACTTGCGAACCTTTCACTCTCCGAAGATGAAGTGAAAACACTCCTTGGAGTTGGTTTTGTAAAATGGATGATTACGACTCTAAAAAACCAGCGCCAAATTTCCAATGGGAGGATTTCACGGCCTGCATCAAGCATGTTGGAAGGTCTTCTTGGTCTTTTACTTCACATTACAAGGAACCTTGAGCCCCAAACTCTTGTTACGTTCAAAGAGCACAGCCTTATCACTATCTTCTGCGAACATCTTGGTTATCCTTCAAACCCAAGAGTGAAACAACTAGCTGCTCTTGGATTGAAAATCTTGTCCGAGTATGGAAGGTCACTAGCTGCTGTGGAATCAGAACGACCACCTCCCCATGGAATGTGTTCTTATCTGGTCTTCATGTGTGGACGCTCTTCTGAAGAACCTTCGACGTGCCCAATACACAATGCTCCATGTGAAGAAGACAGTCAGCTGTGCTTGCTAAAGAGTAACTCCATCAAACCCCTCGTTGATCTACTTACAGACAGCAACACGAGTGTTCAGATTGCTGCAGTGGAGGCACTGTCCACTCTTGTAATAGATACCTCCAGCAGCTTCAAAAGAGCAGTGGACGAGCTCGAACAATTGGGTGTGATTGAAGCCGTGATTTCTCTTTTCATAGAAGTTCGTCCGGGGGAGCTTCAAGAGAGAACAACCTGGATCATAGAGAGAATATTGAGAGTCGACAACCATAGACATTCTCTAAATCAGTCTCTGGTTTGGGCATTGGTGGAAGCCTTTAAGCATGGCAATGCCAACACAAAGAGACATGCTCAAGATGCTCTCACTAGTCTGAAACAGTTATCGGCGGTTAGCGGAAAGTCCTCGTATCAAACTCGGGCACAGAGGTAGCTGATGACAGACATGGAATTTTTGTTGTAATTTTTAGTGAGTTTCCCTGTCTCAATTTGTAAATTTATTGTATACTAATTTGTAAATTTATTGTATAGTTGTGCTCTCAGTCTCTCAGTTTTGCATTCATTGTTGTAACTTGTAACTTGTAAGAAATCAATAGGGTGTTGAGAATTGCGAGCTGCCTGATTTTCATCTTCAGTTAAACTCAAGCTTGATTTGAGTCTTGCTGCATTTTGGGAACTTTACAAGAAAAGTCTCGACAGCAAAGCAACCAAAAAGTAAAGGCCAAAAGCTTGTTGCCGCATCTGCTGAAAAGTCAGTATTTTCCAGTCAATATAGCTCCCCACTAAGAAAAGAATAATCGAATAAAGTTTGAAAAAATACATAAATTCCATCGAATATTCTTTCATTGCCCAAAAAAATCACCAGAATTCCATTTTAAGAAAAACATAATCGATTGTTCACGTGTTAACATCAGATTTTCTTTACCTAGACTCTTTCTTAAGGGTTAATTTCAATTTAGTATCATGAAGTCTCACCTTAAGGCATGTATGTTTGTTCTCGCACTCTTAATTTTAACATGTATGTACCTTAATCTTTTTAATTTGTTGCAATTTGATTTCGCCGTTAACTTCATTGTCAAATTTTTTGTTAATTGCCTAGATAGCAGGCTTGGGTCCCACCTATTCACCTATTTCGATGTCAGTTGAAGGTTATTTTCAGGCAAATGGTGTCTTTAGAGCGCATTGTTGTTAAAAAACTATGACACATTTTCTGCAAATTTGGGTGGGAAGACACCAATTGCTTGAAAATACCCTTCAACTGACATTGAAAGAAGCAAATAGGTGAGACCAGGCCTGCCACGTAGGTTATAAACCGAAATTTTTGACGGTTAAGTTAACGACGGAATCATATTGCAAAAATTAAAAATATTAGGGTACATATGCGTTACAATGGAGAATGCAGAAGCAAACATATATTCCTTAAAGGTGGGAGTTCAGGTACTAAATTGAAATTAATCATTTTCTTAACTATTAAAATAACTGCATTATGCATGTTCACATAAGAACTTTAATTTAAATACTTTTTTTTAATTATTAATTAAAAAACGAATATTCGTACTTGAGATCTCTTCTCAACACATATACCGACATTCGAGTAAAACAACATTAAAATCATTAACATACTTTTAGTTTAATTGCAGCATGACATACTTTTAGTGTTCCCTGCATTGCATTGCACGCATGCAATTGAACATGAATAAACGAATCAATCAATCAATAAAGTTTTAGGATGTTGCAAAAACAAAACAATTAGGACGTTAGTCGGTGATTAGGTCGGCAAGTTCATGGCTAATTCTGGAACATGTTGATTACAAGACACTGGTGATTTGCAATTTTACCTTAAAGTTGAATCATATTGTCCCTCCCTTGTTTTCTTTTTTCTTATTGTTTGTCTCTCTAAAGCGAAAACCAAACTCATGTTTAAGCTGTAACAACATTTTTACATGTTGGCTTTTCTAGAACCTCTGCATCAAAATTCAAAAGCATGGACCACAAATTCAAGGGTGGTCATTTGCCTAGTAAGTTCAAGGACAAATAGTTAGACCAATTCTCTTAATTAACGTTGTATTTTTTTAGTCTATGCCTCTAGTCTAGTCTCATTACTTACTTCATTTTTATGGTCAAACTTTGACTTTGCCTCAACAAAGAAAGGTTGCATATTACATTTCACATCATCTCCTTTTTGCTACAATTTTTTAATAATGTGGCAAATCTAGTCTTTATATTTTAATCCACCTTTTGGGTTTTGAGTTAAACTCAAACTCGTATATGAGTTAGGGTTTGCGATAAAAAATTTAAATTATATGAACAAAAATGACTTTTTGCCTATTATTAATATCATATTGTATACCAACTTCTGATCATACATTATAAATTTGACATCTAATTTCGTAGCATAATAAATGTGGTACAAGAGAAGTACCAATAATTTCTTCACCCTACATTAAGTATGGCAATCATGGTCAATTTTTTAGGTCGGGCTGTGAACCTCAATGGCGGTATAAAAATACCTTAACATTTCATTTTCAACTCACTGCTGGAGACTGGCTTCATTTCCAACTCACTGTTGGAGACTGGCTTCATTTTCAAATTGGTAAACAAAATTTGGAGAAATAGACCAGACAACCAAGTTGGTGAACAAAATTTGTCTTCTGGAAATATTAATTCGAGTTTGAAGTTTCTAACATGAACCCTAGCCCCTAGGCATAGCTATACATACTATATTAATGCTTCACCTACAAAGGCAGGTGCTATAATTGAACATACAACAAAGTCATGAAGCCTCTTAATATTTGGTTTATATTCAAAGTTCCAAACTTTTCAAACTCGTGTTGTTGGTGTTGCTCTTCTCAGTTTTATGGTTTTTTCAACGTTTTAATGATTTTTTTGGTTGGGCCAAACATTTACATTTATAAATTATAGTCTCCAACGCGTATACTCCGCCACCGATGGCTTGACTGTAGATCGGTCTGGCTTAAAAAGAATAAAATCACAATCAATTCAATAAATCATGATATTTTCTTGCCAAATAACAATATAACATATTAGAAGACTGTCTGAGCGGACGATATTGTAAACGGAGAGAAAAGTATGGATGAATAATAGAAAATACTAACAGGTGAGACAGTAATCTAGCAAAGGGAACATATTTTTGCAATCCCATTTACCAAAAGAAATAAATAATCCCAACGTGAAGACCGTACTCGTTATCTTTTTCTGGGAATGAGTGCGGCCAGACCTTGGCTTTAATATATTGTCATATATATCTCTCTTGTTTTATTTACTGTCCCAATTCATTTCCGTATGATTCCTTTATAATTTAGAAATTTAAAAAGAAAGGCTCTTGTTGTAAAAACAAAACAAAACAAAAGATAAAAATAAATTATTTTCATTTATGTTTTAGGATTAATTTTATATATTAAAATATTTGATGTAATATAAATGCCCTTTTTCACGTTCTTTTTTGATCATGTCAATTAATTTTGAAGGAAGTTAAGGTTTCACCACAAAATCAATTGGCAATAGAAGGAATAACCCAACTCTTTATAACCCTTGTTATTTTTCTCAACTTTCCAATGCAGGATATTTTCACCTTTACATTCTCACACGCCCCCTCACGTGTAGCGAATTTTCAAGCCTAACACATAGACAACATATATCCCAAAAGCAATTAGTAATGGAGAGTAGCCTAACTTCTTATAAGACCTTGTTATATTTCTCAACTTTTCAATGTGAGACATTTTCACCTTCACATTCTCATAAATCTCATTCAACTTTTCATCTTTTTTTAGTTGTTAGTTTAGGGAAGAAAGGCGAAAAGAGACGTAATGCCTTTTCTTTTTGTGTCTGCAAATGAAGAATGCCTGAAAAATATGCCTTTCCTTTATGCGATCTACAAAGTTTTTTTTTTTTTCAACGATCTACAATGAATATATGGCTGAAACAATCAAGGGAAAGAAACTATGGCATTTTTATAAAAATTATACTTTTCCAACCTTTATTAATTAGTGTTTTTCTTCCCTATGTGACAAAGCAAGCATCTAAATATATTGTTTATCTCTCTAATTTTCATATTTGGGATCATATCCTCCTTATCTCTGGGATTTCAAGTTTTAATTTTGGTAGATGGGGCCTGAATGTTTTTGGGATTCTGACATGCAGTTTTCTTTTCTCAGCGAAAAAACAACGAACCAGCCTTTTTAATAAATCAAGTGTCAGTGTCAATACAAAATTCATAATTTCATATCTTTATCTTTATTAGTTTTCATTGCATCTGATCTGATTAACAAGAAGCCTTCTTATCACAAGCAGCATCTCCCATCGAGATTTCAAATGTTATATTAATGCATAGCATACATCAAAATTTATTCCGTAATGCGATGGCACGTACCACATCATTTGATAATTAAAATTTGTTAATATTCGCAAAGCTAAGAATGTGACAGATTTGTGTTAATAAGTTGCTTGCCCTATCAGCTGACTCGAATTACAAAAGTCATAGGAAAGACTATGTATTCAATACTAGTTTGTGGATGAGACAAGCGTGATTCGATACATTTTTCATTTTTCATACTTTCGGTTGCTCCGAGTGGCCAATCACTTTCTGCCAAGTGGGTTCTGTAAAATGCCTGAGAGCCATAAAACTGCAGGCCAAGAAACATACTGGAAGGTGAAGCAAGGCATGTCCAAGTTTCCATACCCTCTTCTCTTTAGAAAGATGCAAAGGTTCTTCTTGGGGCGGGCAGCCAATTAAAAAAAGTTATTCTTTAACTAATATCTTCTGAATATCTGTCTTTTTTTATTTATTTATACAAATCATGGCCTTTTATTTATGGGCCACAGTTTTTTTACCATATTCATCCAACCCTATTGCTCATATATATATATATATATAAATAATAGCAAAGTATATCCAACCCCCATTCCCCATTACCAACTGCAGAGAATTTTCAAAGCAGACCAGTGGGATTGGTATTTTCTTGACAGGCCTTTTTCATAGAAATGTTCAATGTTTGTTTTTTAGTATTTGTCATTCAAAGGAAGAAGGAAAAAAAAAGAAGAAGAAAAGAAGAAAAATGTTTCACATTCATTTCATGCCCCTTTATGCAATAGTAAGTGAACAGCAATTAAATGCTTCTGAATCCTGCGGTCTTGGTCCTCTGTTGTCATTGGCCACACTTCCCTGGCCAAATGCAATCAGACCAAGTTGGTGTGTGGACAAGTAGTCCTCCACAGCTGGCCTTGAGGCTTGGTGGAGGGCTTTGCTTTGCACATGGCCGGCTGGTGTTCAATCTTAGAGGTAACATTTGGCCAAAAAGGCCACAACTTGTGACCAAAGGTCAAGTAAATTTGTTAGATTTGATGGGCATTTGATACTGTGTCTCTGAATTTTTCTTTTTTCTTTTTTCTTTGGCGTCACAAAAAACTCTCAATGGATGCACTAATCCATGACCAGGCAGAGAGATTTGTGTGTCTGTGTGGTACGGTGTACCGTTGCACGGTGCACGCTCTTTCTTTCTCTCTCTCTCTCTCTTTCTTTCTCTCTCTCCTTCTCTCTCTGCTTTACGCTTATAAATATTAACATTCTGACCTTAACCTTACTGCCTACAGCAGCCCTCTTGTCCGCTTCTCAGTGGATACAGAGATTTTTTAGGAGCAGCGGTTATTCCTCCATTGAAGGAATCTACTTTTAGCTACAATGGTGGAGGCTCAGAGCAAACCCATGAATGGGGTTAATGGGATCCATAACCACAACAAACAAGATGAAGCTGATTTTGACCCAAGTGCCCCTCCTCCCTTTAAGATAGCTGAGATCCGTGCTGCCATTCCCAAACACTGTTGGGTCAAGAATCCATGGAGGTCTATGAGTTATGTCTTCAGGGATTTGTTTGTGATATTTGCAATGGCATCTGCTGCCATTTACTTGGAAAGTTGGTATCTTTGGCCAGTTTACTGGGCTGCTCAAGGAACCATGTTCTGGGCTCTGTTTGTTCTTGGACATGATTGGTAATTATATCACTTTCTCGCATCTACATTTTTTTACGTTTTTTCTTGCTTGTTATAATTTGGCATGAACTTTGGGTACCAGGTTGTGTATGTATATATGTTCTCTGTTTCTAATGTAATTTGTTTTCGATTGAATAGTGGCCATGGGAGCTTTTCAGATAGTCGAACGCTGAACAGTGTTGTGGGGCATATATTGCATTCTGCAATTCTTGTACCTTATAATGGCTGGTGGGTTCCTCACAAACTTCTTTGCATCCATACATCAAATGATTTTTTTTTCCTTCTCCGTTTGAGCTCATATTATTAAATATCTTTAGATTGTCTTTTGAAAATGTTGTTGATGTGTGTGATTTCTACAGGAGAATCAGCCACAGAACTCACCATCAGAACCATGGACATGTTGAGAATGATGAGTCTTGGGTTCCTGTAAGTGCTTCACTTAATTCACACTGCTCCTTCCATTTTTAATTTTGATTTTATTTTTATTAGTCGCAATGCTAGCTCTTAACTTTGCATTAATGTAAGAACTAGTTCTGATGTTTTAATTAGTGGTTAACATGTTTGTGTTTTGCTATCTTTGCTAGCTGACTGAGAAGGTTTATTCAAGTTTGCATGAAAGTACAAGAAAATTCAGATTCAGAGTGCCATACCCCATCTTTGCATACCCTTTCTATCTGGTGAGAAAACCCATCTTTTATTGAACATATGTCTTCATGCTTAGATTCAAAACTGAGAGTTTCTGATGGTTCATGAAGCCTAAGGTTTGCTTCTTTTTTTTCTGCTGGGTTGCCTTTCAGTGGACTAGAAGTCCAGGAAAGCAAGGTTCTCATTTCAATCCTTACAGTGACTTGTTTGCCCCAAATGAAAGGAAAGATGTGATAACTTCAACTGTTTGCTGGACAATGATGGTTGCCCTGCTCCTCTATCTGTCCTATGTAGTAGGCCCTGTCCAAATCCTCAAGCTCTACTGTGTCCCTTACTGGGTGAGCTCAATTTTAAAATCTTCATGATAATTACAGCACCTGCAGACAGTTCATTTTTCCTAATTTTATACTTTTACTTGCAGATTTTCATAATGTGGATTGATTTGGTCACCTATTTGCATCACCATGGTTACGATCAAAAACTTCCCTGGTACCGTGGCAAGGTAAAATGATACATGGAACTCAACTATATTGATACTTGGATGTTAATTCACATGCTGCAAGTGAAGAACTATTGTACTTAAAATTTGGAGATGTTATCAGAAGGGTTAATGAAATAAGAAGCTTTTTGTCCTCTCATGGTTTTCATTATGCAGGAATGGAGTTATCTACGGGGAGGCCTCACAACCGTTGATCGTGATTATGGAATGTTCAATAACATCCACCATGACATTGGCACTCATGTGATACATCATCTCTTCCCTCAAATCCCACACTATCACCTAGTGGAAGCTGTATGTTACTAACCTGTTCTTCCTTAGACAAATTTATCACTTGTTCAGAATTTACAATTGCAATCTATTAGCTAGCAGTAATTGATGGTAATTCTAATGCTGCCATTCACATGCTTATATTGCAGACCAAGGCAGCCAAGCCAGTTCTGGGAAAGTACTATCGGGAGCCAAAGAAATCTGGACCATTTCCGGTTCACTTGATCGATAATCTAATGACAAGCATGAGCAATGATCACTATGTTAGTGACACTGGAGACGTTGTATACTATCAGACTGACCCCAAGCTTTTCAAAAGTCTTAAGAGCAAGTCTAGTTGATTTTGTTTTTTGGTTAGCTCAATTGAGATGGCAGGGATGAATTGTTTTCTGTATTGCATTATCTGCTGAAAAACCTTGAGAAGGATAGCTGTATTTGATGATTTGTTAGTTTCTAGCAAATAAACATGTTTTTGTCAATTTTGTTTTGAGGATTTTGTTCTAGCTTCTTAGTTTTTGACAACGGAAATCTATAGAGGTAGATGAAGTGGCTACAGGATAACAATTTATATCTTATGCAAACACTTAAATTGCATTAGCCCCCTAAGGCTAAAGCCTAAAGCCTAAAATCTTCATATCAAATTTCAGAGTTATGAATAAGCATGGATGATGCCAACGGGGTTGGAGTCTTAACTCAGTGGAAAATGGCATTGAGCTTGACTTGCAGACAAGAGGTTTCAAGTTTGAACCCTCATGCATCATAGTTGTGTGTGTGAGAAATCTCCATCCCTTATACTTTAGACTTTCGCTTATACTAAAAAAAAATGAATAAGCATGGATACCTTGAGATCAATAAGTCCTGAGTCTAGGTTGAGCTGGGCTGGGCTGGGCTAGGTTGGATCAAGAATTGGTGATTCATAATGTTATTGGCACACAAGCGCGTAGATAGAGTAATAAAAGAATGAAAAGTCTTCAGAATGATCGTATTTCTTATATATTTGAAATGAACACATTTTTAATAAGATTAAACGGGTAGATTCAATTAATGAATAATAAATTATGATAAATTAAAAATATGAGGCTCTTGGACTCTTTGGATTTCAAAATGATAATAGAATGAATTAGAATCACGGTTAGAATCATAAGCTGCGTTTGGTGGGTCAAACTGGACTGGTTAGAATTGGGCTTAAAATATTGAACTGGGCTGGATTTTAAGTCCTATGAGTTATTTGGTAGAGCACTAGACTGATCCAGTCCGTTGTTTGGTACAAGGCCGATCTGGTCAACATTAGACTTCCCTTTTATATATATATATATATATATATATATATATATATATTATAATCAAAACTAATATGACTGTTTATTAGATTAATATCAGTTTTTTTTTATTAAAAAAAAAATGCATACACAATTAAAGAAATTATGAACAATCCTAAACACAAAATATATTTATAAAGCAGAATTTAATGCATTAATAATAACCACAAAAATTCTCTTAAATACATTCATATGATCCACAAATACTTATGTTGCTTTATTTTTCATCCACTCATTAAACATCTTATTAGCCAAATTATCCCTCCATGCAGACCATTGATAGGATGAGGCAATGGTATCAATAGTGTCATGATCTACATTGTTCTCATTGAGGGGATCATAATGGATTTCTTACTCCATTAAATCTATAGACATTTCCCTCCTAATTAAGTTGTGTAAAAGACAACAAACCGTTATTATTCGGCATTGTGTTTGTATTTGATAGAACGATGGACTCCTGAAGATTGCCCAACGAATCTTAAGAAGTCCAAAACAACGTTCCATCATGCTTCTTGTTGATGCATGCTTCATGTTAAAGTATTCTTGATGGTTCAATGGTGCACATCCTTCTCCCCATTCTAATAAGCGATATAGCGTGCCTCTATAAGGAGTGAGAAACCCATCACAATTTGTGTAACCCCAACATCCACAAGGTAATAAAAACCTAAACAATATATAAAAATAAAAGCAAATTTTTTTTTTTTAAAAAAAAAAGATCCACAAGGTAGTAATAACCTATTTTACGTTGTATCTACATTAATCTTACCTATTGGATAACCCATGTGGCCTAGATATCGCATCTCGAAATACTCTAGAGTCGGATGTTAAACCCTCCCAACCCGGTAAGACAAATATAAACCTCATATCTCGAGAACAAACTCCTAATACATTAGTGGCAGTGCCACATTTTCTTGTTCAATATCTTGGCTTGTCAACATCGAGCTCATGTCCCATCTAAAGGACCCAAGCAATTCTATATAAACAAAACATAGATATTTCAAGTAATGGAACAAAATTCCATATAAACATACAAACAAAACTAGTTCGCAATTAACACTTGAATATGAATATATAAACATAGCTCAAACCATTTCCATATTTCTCTCAGTGCAATCATTAGGCACATGATCTGACACTCTTAATAAAATCTAATGTAGCCTCAGGACAACATTTAGAACTAAATTGAAGTACTTACTCACCGTCTCACCAGATCTACTGAACATATCATGAACCGTATGATTTTTATATGATGGGCAAGAATATATGAAAACATACAAACTTGCTCCTCAATGACCACCGAACCATACATCTTCAACCTTCCATGAGTACAAAGTAATTCGCACAACATGCCAAATGTTTTTCTATTCATTCGAAGTTCATTCACACACGTGATATCACTATGTCCTATAAATCTATCTAGAACACTCAAACAAGTCTCATACTTAATAAAAGTTCGGTTCTTAAGAGAGTACTTTTCATAGTACCATGTTGTCAAAGCATATATGACAGTTACTAACATCATGGATGCATACAAACGTTGTTTCTCTAACTCTATTGCAACTAGAGTTGTCATAATCTTCCTCTTTTTCTTTTTCTTTTTATCCATGTCTATCATGCCATTAATAATATTGGCAAGAACAAAATCATAATCTGTGACTTTATTTTTCATACTCGAACATAAACCGATTCTCACATTATATGAAACAACACGGAAATGGATTATCACTAGGCAGATTAACAAACAAGTTTCACCCAAATTCATTTCATCAGAAAGACAGTATACTTTAAGCACCCACCTAAGACATTTCATATACACTGATATTTTAGGCTTTTTACTCTTCCAATAGACAAAGCTTCACAGTCAGTAGTTGATAGCAAAACTGTGAATCAGATCTAACATAAATAACTCCAACATAATTTATTTACGAGGCTCAAGAAGCTTCAGGAGCTGCAACAAATTGAAATATACTCATTTGGTCGAAAACAAAAGTTTAATGGTGATTTTAAAATAATGGGAAACTCAAAACAGTAGGCAAAACAAAAGTTTATCCTCCTTTGGATAAATGAATTGAAAATTACATAGAATTTTAAAATGACAGAATTTAGATTTCTATCATTTCAATTTTTGGCAAAAAAAAATTTCAGTGTTTGGATTTGTTTGTTGAATTTTGTAAATGACATAATTTTGTAAATGACACTATGGAAATTATGAAATGACTCCTATTTTGGTGGAAATTAAACTCGGAAATTTGATGCTCTAATTTCCACGCTTTTTCTGCATGTCATTTAATAAATTCCTTGCTTAAGTTGATATCCCAAGCTGGGCCCAAATATATTTTCGGCCCAGTACAACACCAAGCGAAAAATCCTTATTTAAGCAACATGTCACGCTATAAGTTTAAGTGGGCCCAAGCCACACGAATGTCTGGGGCTTGCTGAGCGGGTTGTGGTATGGATGGTTACGAGCATTCACGAGGACCATTGATGGGCCAAGAAGTGGAAGTTTTGGGCTGCTTGGGAGCACCAAAATTCGAGTCCATTTCTTGAGCCCAAACATATGAGTAAGCATGAGAGAAAAGGAGTGGCCTAATAGCTTAGGAAAATATCAAATGACTTGCAAACACTTGGAGAAATCTCACATCAGCCAAAATATCCAACACCTTGATCAAATAGGCTGTTTCCAACAGCTGAGCAAACTCACAGGCCGCTGGAAACAAAATACCAATAGTCCAACCCAGCATCGTGGAAAATATCCAGCATATCTGTCAAAACCATCAAAACCAAGCAAACCCATGTGCTAATCCCCTTTTTTGACTAGCACCCTTACCCATTCTTTCCTCTTCAAGCTTTGGTAAGAAAACAAGAAACAAAAGTGGGTGGCTCCTCACCCACATGGAGAAGTCCAGCTGCATGAGGACCTTGGAACTCCAAAAAGCTTCATGCCTACATGCTCAGGCTAGGGAAGTTTCACCAAATAAGATGGAATGGAAGAAAGTGAAGGAAAATGGGAGAGGGTGGCTTGATAAAATTAAGGTTTTCAGTGCCTATAAAAGGAGCCACTTTCTACCCAGCAAAAACAACTCACCTTGGATGTTGCAAGCCTCCCAGCAACCATGAGAGTTCATCAAAGGCAAGCATCCCCTCTGGAACCCTTCAATTTCATGCTTTGTTCTTCCATCTTCCTCATTTCTCTCTCTCAAAACCCACATCTAGAGAGAGCAAGCATCATCTCTTATTTCTGGAACCCTTCGATTTTAAGCCTTGTTCTTCCATTGCTTCCCATTTTCTCTTTTGTCAAATCACCTAGGAGCTTGATGAAGCTTTCGTCAAGCTACTGGAAATATGCTAAAGCCACCCCTGTTTCCATCTTCTTCCTCTCTTTCCATAAACACACATCCAGAGAGCAATCATCATCTCTCACCCCTGCAATTTCGAGCCATATTCCTATCATCTTCTCTTCTGGAAATCGCAGCTCTTTCTCTCTCTCATGCTAAACTCATGAATGTTCAGCTCACATGCCACAAGCTTCTCAAGTCAAGCCAAGAATTTATCTGTAAGCGACTGTTGGTTTCATTGGTGAAGAAGACCAATGTGTTTCCTAAGGCTCAGCTACCCTTTCGAAACACTATTGGGGTCTGATCCTTGAACTCAGACTCAAGGGGTAATTTCATACATATTTCTCTTTTCAGCAGCCCAAGTCCATTCGTCAGACTGCTGGAATAAAAAGACCCCTACAGTTGACAAACAATGGAATTGTCAATTTCTCCTCTTAAATCTCAACTTTTAGTTAAATTCTGAATTATTTTCCCCCATCCAAACGGAGGGAAGGATTTTTAATGGGCAAAATAGAAAGGCACCGATCAAAAGAGTTTCCGATTGCAATAACAAAATGAATCAACTCAAATCCTTCGTAGAGAAAGTAATCAAATTACAAACACAGCCAGACAGCTCATACATATGAGATGCAGAGAGAAGTGAGACTTTGTCTATCCTGCTGAGTATAGACTTTGTTTATAAATATTGAAATGCAATAGATAATCACAAAAATAACTGAGAATGCGGTGGCATCAAAATATCCCTCTAACTGCTACCAAATCTAATGCCAACTTTCTAACAAGCAAGATCATTTTGATATCATTGAAGAACACGAGAGACATCCACCAATTAGTAAAGTTAATTACCTTATCAATGCACCAAGAATCAGAGGAATGATAGCAATTTGAAAGGTCTACCAACAATCAGTAATTGCTGCAGCAATGAAAACACTTGTTGTAGCACTTGTTCCCAACTGACTAACTAGGACAATAAATGGAAAAAACCCATGCTAGCCAAATGAAAATGCATCCTAATCAAAATCTGCAGAAACCTAGAGCACTGAGGGCATGTTTACGTATCAGTAATGGAGAAAGTAAGGAATCAGATAATTTAGGAATCGGGGAACTACTGAATCGGTATGGGAAGAATCATTCCCATTAAGCTGTTTACTAAACATACGAAATTAGTAAAGGAATGGGGTTGATTCCCATTGTTATTGTTTACTAATTTTCATGAATCAGAATCCAAATTAATTTGATTACTAAAATGCCCTACACATTTTCACCACATCACATATATAAAATTCACCCAAAACCAAAAGCTATAGGAAAAGGGGTTTTGAATTAATCAGTAAGAGGGAATCCGTTATCAAAGAAAATTATCAGCAATTTATTCTGAACCAAAAGCTAGACAAGCTAACCTGGCTAAGAAATCTTTGATCAAGTGAGATAAAATTCACAAAAGAAGTCACCTAAGGGCTAAGCAGTTGCAAAGAGCACATCCAAAACTAACATAAGCAAATAAAATTCACAAAATAAACTCCAATAAATATTTATCTTTCACCTACGTAACTAGTAAATAATCAAATAATAATAATTTGCATAATCTTCATACGATTAAATACAAAATAGTCAAACTACCAAAAGAAGAGATATATAATCTCCACAAAAGTCATTCACCCATTACTCATCAATCGCAATCACTATAAGCCATGCTCCATAAGATTAAATACATAATCTTTTTTTTCTTCATCAGTCATGGTAAAAAAGACCCTCAGCAAATCGTGCTCTTTGGCTAAAATATTGGTGATACGAAATACTTGCAAAGGAGTTAGGAATTCTATTTTCCTCAATTCACCACCAAGTTTAGCTTGCATATCAGCAAGATCCTTCTCTGTTGAAAGAACATTAACCAAACCTGCAAGTTGAGGTGCCATTCCGGCTACGGCTTCAGCCATAAGTCCAAAACTGACGCTGCAATTGGAACTCCAAACGGCAGCAATCACTTTGTAGTAATTACCTAAACAAACTGCAAGTCTTAGAATAGTAACACTAAGAAATTCATAAACAGAAGATAATGACATTCCACTTTGACAAAATACATTCTGCACCAGCTATAAGATTTTCCAAACCCAATGCCATCTCTCTTCATTCATATACTACCAACATGGTTAACTATGACAATATCATCAATTTATTTATCCATGATCATACTTTGTTTTGCGATGAATGTGAAGACAGAAGATAGAAGAAAAAGAAAAAGGTGGATAGATATATAGATGGAGTGACTTACATAGTTTCTGCTGCTCCAGGGAGGCTGTGTTGTAACGTTAAGGGTTTGAGTTGTTTGAACTCCTTCTGGCGTGTATTTTTATTTTTTTTAGGGTTTGAGTTATTTTGGAATTATAGTAAAGTGGTAAGGGTATTTTTGGAAGTTAATAAGAGAAAGCAGGAATGGGAATCGTATCGACTAGTCCCCCCTAGTCGATCTAATACCTAGTTTTGAGGGAATGTGATTACGGATTTTGAGGTGGGGCCCACTTATTTTTTCATTCCTGATTGCAAGTAAACGCAGGGGAAGTCAGGAATGGAAATCATTCCCTTTCCTCTCATACCCATTACTGATACGTAAACATGCCCTGAAAGTAGAAGTCTAATACTGAAGTTCTAATTTTGAGAGAGAGAGAGAGAGAGAGAGAGAGAGAGAGAGAGAGAGAGAGAGAGAGAGAGAACATTTGTAAAAATAATCACATGTGTGTTTATGTACACTTCTCCACAGTCCCACAATAACACATTAAGGAAAAATAATCATAAACAGCAAATTGCTTAGCATTTTTGTGATTATCAGTACTCTAGGAAAAATAATCATATGTGTATGTGTTGTCCATGTATTAACTTGATGAATACTAATTTAGGTGAATATGCTTCTACTTCCAATGCTATATCATGTTGCCCACATCAATTGTAAAAGTTCAAGCCCTACAGTCCACCTGCTCTACAGAAAAAATAAAATAAAATAAAATACCCAACCATTTGATACGAAATTCCATTATACATGAAACCTATTTGTTTTGCTACACACTCATAGTGTGTTGGGTTCCCTACTAATCCGAGGGGATAAGGCGTGCTTAATGCAATTTCACAACACATACTAAATAGCAATGAATATACTACATCATCTTGCCCACCTAGCTTAATTTCGATCACAAAATAATTACTTTGATCCCCTGCTAAGTTACAAGCCCACACTATAAAGCTCGGTCATAAAATCCTATTTGTATGCAATTAAATGTGCAATAATTGCATCAGAAATTGTCTCCAACTTCAACATGTATGTACTTTAGATAAGAAATGCGTGTGTGGAACAAAAGTTTTTCATGAAATATGTTTCTGATTGTAGTTTGTTTGTAATTCTCTATGGTAATGACATGTTCATTCCTTCGATTAAAAAAAAAGAAAAAAAAAGATAGAGTGCAAGGGTCATGGTGGAACTGATGAGGCATCATAATCAAGAACAAGGTTCAATGAATAATTACTTTGGATTCATTTACTTAATAAATAAATTAAACACATATTTAATGTTAGATTCATGTATTTTTTTAATGGGTTAACTGGTGATTTGCCCCCTAAACTTGTATCTAACTTTCAATTTACCCCCTATCATTTTTTATTTATTTATAGAAAATTAAGGATATGTACTTTTTTTTTCGCCAATTTTTCCCTTGCCGTGTAAATCCATAACATTTCTTCCAATTTGCCGTTAAATATGAGAGCAAATGGTCATTTTGTACTTTAAAAATAAATGAAAAATAAAATAAAAAACAGAAAATTGAAATACTCTCTCTCTCTCTTTCTCTCTCTCTCTCTCTCTCTCTCTCTCTCTCTTTGCAGGTGCGGGCTAGGATCTGTTGCCACCGCCGGAGGGGAGGGAAGGGATGGGTCTGGGTCTGGGTCTGGAGGCAAGGGTTGGGGGATGGAATGGGTCTGGGTCTTGGGGGGCAAGGGCTGATGGAAGGGTCTAGGTGATATGTCCATAAATTTACACATTTATGTACTCTTTATACTTAGTTTTTGTAGGAGAATTTGGTTTTAAAAGGACTTATTACTTTATTTTCTCAATTTTCAGCTTTCTGGAGCAAGTAAATGGTTTTCAACAGAAATACAACTTTTTGGTGGAGTTTTAGTACAAGACCAGTTGGAGATGAAAGCTAAGATCTTGTTTCACCCATCACCCTAAGCCCCATTACACCTTAGTGAAAGTCCTACTTGATCCAAGGAGAAGTGTGGTTCCTCATGTGGAGAATATGTGTGGAAGGACTATGGTCGGATGGTTTAAATGTTTTCAAATATGCGATATCTTTCCATGAGATCTTTTATCTATGTCATGTGCCTTTATTTCAATTATGATGCTCTGATTCCTCTCACATATTTATGAGTGACAATAACTAGTCAAATTTCGAGTGCTTTTATTAGAGTGAACATCCTTGATGAGATTTGAAGTTGAAGCTTGTTCTTATTTGGTTATTTAACTTGTGTGAAGCTTAAGTCGTGGGTTGTATTAATGTTGGTTATTTCACACACTACATCCAAGTTGTTCAATTAAAGTTTGGTTAACCCTTTGATAATGTCTTGAGTTATTGTTGCTTATTTCTTGGACGTTAGCTAACGGTTAGTGATTATCTCTGAAATCAATATTGGGAAGTTATTCGCTCGCTTGTTTGCATTGAATCTATGTTCTTTAGTTTTTATTTTTCGTTTTGTTTTGCTCTAGGACTAGCAAAATCAAAGTTGTGAGTATTTGATAAGTCCATAAATTTACACATTTATGTACTCTTTATACTTAGTTTTTGTAGGAGAATTTGGTTTAAAAAGGACTTATTACTTTATTTTCTCAATTTTCAGCTTTCTGGAGCAAGTAAATGGTTTTCAATGGAAATATGACTTTTTAGTAGTTAACAAGACCAGTTGGAGATGAAAGCTAAGATCTTGAAGATGATTGTGGAATTTTTCTAGAATTTTCGGAGCAGCCAATGAGAGTAGTCTTTGAAGTTAAGTCGGCATAAGGTGCAATCCCGTCAAAATTGTGCTGCTATGGAAGAATGATTATTTAAAGATGCTCCTAATTTTTCCTCAAGGCATGCGATATATGGCTGGAAAGATAAGACAAAGACCTACAATTTACATATTTTTTCTGAATTTTCTTGGAGGAGGAACAACCCCAAACTTGCGTGCAAAGTAACTGGTGTGTTATCCCAATCCAAGTAGGAAGAGAAGTCAATTACTTACCCATTTTGGATTGATGTTTTAATTAGGTTTTACTTTATTTTTGGGCTGCTATAAAAATCCAGCCAGGGTAGGAATAGACGTGTGGTGTTTTATTTAAGCATGAGAAACAACTCCATTGGGGGAGTTACACACGGAAAGACTAGGAAAAATTGGAGATGCCAGAAGAATACCGCAATTGGCTAAGTTTTATTGTTTCTTCCTTATGTTTTTGTTTATGTCGAATCTATGATTATGTGTAACTAATTTTCTTTTGCTAGGGTATGATGTTGCCCTAGTATGATAATCTAGTTTTCTTATTAAGGGTGACTTGTACCCTTAATCTGTCATTCCAATTTTCAACTTCACTATAAACTAAATAACTCTCTCTTTTAGAGTTTTTTTTTTTTTTCTCCTTGTGGATTCAAGGTACCCTTCCTAACTGAAAACATAGATTTTCTTCTAATTTATGCTTTCGTGCTGCATCAAGAACCCCACAGAAACCTTATCTTAGCTGCTCTTCTTCTATCACAAGCACAACTACCATTTGCCCAACAATAATTAAGATTTAATTCGGAGCCTAAACACATATAAATAGCCAACCCCTTAATCAACCATATCAAAGTGTCACGTTATTAGAGACTCCAAGACCAAGAGTGTCTGTTGTAAGTAGTCCTCTTTCATTTCCTCTGTATTTCTTGTATTTTCTTGTTAATTAATTTTTTGTTTTTTCTCTTTTCATTTAGTTCATTACACAGAGATGGAGACTAGTGTGACCAGAGGCCAAGCTGATTTTGACCCAAGTGCTCCTCCACCATTTAAGATTGCTGAGATCAGGGATGCAATTCCCAAACATTGTTGGGTTAAAAATCCATGGAGGTCTTTGAGTTATGCTGTTAGGGATATTTTTGTCATTTTGGCACTGGCAGCCATAGCCAAATACTCAAGCACTTGGTATGTTTGGCCATTCTATTGGGCTGCCCAAGGCACCATGTTTTGGGCTGTATTTGTTATTGGACATGATTGTGGCCATGGAAGCTTCTCAGACTCTCGCTGGCTCAATAGTTTTGTGGGGCATATTTTGCATTCTGCAATTCTTGTTCCTTTTCATGGCTGGTGGGTTCCTTTATATTTCTTTAAATTCTTGTACCCTAAGCTTCATACAAGCATTGTAAACGTGGTTTAAATAGTTCTATTATAGATAGGGGACTATTGGTTGGTATCAATTACTATTATCAACTAGCCTAATAGAAAAGGGTCTCGACTTACACACCAACCGTCTTGTTCTAACTCTCATGGCACTTTGATAGTTTGTGTGTGTGATAAATTCCCCTCCCCTCGTAACTTAAACTATCGCTTGTATTCGGAAAAAATATCCACGTTCTATCAACAAAATATGGATCATATACCATAAATTGGTACTTGTGCACAATAATTTCTTGATAACTATTAACATCACAATTTATACTTACAGGAGAATCAGCCATAAAACACACCATCAGAACCATGGACATGTTGAGAATGATGAGTCTTGGGTTCCAGTAAGTGTTTCTCTTATGATCTCAGTTATATTCTAATGCTTTGTATTTGATATTCAATTTTGCATTTCCTCAACTTGGGTTTGTTTGTTTTAGATGACAGAGTCTTTGTACAAAAGCTTGCCTAGCAGCACCAAAACGCTGAGATTCACAGTGCCTTTTCCATTCTTTTCTTTCCCTCTCTATCTGGTTGGAGTTCTTAATTCAATTAATCATACAGATTGAGCTTCTGATTGTGTAATTAATTAGCTTCTAATTTTTGCTTTTGCTTTGTGTAACTGAAGTGGTATAGAACTCCTGGTAAAGAAGGCACTCACTTCCATCCTAGCAGCGACCTGTTCTCTCCTAATGAAAGAAGTTATGTTATAACATCAACTGTTTGTTGGATTATTATGGCTGCTTTGCTTTTCCATTTGTCCATTGTGTTTGGTCCTATCCAAATGCTCAAATTATACTTTGTTCCTTATTGGGTAAGTAATTGGGTTGATCTTTTTTTTTTTTTTTTGGAAGACTTTTCCTATTAAAAGGGGCGATAGTATATTAAACTCACACACACTATACGGATGTTAGGACTCGAACCCAGGACCTTGCCTGATGGAGTAAATACTCCAAACTACTACAGTAATGAGTCCTTTGCTGGTTGATCTTTTTTGTTAACTAGTACTATCTAATCCAAATTGTTTTTGTTATATATGTTTGTCTTTTGATCATGCTCTAATTTTTACAGATTTTTGTTATGTGGTTGGACATTGTCACATACTTGCATCACCATGGTTATGAGACGAAACTCCCTTGGTACCGTGGCGAGGTAAATGTTTTTTTGTTTGTACTCTAAGAAAAGAAACGTGTTTTGCATTGTGCTTATGTACAAAACGGTGTTGTTTTTTCAGGAATGGAGTTACCTAAGAGGCGGACTTACAACTATTGATCGCGATTACGGATGGTTTAATAAAATTCACCATGATATTGGGACCCATGTTACACATCACCTATTCCCTCAAATCCCACACTATCACCTAGTAGAAGCAGTATGTTCTCCATTACTTGAGCAAATTGGTTTATTCATTTGTTGGTTTTGAACCATTGATTTTAAATATTTGCATGCTTGAATAATTATCTTGCAGACAAATGCAGCTAAGCATGTTCTTGGGAAATATTATCGCGAGCCAGAAAAATCAGGCCCAATTCCATTTCACTTGGCGAAGATTTTAACTGCAAGTATGAAAGAGGATCACTATGTTAGTGACACAGGAGATATTGTGTATTATCAGACTGATTCAAAGCGTCTTACATTTTATGAGAAGATGAAATCCTCGTAATCTTTCGAAGTTAAAATTGTTGTGAATTGTGATCAAGAGATTTTTTTAGTTTATTATAAAATTTACAATTCCTCTAATTTTGTGTATTTGTTCTAAAACTGAAACCCACATATCAAGCCATCTGAATACCATAAAGGCTCGGTTGAATGAGTTTTCGCCATATATTTCTATAGAAGAAGAAATGAACAACACACAAGGAAAAGAATAATCTAAAATATCATTTGGCAAGCCTCCAAATTGTATGCAGAAAGTCATAGCCTTGCTTGCTTGTTCTGTAAGGTAGCTACAATGCAATGGGCCATGGCTTCTGATTGATTGTGATGGGAATGTGACCAAAGTTGAAGAGGAAACACAAGACAGAAGGGCCGGTCGGGGGAACACTGCATTAACCATGAGGCCCAAAACTGTAATGTTTTCTTTTCTTTTAGCCCCTAAAAGCTGACCCTGTTTGAACAAACCAGTGAAAGGTCGTCATCTTCTTGGGCTGCAGATCCCAAAAACTGTTTCTCAATTAAGCAACTGGCCACACAATTCTCCTCCTCTTGCCTCATGCCTAAATAGTAATTACAAAATAACTGCGGAGTCTAGACCACCCAATATTAACCCCTTCACACTGTCACACCACATACATACTACTAATGTATTGGTGACACCGTAACACCAACATATTGTGTAATTAATTTACATACGTTATAATATGTATATTTATATTAATATTTTATAGAGAAATTATCGGTGCCCTATTAATATAGTGGTAAGGAGTTTTGTCTTCATCCAGTTGATTATGAGTTCGCGCCTTGACTTTATAAAGCGTGTATATATATAAGATATGAACTTAACGTATACGTGAATTAGTAACATTTCACACTATACAATAATTTATCTAAGAATGTGACCAAATATCCATAAGGAGACAGCATATTGTACAAAATTGACTTTACAATCCGCGTGGTAACATGTTCCCAAACAATCCAATATTCAAATGCAGAGCCCGCCACTTCTCTCTCACTCACTTACTCTGTCATTACCACACTTTTGCAGTTTGCTACTACAAAACAAATTTAAATCTCTCCTTTTTTCAGCTTTTTTTTTCTTTCTCGACAACTATTCATTCTTTGTTTTTTCACTTTCTCTGTTCCAACTTGAAAGTTGAAACTCCACTAAACCCAACTCAACTCAAATCACTCACTTACTCACTGTGTTTGTTTCTTCTACTTCCCTTTGCTACTTATCAGCTCAATTTCAAACATGAAGTTGCCAAGCTCTTCCCCTTCTTTTTCTTCATGTTCCTCATTATCATCAACCTCCACTGCTTTTGATGCAGCTATGTGCAATTCAAAAGGCGCTGCTGCAGGATGCCTTGCTGGCATTTTCCGCAGAATTCTCTGCTATGGCAGCTTCCCCACATACCCTTCTGATCATATCACAGAAGAAGAAGAACAAGCAGCCAATTCTGCGGAGTCTTACAAGGATCAGGATTTCAAGTCCATGGAGAAAACAGGGGAGAAAACAGAGAGCGCTGCCACTCCAAGCCTAGTGGCAAGGCTGATGGGGTTGGAGTCAATTCCAGATGTCAACTTGGTCAATGGCCAGTCAACCCTTAACTCAATTTCACGTAGCAAATCCATGAATTCTGTGGACCGGTTTGCTGGAGGTGGTGATGATCCAATGCAGGCACAACATCGCAAGGTCAAGTCGACGCAGTCGTTTCGAGAGATGCCAACATTTCTTGAGCTTGAGAATGAGGAGTTCTTTATTCTCAGCTTTGAGAATGAGAGCAAAGTCAAGGAAATAAGATCAAAAGGGAGGAAAGGCGAAATGGGTTGTAGAGAAGGGAAGCAGAAAAGAGCAGGGAAGAGCAAAAACAATGAAAACATAACAGAAAGAGAGGCAGATAAGAAAAAGAAGCAAGTTCAAGAAGGAAAGAGCAGAAGGGTTTTGAAGGATTTGAATGGGAGGGAGATTCTCAGAAGTAGAAGTAGAAGTAGCTCTGATAATCCCAGTAACAAAGTTGGCAATATTAATGGTATAGTTAAAGATTCAAAAAGTGCTTCAATTCCTACAATCTGTGATGTTCTTAAGAATGTAGAATCTGAGTGCAGTTCAGAAGATTTAAGCCCAGTTTCGGTTCTTGATTGTGGTCAATTTCTCGTTGATCCAGAAGCTCCTACCTCAGGTTTGTCTCCTCAATTTTGTACACACCATCTTTCAAACTTAAGCTTGAAATAGTTGTTTCATACAGTCACCAATTATAGCATGGTTTTAAATTGTAAATTACTTTAAATGTTGCACACCAGATCAAGAAGATTCAGGCTTGCCTTGTCCATGTAAAGACAACGGTTTAATTGGTGATGCAAGAAGAACAAAGGCAAGAGAAGGCAAATGTCTCGGATCAAGGAAGAAAGAGTTTCACAGTGGAAAGCACATTGAGATGTGTGGGGAAATTTGTAGGCTGGTTGAAGATGAATTGGTTAGCTCAAATTGGATCATACACAACAAAGGCAGTTGGAACCAAGCGGGTTCTGCAGGCATTGGTGCAGATTTTGAGTCTCAAATTCTTGATCAATTATTAGACGAGCTGGTAGATCAATTTGCTGACTTACCCTTGAAAATTCAAAACCTGTAAGATTTACAAACCTTTGTAACTTTGGCATTACAATAAAATTAAACCAAACTAACAAAATTATTCTACCCCTTTTACTGTGCCAAGACAATCTACATTTTTTTCTTCTGTAAATTCAATATTATAATGTGATTCTTTTGCCAAAACAAGAATATTATAATGTGATTCAAAACTCCGCACAACAACTTAATTCTGACTTTGCCACTCAACTCTTTGTCATCAAAAGAGTTAGAGCTCAAACTTCAAACCAATGACTTTCTGAGATTATTTTAATCAAGTTATGGACACAACCATGATTGAAAGTCATGACATTATAAAAAAGCTAATGCTTCCTTCCTTATAAGGAGATACTCCTCTTTCCTACGAATCATAATTTCACACGTATGCAAAAATAATTCATAGGAAAAAATTTTGCACACATGTCACACTGTTATTGACTACATGATAAAGAGGGAAATATTTTCCTTATAAAAAAGCACTAGCTCCCACTCTTTCTGCTCAACTTTGCTTTGTGGTTAGTCTCCCTCCCCTTTGTAAACTGCATATTCAACATTCAAACTTGCCATTATAAAAAGGTGCTTAATTCTTATCCTCTCTACCAGCAGAGGAACATCTGCAATGCAATGGAGGCTGGTCCTAGTCAATCAATTCAGGCAACAATTTTTCATTTAAAATGCTTGGTCAAGTTTTTTAGGCAAACCCATGTGGATTTAGAATTGGTGCACTAGGGTAAAAGAACAATTTCAGGAGGGGCCTTTTTAGGGTAGGAAAAAAAATGCTTTCTTGTTTGAAAATTTGAACCTGTAGAAATCACATACATGTCACCACCACCAGCTCATGCAGTTTAAAAGTTGGTTGTACCTCTTCCTTTTATTAAAGGAGGTTCTTGACTAGTAACAAAGTAGGCAGTTCAACCTCAATTTTAGGTTACTTGTTTGTGATGGTTTAAAATAAAAGGGAATGCTGCCCATCTACACTCAACCATCTGTACAGTCCGGACTGGACTGGATGGGGCAGTCATGGGCATCGCCCGGGATAAAGTTCCAATGTGTTTTCAGTGGGTAGGACTGATGAATCTCAAATTGCTTTAGAGGTAGAGTAGAGACTCATGGGTGGCAATGGGTCGTGTTTGGTTTGATTCATTTATAGTAGTGTAGTGTTCGTGTGAACACACAGGTTAATGGGTGGCAATGGGTCGTATTTGGGTTGATTCATTTGTAGTCGTATAGTGTTCGTGTCAACATCCTGTTTGATCGATAAGCAGGATAAGCAACTTGATACAAAAATAATAATGTAATAATACAATAACTCATATTAATCATAAAAAGAATGAGAAAGATTAGCATTTTATTATCATAATATTAGTTTAGCAGTGTTTATTGTGCTAAACATGCATCCATGGGGTCCATATTTGTGTAGAGAGGCTAGAATGAGGGGTTGTAGTGAGGAGGTCCTTAAGAGCCATTCGATTCGTTTAGAGTTATTATTGGACTATTGAATTGAACCCTCTCATTATAGAAACTCCCTTACTTGTGTAGTGTTCAAATCGAATGTCATCTTATCGTATCATAAATCGCCACCTATACTTATGGGCCAAGGCATCTCTGGCTGTTGGGACTAAGCCACTACTATCCTTCCTTTTTCCAGTGCTCATACCACTAACAATTGCCCAACTACTAAAGTTAGATTCAAGGACCAAAAAAGTAGAGCAAGTAGGTTTGCCTTTCTCTGTTTGTGCTCAACAAATATCACCAATTGACAGAACCACTGAGATTCACCTTTGGAAAGCCGAAAGTAATATGCAGATTTCAGAAAAGACAAGAAACCCCATGGCAGCAACCACAGATGGAAAAAGTAGAGGAATTTGAAAGCAGAAAAGTTTCAAACTGGGCACCGTTGATTGCACAAGATTTTGGGAGGGGCTGGGGTAAGGAACTGTATTTTCAATTGGTTCCAAGACATGAAAAGAAAAATGACATATATTTCTCTTGACTAGTAAAAGGTACACAGCAGAATCAAACATGAGAACATAAAGTTGGCCAAATTGGTATGAACATTATCTATTTATGAATAAATTCATGAGTTTACGAGCATAAGGTATACAACCGACCAACAATATCTAAATTAACGATATCATAGGTGAAAGGCCATCTCAAGTCCAGCATCTTTCGGCTTGAGATTCACATGGATACTACAATGAAGACGAGATAAATTAAAAGGAAACAGTATGAGCAGAACTTGCATCCTGCATGGCTTATCTTTTTTCTCCGTCGGGTATTTCCCCTCTTATCCAGTTCCTTTAACCTACTTATGATGAATACAATAAAAATTTAAAAAATGGCAAAAATTAATATCGTTAAAAGGTTAACGAAGGAGCAATCCTGGGACTGAACTTAGAACTAAGCCACCATCTGCTCCTGCTCCAAGTAGAGCTGCTCCACCCAAGCAGGGAGCATCTCTGGACCTCCATTGTTAGGGTGGCACTGCGGCTGCTGCTGATCCTCAAAACCATATTGCCCGAGTTGCGAAGGTGGTGGTGCATCCTTGACAAGAGATTGAACCCAAGATACATCAGGCTCATCAGCAGTTCCTGGCATCCTGGTTGGAGCATTTGAGCTTCGGAATCCAAAAGAAGCAGATTTCCTCAGCTTGTTCAGCTCTTCCCCCTGCATACCCCAGTCTAATTTGCCACCAGGAGAGCCCCAATCTGAAATGTTTGAGGGCATTAAAGTTCCAGAATCGGCAGGTGAAGAAAACCCTGGATTACGGTTGCCAGCACTACGCTCAATGAAGCTCTGACTCCGCTTTGCAAATGCAGCTGACCTTGAACTAAAAACAGCAGCTGCACTAGATGCATCAGCTCCAAACAATGGAGAAGCCCTCACAGGAGAGGATGAGAGGCTGGCTGAGTAGCTGGGACGGGGCTGCAGGTTCATGTTTTGGCGCATCTGGATCCCAGTTGGAGAATGTAACTGGGATGCTGGCCCATTATATTGAGGCAAAATTGCAGGATCTAGAGATCCAAAAATATCATCAAGGTTAGTAGGGTTCACTCCTCCTATCCTATTCAACTCCCCTGTTCGATTCCCGGAGGCAGCAAAGGCTGAAGGAGAAGATAAGCCAGTGTTCCAGCTGGATGGGGAACCAGATATCTCATCTATCAAGCGCTGCTGCCTGCGGCGATGACTTTCCAGACTAAGTACTTCAATGTCTAAATCCATATCTCTAGCACTTAGGGTAGATTTCAACCTGCTACCGGGAAGCTGCAACGTGGGAGGTGCGATGTTTGGCTGGTTTTGCCACATGTTTCCACTCCTAGGAGAAGAGGCTCCCGACGGAGTCATCGGTGGAGTTGAAGCAGGAGGAATTAACATAGATGGAGAATTGAGGGAAAGTGGGCTAATTGAACCCATGTCCAGAGAAGAAGCATTGGCTGAGAATGATCTCGGAGACGGCACAGCAGAACCTGTCGAAGCATACAAGGGACGGAGTTCTTCTGGCTTGTGAGCAAAGAAACAGACCCTTCTAGTGCATCCAGTCTCATCCTTGCAAATACGGGTGCGGTACTGGGCAGGGTGAAGCCAACATTCAAAAATACCATGTGCATACTCACAAGCATCTCCCTGCCTGCAGGCCCCTTTTCTGAACTCCGGGCAAGGAACACAGCTATAATGATATTTCCTTGGATCACGCCGCCTTGCGTTTTCCCCTGGGTGGACAAACGGGCACTCTGTCCAGTCATGTGAATAAGCCCTTGAGCAAGGCTTGACCTTGAAAGTATACATTCTAAACTCATCTGTGCTATAAATTCCGTTCTTGATGTCTGGAAGTGAAAGATCAATCGGATACTCTTTCTTCTCTGTTCCATCCTTTGAAGCACAAGGAGTTGTAATCTCTTGCTGTTCTTGCCCTTCTGTTTCATAAACCATTTGCTCAGAAAAGTCAAAAGGTTCATCTATACTGGGAACACCCTTGAGCATGACCTCCAAAGCTTTCTTCCTTGAATTGAAGGTCGAACTATAAGCAGGTGCAATCAAGTCACCTGCTTGGTTTCCATTAGCATCAAGAGAACTTGCATCAGCAGAAGTAGCAAGCAAGAGCTTGACAACCTCAGCTGAAGCAGATGAGCCACCAGCAGCAGCACAGTGAAGAGCCGTGGCTCTATCTGAACCACAGGCTCTATTAACATCAACAAGACATGTTTGGAGAATATAATTCAGCACGTTCTTGCTACCAAACATAGCGGCAATCATGAGCGGTGTCCTCTCTTCAAACCCCATCTTCTTTGAGCCAATTAGCCTTCCATACCAATAACTTGCCTCATCAACATCATGACCCTCTTCTTCTACAGCCCTTTTGAACCCATCTAGATCATCGGAGGCCGATAATTCAAGCAAAATTGAAAAACTATACCGCATCCCTTCTTGTTTCTCACGCTCCATGATCAAGTCAGTGGAAGAAGGTTTCCTCTTGGAACCACTGCACATGGAAATCTCTCCCTTCCTATACAAAAAAAGAGGGCATAACATCAATTCAAAGACCCTCTGACAAAGATCGCAAGCATGGGCACTTTATGAAGGAAAAGAAACTTGAAGAAAGAGTAAAAATTCAAATTATGTAAAGGCATAAAACAAATTTCATAAAGAGGGACTCAAAAAGGTGTACTAGGCATAAGATTAAAACACAAATATCCAAACTTTGGTTTCATTCTTAACCTTATGTCAACACATATGTTACCCAATTTCAAGCAAAACTGAAACAGAAATCTGTTACAAACCCAACAAACACACCCACTTGTTTGGTTGCCAGGAAACTGGGACAAGAACACCATATACAGCTACCCTTCTGGCTTACCATCCAAATTCAACTCTACACAATTCTTCTCCTTCTTCCAACTTTTAAGTCCCAACAAATAACAAACCCATTAAAACACCAATCTTTGAAAAACTCCCATTCTCTTTCTCAATATCCAAACAGAAAATTCAACAAACTTCCGGAAGACAGAAAACCCAAGTGGAATTCAAACTCAAACATTCAATAAAACACAAAGAACACACAAAAATTAAAATTGACAAAAGGAAAAAAGGAAAATAAAAGCAGGGGCACATACCTCACGAGTCACAACAGAGAAATGATAGAAGGAGCAGAACACAAAGTGGCTCAGAAAACCCAACTCCTCCTCTTTAAACCACACGACCAAGCTCTAGCACAGAGAGAGAGAGAGAGAGAGAGAGAGAGAGAGAGAGAGAGAGAGACTTTTCGTTTCTTCCTTTTTAAGTGTTAATGGGTTTCGAGTCAAAAAGAAGAGCCTATGAAAGCTACCTCCTCTGCCTCCTTCGTCTTGGTTCCTTATCTTTCTTCCGAAAAACCCAAAACACAAAAATCTTTTTTTCTAAATTTTAAATTCTCCGTGGGTCCCGATGTTTTTTAATATCTAACAGCCTTCGAGTAACGGATGGCCGCGTGTCCTTGATCCGGTGAAACCGACCTCACCACAGTGATGTATTCAGATTCCGGATTTTCACCGCCTTACGCGTCTTTGTCTTGGGTGGCTGACGTGGACGCACCACCACCGTCCGTTCGTTGTGGGGAAAATGAACTAATTCGCTAATGGATTACGCTATTTTGACTGGCCGTCACTAATTCATGCATAAATGACGAAGATGAGTGGACATGGAGATTAGTCAATCTTGTGGAGTTTGATTTTTCAACGGTCTTATCCCCGTAAGATTGTCTGTCGTGGTTGTATTTGGAGGCGCGGTATGAGATTATCGGTTCTGAGTTTGATGTTGTTGCCCATTCCTCACTTTAGAATTCTTGAAGGCATCGACGAATGAGAGCGGTTCGATGCTTTCTAGAACCCTCGCTTTCGTCTCGCCTGCAAAAAAATTTGAATTCCCAGTCGGATTAATGACGTCATAAAACGGGCCAAAAGTCTACCACCGTGGGGCGGTCTCATTTATTGTCACCGGTTTTCCAGAATTATCTTTGCCACAATTTAACTATTTATGTTTACTTTATTTTTCAGAATTTTCTTTTATGAGATTCCTTTTTATAAATTAAATTAAATTATTATTTACGCATTTTTTAAGGAAAAATTTGTAATTAAAAAGTAGAGTATACTGGTGATTTATCATCTGAACTTGTAACTAATTTTTTATTTGACCCTTATCTTTTTTTTTAAAAAAAGAAAATTAAGGATATGAACTCTTTTTTTTTTGCCAATTTGCCCCTTACCGTTTAAATTCTCAATATTTCATCCAATTTTCTGTTAAATTATTTTATTGAAAAAAATTAAAGAAAAAGAGTAAACCTACAGCCAAACCCCCTTCCCCAACTTGAAGAACCCAGTCATCTTTTCCCTTCCTCATCTTCAATTTCTCCTCCTTCCCCTTCCATCTCCCCCACCCTCCCCCTATTATCTATCTCCTCCTCCCCCTTCCGTTTCCTTCCTCCCCCTCGTTTATTGTTACCGGTTTTTCAGGGGGGAAATCACTAGTATTATAGTAGATACTTTCACCTATTATACTAATATTGAGAAGAAAACTGATATGATTTTGCTGTGGTGTGGATAAATTTAAAAAAAAACAAATGAACTACTGCCACAATAGATGATGTCAAACAACCAAAAAAAAAATTTGGTATCTCTAGTATTACATTTTAAAATATTTTAAAATAATGGTTACTGTCAACGGAATCTAGCCCAAAGAAAAAGGGTCTTGATTTGCAGACAAGAAGTCTCAAATTCGAATTCCTATGACATTTTAGTCTTGTGTATGAGAAATCCTCGTACTCTACTTCGTTTGGTTTGTGTATGAGAAATCCTCGTACTCTACTTCGTTTGGTCCATAGAAAAGGAGGCTTGGGGATGGGAAATCAATTGATTTCCTATGTTTGGTTTGTGTAGGAATGTAAAATAAAGTTTGTTTAATTTTTCAATTATACCCGTATGAAATCAAATAAAAAAAGAATGCATTTAATAATATATTGTAATTCTAAATTATTAATGGAGACAATATGGTCATGAAAAATATGTATTTAATGTTGGCTCATTTTTTCAAACTTTTCTATGAGAAGAAAAACAAAACCTAAGGGGGGATGATGGCTTCACTTTCCCCCTACTTTCCTATGTGCAAGGCAACGATTTCCCATGCCTGATTACTTTCCCAGGATTACCAATAAAGTGGTATTTCTTGATTACTTTCCCAGGATTACCAAATATGGGAAAAAAATCTCCATTTCCCATCCCTTGAGAAATGACATGGGAATTGATTTCCCCTCAAATCCGTTTCGTGAACCAAACAGTGCCTTAGTGTAGACTATTGCTTATACTAAAATATATATATATATAATAGTTGCTAATTGCCTCCATTAAGTTTTGATTACCTTCACCAGCTCCATCAGATCTTCATCATACCTTGATATTGCCCATTAAACTTGATCATCTCCATCATTTTTGCAACATATTTTCATTTTCTCCGTCTTTCCTTTCTTTAGTGAAATTCTCTTTTATAAATAGAAGGCTTTATCCCCCTATCAAATTAGTAGAATAATATTTCAATATTCATGTATTAACAATGATCACATTGAATGGTGATCTTCATTGCACAACTATAAGTCTATAATCCAATCATGATGACCAAACTCACAACAATCATGATCATGGGAGCATAATGCGGTTATGATCAAATTTTTATTAACACGGCCGAATCATCTATTTGCTTTTTAACACATAAACAAATTTTAAAAATAAAAAACAATGGGTAAGTCGAAAGGCATGGTAAGATAGAAAAATATGGGTAAGTTGTATTTGTCATGATGAAGCAAACAAGTGCTCCATTAGAAAAGTATGTTTGATCAAAGAGCAATGGTCTCAAGTTCAAAATTCTTAAGTACTAGTGCGTGTAACTAAATTCCTCTTCCTCTTCCTATTTTTAACCCAAAAAATAAAAAAGCAAGCAAGTGCTCCAATCAAAGTTCGTTAGATTCAATCCAAAATTATGTTATCTTATTATGTGTAGTCTAATGGAGTTTTCGGTTGCTAAAATAATGGATTTAGAACGGATCTAAGGACTATCATAATTAAGTGCTTACGTTTAGTGGTTCACTAGAGAGAAAAATCCAATCATTCTAATTTTCAATTACTAAGAAGTTTTGTTACGGATACTCACAAAATGAGTATTGGTCCTACAATCAAGTGCACGTCCATAAAAAATTATCAACAATTAATAGATGTACATTTCATAATTATGAATGTATATTTCATAATCGTACATGCGCACATGATTAACTTTCTTCGTTAAAGAGTCATAGGTTATTATAGTGACTTTCTTTGTTGAAGAGTCATAGGTTATTAAAGTTAGGGAGACTTTGGAAAAGCCCAAAGGAGAGAGAAAAATTTTAAAAGAAGCCAAAATGGACAAAATTGCCCTTATTTATTTTTTGATTTCCTAAAGAATCTTTTACATTTGCATGTCTTTGGTTTGAAAGTTGAGAGGTTTTTCTGTCTTTTTTGAAAAAGCTTTGGCTTTTTCCAAAAGTAAAAGTTTTTTTATGGGTAAAACCTAAATTTACTTTAAAGTTATGGGTAGTAAATATTGAATTTTGTATTGAAGAAAGTAGGAATATGAAGTTTGAGCTCTAGGACAAGAGCAAAAAGACAATTCATGACCAAGTGGATAAGCTAAAAGTCCATCTTCTGGGGCACTACATTTCAATAGAATAAAAAACAAAGAAAATTTTCCAACTTCAACACTACGACAATCGGACGGCCTTCCTCATCCACAGTTCACAATCAACGGCTCCCAGTGTGCCCCAAAGGCAAAGCCAAACTTGACTATGGGAGCTCAAAGAAAAGCCCTCGCCATCCAGATTGGAAAGTCAATGAGGTGTGATAAAAAAAACGACCCCACCAAGGTGTAAACGACATCAAAGATTGCATGTAAGACAAGAGGAAGTGGGGCTAGACCTAGAGATGTGTAATAAGCAAAAGCAGGTCAGACTCACTTGGTATCATTTTCTTTGGTGGAAAATAGACATTTTTATTGTGTGTGATCACACCTATCAGTATCAAATGTTGTAGATTCTCATTATATGATGAGACACAGGACGGTGCATGTTTTTGGTTTTCTCCTATATTTCTTTTTTTTTTTTAATTATAAAACGTTGTGATATTATTTGCGTTCCCATACGGTGTCGAAAAGTATACTGATACCCTCATAATTTTAAAGCTTAATTAGTTGCATAAAAAGATCAAATACAAAAAAAAAACAATCAAGATTACTTATTTTTAGATGATAAAGAAAAATAAAAAAATGTTGACAAGATCAAATTGGCTTCATAAGAGATTTTTTCTGATTTTTATGAAGAAAATCAGCTATACAAAAAAGGTAAGCTAAATTGTTCTGCTTTTTCAGAAAGTGGAAATACAATCACTTTGTTCCAAAATTTCGATTGTTGGTTTATCTTTTTCATAAAGTAAGGAATATAATTTTGAAAGGGAAAGTTGGATGACAAACAATGCACAATTGTCATGATGCTAGTGGGATGTGTCACAGCAATATGTGAACTTTTTTATTTTATTTATTGGTTTGCCTTTTTCTGTTTTTAAGTCATGAACCAGCAAAAGAAGGCCCATTGACACAAATTATGGGCTGCAAGCCTCCAATCCAATCCAACCCTCTTCAAAAATTTCAAATCTAGAAAGAAAAAACACATTTGTTTCTATCGACCCAATCAATATGGTTTGAATGATTCAATGAAGCCCAACAGAACAAACCTGTTCCAGTGGTAGCAATGCAGTTCTAGTTTTGCCAATTGTGGGATCTGTGAGCAGGAATTTGCCTTGTGGTCTCTTAAAAGTTACTGCAAGGCATATGGCCCATACTGAAGCTCATTTGGGGCGTGTTCGGTGCTTAAGATTGAATTAGATTAGATAACTCACTACATTTTACATTTGCATATAAATAAACAACTTTGATGCTGATACATTAGATCAAGAAACAGACAATACAACAGTACAAGCTGTACAACTAACTGCTTGCAGATCAAGAGGGAACATGTACATTCTTACAAAATAAGTCAATACAACACAAAATGATTTACCCAAAAAAAATATATAGGATTGATTAAAAAAGCAGCCAAATGCTATATGCTAAAACGCTACGGTATACATGTACTTACAAAAAGCACAGTGAGCAAAAAAAATTAGTTGAGACTAATTCTAGCAGGAAGGCAAACACTGGGAGTTTGCTCTTCGACAGACAGGGCCTCGCCAGCAACCAATTTCATTACAGAATGACCGGTGAGGCGGTACTTCTGACGTGCTTCATCAAAGCTTCTACAGAGAACCTGTTCGACCCACTCCTTTAGTGCTTTCTTCCTTTCTGATAACCACCCAGCTGCAAGTATTTGCACCATGACACCAAAATCAATCTCCAGCTGCACCTCGGATCCAAAGATTTTCTTGGATTCTTGATTGATTTCCTTTACTATTTTCTCAGCAAGTGCATCAAAATCAAATGGCTTCAAGACCACTTTTACATCCACGTGATCAAGGAAATCTTCCAACCAAGCTTCTGAGTTTTCAGAGGTGGAATCACTGTCAAAACCTTCAGAATCTATGCATTCGTCTGTCTCCTCCACTGGCAGATTCAAATCCAGAAAGGACCTTAACGCCTTGTTGGACCGTTTATGTAATTCTAAGGATTGCTCAATGGAGACATTTGTGTCAATCAGCTTTCTTTTATTTACGCAGCATGGGCTTGAGGTTCCTTCTCTTGGTGCAATCCTCACATTCACACCCTTACTTTGGTTGACATCCCCAAGATTTCGTATCTGCATTTGACATCTCTTGGCGGCAAGTATAATCTCCTCAGAAAACTTACGGGGCTCATTCTCTATATAGTGACTTTTGCTTCTCTTTTTGATAGCTGAGGTTGTCACAAAAATTATGTTGTTAATGCTGATTTCTCTCCCATGAGAGTCTCGAAACTTGCCAGTCCTAATGGCCACTAACAAGCTACTCTGGGCCAGAAAGTCGGCCTTATCTACATTTTCCAGGAAGAACACCGAATGGGGTCTCCTGCTTAACTCCCCTGCAACATAATCAACAACCGTCTTACCCCTAAACTTCACATCGTAATCATCGGAGCCTTCGCATTGGAAAATCGAATTTGACTGGTAACCCCTATCTTGGGATCCCAGATCAACAGAGATTAGGCTTTCCCTGGTTCCAAACAATATCTCAGCAAGTGCTAAAGCAATTTTTTTCTTTCCGACTCTATCAGGCCCAATCAAAGTCAGCCATATATCACCTCTGAGTTTTGAACCCCGATTCCTTCCACCACCAGATCTCCAATGTGACACAGCTTGACTAATAGTGCATATGGCTTCATCTTGCCAGCCAACCTTTTCTGTCAGAACTCTCCTAAGTGATTTGAAATCTCTTGGATCACACTGCCCTCCAACATCAGATCCAGAGCAAGAAGAGGACTGGGCTATTTGCCGTGAAGTATTCTCACTTAATGCATCAAATTCAGCAGAAATGGAACCAGAGAGGCGTCCTAGACTCTCTTTATGATCTTGTAGTCTAGGACTACTTGGTCCCAGACTAGTTGATGCATATAATGTCCCCAATCCCAAATCCGTAGTCACAGAAGTGACAGACGAAGAAGATGTGCGGTCAGTCGGAAGATTCACACTGTGGATAGGGTAAGGAGAACAGCAGGGGCTCCCCAATTCAAGTCGCTGACCCTTTGAATCTTTTACCAATAGTTCAGACTGGGGACTAGCATTCTCGGCATTAGAAACTACTTGCATCGGTAAGTTCTGTTTTAATAGAAAACCCGTTTGCATGTTCATCGGCCTACAGCCATGTTGAATAGCAGAATGGCTTTCATTTAGACATGAATCTTCACCACTATTTGCTTTCCCATCCACAACGGCTCGAGAGCCCCCAGCAGATGCAACTTGACACCCTGTTTGATAACAATCCACTTTAGGGAATGGTTGAGTGTGATGATTTTGTCGGCATATATCATTCCATTTTTTCTGCAGTGCTGATACTTTAGCATTCAATGTTGTTTGATCATCTTTGGTCTGCACTGAATAATGAAGCACACTTACACATATGTTGTCACAATTTATTTGAGGAAATACAGCTAGCAGATTAAAATCCAAACCAGTTACAAGAAACGTGCATGTTAAACTGCATGTGTATGTGCGTGAAGGCATGCTTGTGTACACAAAAGCTATGCCAACTTGAGCCATAGAATTAAATTTCGAAGGGATTACACACCTTTTCTAGATCCACTCCCTTGCCAATAACAAGTTCTGGAATTTGCAACCAAGAAGGCAAGCTATCTGAGCACTGATCAGCTGCTGAAATAGTTGATCCTAATTTCCGAATAGCAGCAACTTCTTGCTCATACTTCTCTGTGCACTGATGACAACGTCTAAAAGATTGATATGTGCTGCTCAATGGATTTTTAAAGTCAGACGGTCCAGGAAAGAATCCTCCAAATGGAACGAAGGACCCCATCAAGCTGTAAGTATATCATGAGCATGGAACTGTGAGATCCAACGGGCACAAAACAGTCAGACACTACAGTGCATAACTTGAAAGATACATTCTTTCCATACATACATACACCAGTAATGATAACACTATCGACTTAAACATTATAACACGTACTTCATAACATACATATATGGATTAAAAAACATATATTCAAAAGTAAATTTCAGAACCTAAAACCAGAGTGATGAAATAAACAATACTTGTCTTTCCCCCACAAACATCCAACTAATTTGCATATTAAACTCAAAACCATAATCCATGCATAACTCCAAGCAATTTCAGACACAAATGAAGCTTCAACCCACATATATATATATATATATATAGCATTTGCACAGACAAGTGGAAAAGGAGCACAGAAACAAAAACTAGAGTTGGATAACCACCTGGATTTAGAGTAAATTCCTTCCATTGAAGCTTTAGAAGAAGTAATGGGAAGAAGATGGAGATCCCAATCCTTCGCAATAGTTGAAAACAGAGCCAAAAGCTTCGTGTACACTTCATCACTCGCAGCAGCACCAATCAACCATAACTTCCCACTGTAAATCTCCAATAAGCTCTTCAACTGCATCACCACAAAGCTCACAGATTCACCCACCACACCCTCACCCACCAAAGCCTTCAATTCACCATAGTTTACTATTATACCTGTTCCAGCTCCGGAGCAACGCTCAGCCATTTGACCCACCTCCTTGAACTTCAAACCCATCTTCTCCTCACTCCCGCCATCGACAACAAACTCGGAAATCTCCTTCTCAATGCAAACCACACTGAAACTAGTGATTTCAGCCGGCAAAAGCCCTGTTTTACCTTTCTGTACGGCCTCCGTGAAGCTCTTGAGAGCTTCGCTGGCACAAACACCAATTAGCAACGGATTTTTCCCGCTCTTTCTAACTAACACGTCGCCGATTCTTCTATTGTTCTCATCTCTGTCTTCGGGCCCGGAAAACGGGAAGCTGAAGCCAGGTCGGGCCGGGTCCGCATCCGTTAAGTTACACAAGAAAATGGGCGGGCACCGAGTCCGAGGAAACCGGGTCGATTGAGTCACCGGCGGGTGAAGAATCGCGAGCTTTATATCACAGCTCCGAAACCCGGCTTCACCGAACACCCGACTCACAATCGGGTCGTCTAAGATTGATAAAATGAAGTGCTTGAGCTCGACCTTCAAAAGCGACGCCGTCTGCTGCTGGTTGTGAATCTGGTGCAGGTGGAAGCTCTCTGGATGCCGCCTCTGGTTCGCCTGAGACCGCTTGATCGCCGCCATGAGCGAGTTCGCGACCGGAGGCTCATCCTGAGCTTTCGACGACGGCAATCGATCCAAGGAGACACCGACGGAAAGCTCAAGAGCTCGGAACTGGAGTCGTGGAGAGTACGCGCTGCTCCGTGCGCGTGCGCAGGCGTCACGGAGAGTCGAGGACGGCAACGCCAGCAGGGCCGAGACGGTGTGCAGTGACGTCGTCTGAGCGTGACTCCTCCGTCTCGCAACCGCCACCGCGTCGTCCAAAGCACGTGCCGCATCCTCCGTCAAGCATTGCCTTGCTGCGCTGACCGGCGTCGGCATCGCCGGCTAGCTTATATGTATTATATAAATTATGTATACACACTCACACACAAAACCACTCTGTCTATATTTATACGTGTCTTCGTCTGGCGATTTTGAGGGCTGAGAGAGAAGAAATAAAATATAGATAAAAAATTATTCAGAAAAGGTTGTGAATAAATTATGCAATCAGAGGGAGGGAGGAGTATAAAAGAGAAAGAAAGAGAGAGATAGATTTTGGTGTCGTTGGCATGTTTGTATGGTTGGCTGAATGCTGCGGTTGTAGCAAACAGTAAGGGGAGTTGTTTGTTTCAGAGTGTTTGAAGGAGGTGGGGCCTTGTCTGGAGCATTAATACAAACACATGGTGAGGAGGAGCATAGCATAGATTCGCCTTCTTTTCTCTCTTCACTTTTCGTTTGGGTTGTTTTAAAATTTTCGATCAGGCCAGTTGGCATGGCTTTGTGTCCGTCCTTCCTTACTTTTTTTTTTTTTTTCTTTTTTTCAGAGATAGGGAGGAGAGAGGAGAGAGGAGAGTAAGTCACGCATACATACGAGTAACATGAGGTTTAAACTAAAGATCATTTGGAAGCACAGTAAAGATATGTTCGTCTCTTACATTTGAGTTCAATTCTTCTTGGTGAGGCTAGCCGAGCATAAATTTGCTTTCTTTTCTTTGATTTTGTTTTTCGTTAAACTTTGGATTAGATCAATTCATCATAACAGTATGTTCTATCATTTACACCAAATTTCAATACCATCTTCGCATAGTTAGAATATCGATTTGTTTTTATTTATTTATTTTAAAAAAACTTGGAATATTATTTGTAAATGCTACTTTTTGGGTGTTTTGGTGGGGGATTTCTGATAATTTGACATACAGATGCCGTGTCCACTGACCAACAATACAAATGGGCCAACAGCATGATATTAGCCGTCAATGTCAAGTTTTTCAGCCCTTTCAAAATTAACTTTTTATCTTTTTCTTTTTAATAAAAATTTATATTAAATTTCTAAAATTGTTATGTGTTTTCTTTTACCCAGTCAATGTTTTTCTTACCGTAAATAGCATTACCATTGGCTCCTAGATATGTTTACTTCACGACTATGAGTCTTGACTAGGCGAGAGACCTCAAACTTGGATACTTCATGGTTGTTGTTTTTCTACAGCTGTCATTTTTGGGATGCTATTTTTTCTTTTTTCGGAAAACAACCGCCTTATAATGATATTTTCAAAGTAAAGAGAAGTCCGATTTCTCTATCTAATAAACCCAAATTTATCCATTCTTTCTTGGTGACTAGTTGAATCGTGATTATCTTGTTGATGTGTCATCAATAAGAAAGATGTAGATAATTAGGCGGATGACTAAATATCCGTTATGTGTAGAGATACTCACCTAATTCTTCAACTATTCCTCAATAAAATGCTATCGTTTTTGTTCAGAAAAACAAAAATAATAATATAAGTAATTAGATAAACATTAACAACCTGCATCAACAAAAGTATCTGAGGGGGGAACCAACAACACCAAATAGCAGAGTCATTCTGAAAGCTGCCCCCCCAACTTGACACTTGATAAGAAGACTTTAGATTGGACCAATTTTAGGGGGCCTTGTGTGGGAATTGGACCATATATGCTCTCACGAGCGAGGCAGGCCTTTGTTCTCTTTTTCTGAATTTTTCAGTTTTGTACTCTAAAGTCTTCAAACCATTTTCAGAAACTACACGTTGCTCAAGCGTATGGTGGAGTACATCTTCTAGCCTCAGTTCTAAAGGCAGCCAAACCAAAACTAAATGTTACTGGTGAGGAGAGGAATTTATTTTTCGGGATGTCATTATGACGATAAATTAAATCAATTATGCATAATCAGACATTTTAGTCTTTTATTATGATAATATGCGTGATTGGTTTAAAATACTGTCGCAGTGATTCTTGTCGATGGCGAGGGTCAAAAGTAAAGCTACATCTATAGCTATAGCTTATCACAGTGCCATCTGTCTCTTCTCTCCTGGTCTCAAGAGAGAGAGAGAGAGAGAGAGAGAGAGATGGGCACAAAAGGTGCTTGATTTGATGTGTTCTTTTGGTTATTTGTAAGTTGTCCTTTCGTTCTTTCGTTCTTTCAACCTTTCATTTTCCTTTCCCATGTACTTTGCTTTTTGCTTGTGCTGCCTGTATACACTTTCCCATTCAAAATCTCTTTTGAAGATGTGCAACTCTACTTTCAGATTCCCAAGCACACATGCGTACGCATACTTGCAAACTACCTTTAGGAATTTATTAGGTGAATTCCATTTTGTATGTATGTATGTATGGCTTGATTGTTAATTATTTTGATAAATACATATTGAATAAGTTTTATATAATTAGGCAATAAAACTTTTTAGAACCACAATTAAGATATGCTAGACTCACATGTACAAGTAGTTATCACTTCTACTAGTGATGTGATTTATCATATAGCGTATAAAAAACTTCGATGAAACAACTTCATACACTTATTTCATGTCTCCCTCATAATGTATAGGTAGATATCACTTTTGTTAGTGATGTGATTTACCATAATGCGATATTGGAATATATAAAAATAAAAATAAAAATAAAAATTGAATGAAACGGATTCATACACACCAAGTCTAAGATAAGTGCAAGTCAAATTCAAACAAATATTGTTGGCCCACTTCAAATTGAGTACAAGCCATTACATGTTAATTTTCAAGGTTTGTGGATCATCATAATAATTGACAAACGAGTGGTTCGATAATGATGCTAATGAATTTGACTTGCACTAAACTCAGATTTCACTAATTTCATATCGGGTTCGAATTATATCAGAAGTTAATAACCTTACATAGACAAGGGTTGGAAGTTTCTGTTAAACTAAATAACAGTTTTACAGTCCAAGAACAACATATGGTCCTACAACCTGTTTCCATCTTAAAATTTCAAGGTCATTTTTGCAGGGACATAAAGCCTACCCTAGAAGCAAACATTTCTTTTGCTGTTGGATAGTTGGACTGACCCAACCCTAGAAGCAAACTTCATCGCAACCGTTCGTGTGAACATAATCTCTCTATCAATCTCTTTATTCGTATCGTAATCGATGCCTCATTCTCTCTCTCTCTCTCTCTCTCTCTCTCTCTCTCCCCTATAATGTTGGAGTTGATGTTTATGGATCGTAGTGCTATTCTTACACACACATCACTTTCCTTTACTATATTACCCTTTCAATACCAAAAGAGTCGCGCAACCCAAAACCCAAAGCCCACCCCCACAAAAAGCTCTTTGCTCGTGACAGCTTCTTTGGACTTGTATGAACCAACTTGCAAGCCAAAAGCACTTCTATTTCCAAGAGTGCTTCTTAGGGGTCGTGCAGCTCACTCTCCAATCACATGGCCATGGGGAGGGAGGGATGTGAAGCTCAAGCATGTTTTTAGATATTTGTTTGCGCAAGTGGGCATTTGCATGCATTTAGTGGTTTTTTTTTTTTTTTTTTTTTGGTGTTGTTATAATAATGGAGGAGGCGTGGCTCTCTGAGACAGAGGGAGCTTTCAATTTGATGAGCACATAGATGGTCATGAATCTCACTTTCTGCATAAAGTGGCTTTGCCGGATTTGGAAACACCTGCATCTTTCAGTTCCACCTCATTCAATGGTTTCTCTTCCTCTTTTAAGCCCAGACCAGAAGAAAAAAAAAACAACTATTTAGTTTTTATTTTTTCCTTTTTGCCAATTTCTCAAATGTAAATTGCTACTTTCTTCAAAGCCTACTCCAAGAAGTCTAAGTTGTTTCACATCTAAGGAGATACTCCTCATTCTTGTCAATCATAATTTGACACATATGCAAAAATAATTCATCAAAAACACAAAAAAAAAAAAAAAAACGGATGCACTTATATCATGCTGCTATTGTCAGGAATATAAAAATTCCTACTTACCTGATAAGGATGGACGTATTTTTCCAAAAGAATTATGCGTGATTGGCCATTAAAAATTGAAGCAAAATTTGGACTCTATGGAGGAGGGGTTGGTAGTTTAGGATTGCAATTAAAGAAGTGATTAATATTAATTAAATGGGTAAGTTGCAAAGTGAGAATGTTGACTTCGTTGCTTCATGCAAAAGTCAGAGCTTTGCACTCACATTATTATTATTATTAACAAGAAGGATCATTGGCATCATCAATAGTACTAGGTGGGTGTTGATATTTTGTTAAACAATAGAGACAAGAAGGCTGCAGTGCAGGGCACCAGAATCCTGCCAGGTGGGTTTTATTAATATAACTTTAATCCTGCCAGGTGTTTTTTTAAATGACAAAATACAGCCACGTCCCCAAAGCTTTATGCTTATCCAATAACAAAATCCACATGATTTTTTTAAAGCAATTGTCTCAAACTTTAATCTTGCAAGTGATTTCATGAGAAAAACAATAATTATTCATTAAAAAAAATCCCCAATCTGGATTGAGCTCATTAATTAAGCTTATTTAATTATTTGTCTCTTCATCATTTGGAATAATTTTTCAATCACTTATCACACTTAGGTGCACCCAATAATAAAAAGTTTATTTGATTACCGATTTATATTCTCTTATGAAAGGGGGTGTAAAAAGTAAGAACATAAGTGGGCGATAAGCTTTAATCTATCATTTTCTCAAGAAAAGAAAAATTCTTTAACCTTATCATATATATAAAGTGAAAAAAAGTTAATGTTAAAAAGATGATAAAGTATCACAACAATTAACATATAATTGATTAATGAAGCACGAAAGATTCGAACTTGACATCTTTTTCTAATATTTGAAAGAAAAGTGATACCAAATTATGAACTAGTCAGTACCGTATTATAATAGTATAAACCCCCTGCATATTGTAAGAAAGATGATACAAAATTGCACTTAGTAAAATAATAATGCAAGCTTACATGGGCTATAGATTTGGGCGAAGTGTGATTTTGGTGTTCTAATTATCCATATTATGTCATTGTTCGGGTTGTCTTCATGCAATGCGAGGGAAATTATGATGAGCCAAACAAGATGATAATTCCTTGACCATTAAAAAAGCAAGCAGAGGTTTTGCATTTTATGCCATTAAAAGATCCCAAAATTGAACGATAAGATTAGGGTTTGATCATGATGTGACACCATTGTGAAATTGTCCATGTAACAAGGACATCAACGGTAATCAAAAGCGGGGAAGAAAATATTGGAAGATCTAACTGGGGCAGTGTGTGGGGGACCAATCCCTATTTTAGACTTGAGAGGGAGGGAAAGATGGTCCCCTAAATAAATGATGGATTTCCAAATTATGTAAAGATTCTTGATGAACATATTCAACCTCCCACTCACTGTGTGGTTGAAAACTACTTAGCACTATTGCCTTTTAACCTTTGCCTAACCCAACTCCATTTTATCTCCTATTTGTGATGTACGCCCCTAGGGTTGGTAATATTGTTTTTTTGTACAAGTACTAAATCATCCAATGTCGACAGATATGACGGTATATAAATCAAATTTGAATAAATTTAAAATGTTATATTGTTAGACTGATAATTGAAATTTTTTTTTTATTCGTGAGAGGTGGTGGAGATTCAATTTAGGACTTTACCCAACCTTGAAAAGAATAATATTGCTAGATTAAGAGTTAGTAGATAGAATTAGACAGTCCTGATCTCTTAGACTACAGGGGTCCAAGAGATTTGTGATCACTCACCGTTAGATGTAAATTCAACGGTTCACTCACTCTTGCACTCCTTTTAATAAACTTTTTTGAACCATTGGATTAATATATTTGTGATCACTCACCGTTGGATGTAAATTCAACAGTTCACTCACTCTTGCACTCCTTTTAAAAAACTTTTTTGAACCATTGGATTAATATCCAACGGTAGGTGATCACAATCTCTTGGACTCCTGTGGTCAAAGAGATCAGGACTGTATAATTAGATATGTCATATATATATGTATAAATATTTGCATACAAGTGATACTGTGAGAGAAGAAAATCGAACACAAAATCTCAATTGCAGGTATTAATAATATTAAATTAATTGCTTGAGGTATAAAATCCTTCAATTATGTTGTCATGTTTGATACCTACCATAACAAAGTGTTTGATAACATAACTGAAATTTAAGTTGTATAAATGTCAGACCAAAAACAAAGGGCTCCATCTATTCTTTCACTTCGTTATCGGTGTGAATCTATCAATAAAGTTGTATGTGACATTTGGTTTGGCGTCTTGTGGGCATATGACTTTGATCTAGGCCCAACTCAATGTTGGGCTATTCAAACAGGTCCAAAATCAAATAATGGGCTTTTTTTAAATCGGCCCAAATTCTGAAACATCACTCTACTCAAATTTTGAAGCCCAATTAAGGCCAATTCGCACAGAGTGTCAGTGTGCCTCCCTTATCGTTAAAGAAGCCCTAACAAAACAGACCCGAGCTCTCTCTCTCTCTCTCTCTCTCTCTCTCCTGCTCTCATCTTCTTCAGTCTTCCTTCCATCTCCTGCTCGCCAGTGGCCCCAGGTACTGATTAAAGTTTTCATTTTTGTGAGTTGGGTCTGTCAATTTTGAACTTTTCTTTGTTGCTTTTGCATCTAAACTCGTTTTTGCTTCTGTTTGGCTTAATGGGCATTTGCGAATTGTTCATTTCATTTTCATTTCGGGTCTTTTTTGATTTATTTGATAGATTCTGCTTGTTGATATATTTGTGAAAGCATTGATTTGTGTTTGGAAATGGGATATAGTTCATTGTGCTTTCTGCTTTCCGCACATAATTAGTAGGTTGACTGGTTAATGCTTTTCCATCTCCCACAGTTTTACTTCTTCTCAAACTTTGAACTTTGGCAGAAATGAAAGGTGTTCGATTTGCTTTGCGATCCTTCAACGATGGCGTTTCACGCCGATTTCATCAGCCACATATGAGAACCCTCTCCACGAATGTAACATCAGGTACTTCTCTGTACAGTTCCGTGTCTCCCTGTTGGTGCCAATTTTCGATATGGTTCTGATAATTTGTAAGTTGAAATTTTGCTTGAACCTCCATGAATAGTATGGAAATAGATTTTTCTTTTGGAGGTTAAACTTAGGATTTGGTTTGTTTTTTCTTGTAATATAGCTTCTCTATTCCAAGAATTACTCAATGTAACTACAAATAAAAGCTTGACACATTAGCTTTTTTATGTGTTAGGCGGTGAAGTGGATGATGAGAACAATTCTAATTCATTTGAATCTCCGGATGAGTTTGAGCGGCGTATTTTCGGTGAAACTTCTGGGGGTAATTTTAGATCAGATGCCTTTTTCACGAAGCTTGATAGGCTCGGGATGGGTCATGATGGACAGGGTTTGAATCGTTCTGGAGGAGGTGGAAGTGGAAGTGGTTCTCATATACTCGACGGCTTAGATGAAAGTTTTAACACATTATCAGATGGAATGGATGGAAAATTAGAGAAAGCAGCCGCCGACTTTGATATTGATTACGAGGAAATAAACCAAGAGGACTATTCTTACAGACCAGATGTGAATTTTGAGCTAGGAATGACTTATGACCTTAAAGTATGTTATGGAGCAACTTCCCTTTCTTTTCTGCCTTTTCACTTTTATGTTATTGTTGTAATTATAGCTTGCACTTATTTTGTGGTGTTATAAATGTATAACCTGCATTTGAGATTTGTTTGTCCTGAAAGGAAAAATAATACAAGTTAGCCTGTCCTGCCTTACCACTGAACCATAATATTTTGCCACAGTGTTGTTCTCTTTATGCCTCGTTTGTCTTTAGATATCCCTGTCTCATGTACGCACCATGTGGCTCTATGCAGGATCTTGATCTTACTAAGCGAGGAGTGCGTAAGTTTACCCCAAGGGATGAGTTTGAAGTAACTACAAAGGAAGTTCTTAGAAAAGCTGATTTCAGGGTATGTGCACTTGTCAGTCTCTCCAATATATGCATGTAGGATCCTTGTTGCTTTGTATATGTTTGCCTGTTTGGTGAAATGTAAAGGATTGTTTTTATTGTTGATGCCCCTATACCTCTTTTCCCTGATACGCATAAATAGAAGCTGAGGACTAAAATTATGCGAAGTAGATTTATCCAATTTTTTTTTAAGGGATAGTCTATCCTGATTGTGACTCAGTTTCAGAATTAAAGATCTAGATATTATGATATTTGGAGCTTGCTGGCCCAGTGGTTGTGAATGAGCTGCATATTGGCAGGTTATTGCACTTGATTGCCTTAAGGCCTGTTTGATAACCATTTCAATTTTAACTTTTAGTTTTCATTTTTTGTGCTAGGGTATAGAGGAAAATGAGAGTGAGACTGGGAGTTGGGATGAGATTGAGAGAGGATGAGAGGGGAGGATGGGAGGGAGGAGTAACAAAAGTGAAAAAAAACTTGAAAATGAAAACAATTTCAAATAGATTTCAGTTTTTAGTTTTTGTTTTCACTTTTGTTACTCCTCCCTCCCATCCTCCCCTATCATCTTCCCTCTCATTCTCACTTCCATTTTCCCTCTTTTTCCTCTATACTCTAGCACAAAAAATGAAAACTAAAAACAAAAATTGAAATGGTTATCAAACGGGCCCTTAGGTTTTCTTAGTTAATTTTCAGAATATTCTATATTCTTTATTGAATTCATCAATTGCAACTAATTTTGATTATTAGAAAACTTAAGTTAAAAACTCTGGGCGGGTTGTTGTGATTTCATTATTACTCTCTTCTGCTACTAGACATTGAAATGTAGGTTTAGCTGTCCTTTTTTGTCCCTTGCGTCCGTTGAGATCTGAAATCCTTTATCTTATTTCGCTGGTTTTACTGGTGTGCTTGCTGATCTTATTACGTCTCTGAATCCCAATTTTAAATGTCAAATTTTGTTGTTTATCCTTTTGAATTTTGATCCTTTGGATGCATTCTTGCACCAACTGTATTGCTCTGTGCAGAATGTGAGATTCCTGGCAAATTTCTTAACAGATGCTGGAATTCTCATCAAAAGAAGCAAGGTAAAATTGAATGCATGCTGAATGACCTGAACTTTGTTGAAGCTGCATTGAAATACTTTTTAAGTTCCCTTGTTCCTTGTGTAGACTGGGATCAGCGCCAAGGCCCAGAGGAAGGTCGCTAGGGAAATCAAAACAGCTCGAGCTTTTGGTTTAATGCCTTTCACGACAATGGGGACAAAGTCATTTGTTTTTGGGAAAACTATGGAGGCTCTCGATCAAGATTACGAATACGAAAGTTATGATAACCCTATGGATGCTGATGGAAAAGACCCACTGGGGCCCTTTTAGCTTGTATGGAGGGGATCTTGAATCAGTAGAATTCAGTTGACAGCACAACTACAAACCTGCCCCTATCCCCACAAGAATATACAGAAGGAGAAGAAAATGATGGAAAAAGATGGGTTCTTATTTAAGGTGAATTCCGGGATGTCGGTAACTCCATGTTTCTGGTTGGTATGTAGGTTAATTCGTTTTTATTTTTTGTAGTTGGTATACATTCACTGTAATAACAGCCCAAGTAATTCCCCTTCGTATTTCAAGCCTATTGGGTTTTGGGTTTTATTGTCCGGTAGTTTGCCAATTTGCTGAACTAAGATGAATATTTTGGTACTTTTAGTATATACATAATTAATTCTAGCAAGAACAAAATTGAGTGTGCGGAAGAAATATATTTTGAGATCGAAATTTGCACCATTTTTCTTCTCATTTTAGGATTTTAAGTTCAAGCGACGATTGTACGGAGGAACTTCAGAAACAAGTTTGCCCTATAAAGTCGGGAATTTGATGAGGTGATTGACATGCAATATTTTTCTTCTAGATCATGATGGAGCTTTGGCTCGATTATGAAAAACCATCTTCCTATAGTCCTCGGGAGTTTACGGAAAAGAAGCATTTATATTTTTCGCTTACATTTTTGCATCCTTTTCATTACTATTTGTAGTTGGTTTCAGTTGAATGAAGTTCTTTCCTTTGGACTAAAAAAAGAAAAGAAAGAACCGAATAAAAACGATTTTAAAAATGTATATATATATATATATAAAATAAAAAAAAACTTTATCATCCAACCTAGTTGTCAACAGCCTCTAAATTTAGTGGCATTTTTGTCTCCCTTAAAAGCATATAGTACTGCCGGAGGGTTAAGGGTTGCTTTCATAATTCAATTTTGTGGTGAATTATTCTCCTCTCATCTATTAAGAATTAAAAAAAAAAAGAGAAGGGAAGAAACTTAGCCCTTGAACAGTAAGCCAATTCTCGTTGTTGCTCTCCCGAAATCCTTCACCAAGTTAAGATTTGATTCTCTCGTATGATTGGGAGTGACCAAACTAGCTTAAGTTCAGGTTTATCCATTGCATCTCCATCTCTCAATATTCTAACAACAAAGCTCAGGCTTAATTTTGTCCAACTCGAACCACTATTAGAGACCAAAACTAGCTGATTGTTTATTAAGAAATTTTGTGCAAGACACTTTCAACACGCAGCAATTCCAGTTTAGCTTACCTTAAACTCTTTCGTGCCTCAGTAAAACTTTTTTTTTTTCTTTTTCTAATTAGTGATCTATGGCACATGCAATACAGTGAAGAATTTTTATTTCTCCTGACTCTCAGGGATTTTCCTCTTCTGCTAGCTAGGCAACAACATAACCAATCTAAAGGGACCACATGCTCCACAGCCTGTTTATTATATTCTCTCTCATTTCTAGCATTGTCACCTTCTTCCCTAACCCAAATGCTCCTCTCTCTCCCTCTCTCTCCCAATGAAGAAAAAAAAACCAGAAACCTCCACTTACCCGTTACCCAAATCTTCATAAATGGCACTTGTACATCCACCATCTTCTCTCATTATCACCATCATCTTCACAGCCGTCATATCTTCACTGACACCACATGATAGAGTGGTCCATGGCCTTGGCTTAGCTTCTACCACAGCCATCACATATGGCACTTCCACTGTTTGTGGCATTGTGGCAGACAACCCTACACAGAGCATACAATGCTACCAAAACATTCAGACCATTTCAGTCCAGCCCATTGTTTCTTTTGAAGCCATCTCTGGGGGCAAGACCTTCTTCTGTGGCCTCAGGTCTGGTGGCTTTAGCCTTCTCTGTTGGGACACCAGCTTATCTAGCTCATGTAGGTTCCAACCTAAACGCATATATCACAGTGACACAATAGCTTTGACTGATCTGGCTGTAGGTGATGCCCAAGTTTGTGCCAGAGAGGTCAACTCTAGAATTGTCAGGTGCTGGAGAGGAGGAGATGGCACAAGAGGGTCTTTGTTTCCCTCACCTGGGGAAGCATTGGACTTTCATACAATCACATCTGGAAGGGGATTTACATGTGGGATTTTGATGAATGGTAGCAGAGTTCTGTGTTGGGGTCAGAGTAGGGTTGGAGCTGAGATTCAAACAGGGTTTGAGAATGTGTTGATGTCAAGACTAGTTGTTGGAGAGTCTCATGCTTGTGGGTTGAGTGTGAATGGAGCTTTGGTCTGTAAAGGGAACAACGATTCCGGGCAATTGAATGTACCTTCAAGCACTTCAGCTTTTGAGTTTTCAGGCCTTGCATTGGGATCAAATTTTACTTGTGCTATTCGTCGAAGAAATGGCTTTGTTGTATGCTGGGGAGGAAGAAACAGAATTGAATATGACAGTGATGCTATTGAAAATGTTTCATTTGAGTTGATTGCTGCAGGTTTGGATTTTCTTTGCGGCTTAACAACAAGTAATTTATCAATGATTTGTTGGGGACCAGGCTGGACTAGTTCTCAGAATGATCTTCCACTAGGAATGATTGTTCCTGGTCCATGTGTACAAGGTCCATGTAGTAGCTGTGGTGTGTACCCGAATTCGGAGACTCTTTGCGGTGGTTCTGGGAAAATCTGCAAATCATGCCAGATTGAACTTCCAATTGCAGTGCCGTTGCCCCCAATAAATCCGCCGCCACCACAAGTTTCAGCACCGGCTTCTTCATCATCCATAACCAGAAATAGGCTTTTGTTGGCGTTTGCAATAGTTGGATCAGTTGGGGCTTTTACAGGGCTCTGCACTATTATCTTTTGCCTATGGACTAGAAAATGTGGTTCTTGGTCTAACCATCATGATTCTGTGCAACCCACAAGTGCTGTTGCCCCCAATGCTGGTTCTGCAGTTGGGATTGAAAATGATCCTAATGCTCCACCTTCAAGATCAAGTTCCATCAAGGGCTATATAAGCGGCTCATCATCAAAGCATGGAGACAAGACTGAGTCATTTCACCTAGCAGAGCTTTCCGCTGCTACCAAGCACTTCTCATCAGAAAACAAGATTGGTGCTGGGAGCTTTGGTACTGTCTATAAAGGCAAGCTCTCGGACGGTCGCGAAGTGGCCATCAAGAGGGGAGATACTAGTACCAAGACCAAGAAATTTCAGGAGAAAGAGACCGCATTTGATTCCGAATTAGCATTGCTGTCCCGGCTTCACCACAAGCACTTAGTAAAGCTAGTGGGATCCTGTGAAGAGAAAGATGAGAGACTTTTGGTTTACGAGTACATGTGCAACGGTTCACTTCATGATCACTTGCATAGCAAGAAAAATGTTGAGAGAAGTAGCAGCATTGTGAATTCTTGGAGAATGAGGATAAAAATTGCATTGGATGCAGCCAGGGGAATTGAGTATCTGCACAATTATGCAGTGCCAACAATAATTCACAGGGACATTAAGTCCTCAAACATTCTTTTGGATGAAAATTGGACTGCAAGAGTATCTGATTTTGGACTGTCATTACTGGGACCGGAATCTGACCAAGAGATCATGTCATCGAAGGCGGTTGGAACAGTTGGCTACATTGATCCTGAGTACTTTGTATCAAATGTTTTGACAGCAAAGAGTGATGTCTATGGCTTTGGGGTGGTGTTATTGGAGCTTTTGACAGGTAAGAGGGCTGTGTTCAGACTCAGTGAAGAGGGAACAGGTCCAATGGGGGTTGTGGAGTATGCCGGGCCGCGGATGATGGCGGGGGAACTGCAAAGCATTTTGGATCAAAGGGTGGTGCCGCCAGATCCGAATGAAGCTGAAGCAGTTGAGCTGGTGGCTTATACTGCCAGGCATTGTGTGAACTTGGAGGGGAAGGAAAGGCCTAGTATGACTGACATTGTTGCCAATTTGGAAAGGGCACTTGCTCTTTGTGAGGATGAACGTTTTAGCTTCTCTACTACCACAATTTCCCTCCCTTCATTGTGAAATTTCATCCAAAAACATTATTCATTTATTTATTTTTCCTTATTAATTCTATACCAAATTTTTTTTCTTCCCCATGTCGGCTTATACATGATTCTTAGTTTCACGATTTTTGCTATGGCAAAGATTAAGGAATGCCATAAAAAGGGTCTAATTCACGAAAATTTCTTCAATGAATAAGGCGTATACACTTTCCTCTCACAATCACCTCATCATATAAGTAACACGTGATGAATAATTGTACAAAAAGTGGCGTATACGACAGTCCACTATAAAATTATTGCTAATTTTAAAGTACACAATAGGCCGGTGGTCTGGTCACCTTGACATGATGGCCCTATCTTCTTGGTTGAGGTGTATAGTATCTCTCATCTTTTGCCTCCTGAATGTTGGCTGGTCTGGGAGGCAGTGGGGCATGAAGTGATTCCAATCAAAAGCACTATCCTATTCTTGATCACCTTAGTGTACATTTTTTGGAATTCTAGTTGCTTTAGCTAGTAAATTTTGCACAGACAATTCAGGTAAAATGACCACTCTTTGCAAACCATTTTCCACACGATGTTGTTTCAGAAAATTAATGTTATAATCAGCTTCCACAGAAAATCATATAAAAGGTGCCAGTGGTTGCCTCCTTGCCTCAAGAATCATATAAAGCGGTTTCGTAGTTGTTTTTCACTTAGTTGGAGGATATTTTAAATTTGATTTACGTGAATGTAAGATCGATACATATGTATATTTTGATATCATAATGAGTTATGAAAGTAAAATTTTGATATGCGTGCTATCATGTCGTTTACAAATAAATAAATGAAGTCTTTTAATGGCACTCAAGATAACAATTTTCTGAAAAAACAAATGTATGGCTTTGAAATATGCAAATTTTAATTTTGTAATTAGCTGTATGAAATCATTTTGTTTTTTTTAACAAAAAGAAATTAGGAAATATTGGCTTTTGAGTTTTGAATCCCAAGTTGACCCCAAAAAAGAAAAAGAAAAAAAGAAAAAAAAGAAAAAGACTAATGAGTCACACTAGTTGTGAAACGCGGGGCCTGCGGCGGCTGCACCTTTTGATCACAGGCTGTACAACAGCTGGGTGCTGATGAAATGATGAACGTGGGATTATAAAATAGGCTTAACTTTTGGTTAATTAATTATGTGAAGCAATAACCTATTACCAATGTGATCAAGACATGGACATTCAAATCATTGTTTTATTAAGTTGTATTAGGTGGCTTCATTACATAAAAATTAAGAGACACATGAGGATTTCAATGGTTAATCATTGTCCACCCTCCCTCTTTGAATCAAGAAAAAGACAGGTTCAATGTTACTATTTACCATAGGTCATAGGCACAATTTTTAGTACATATTGTCGATGCACGCGAATCTCACAATGCGTTGACTTATGTGTAGGCAATTATCCTTAACATCACTCGTTTGATCTATTAAAAGTAACATATATGATTGTACTTATTGCATAAAGTTAGCTGTGAATAATAAATATATGGGGAGCTAATTTCCCACTTATCTTTTGTCCACTTACACTCCTTTTGTTAGAAATTGTATGTTTCCACTTCTCTTTTATCCACTTACACTCTCTTGTTGGAAATTGTATGTTAGAGTAAAACGTATTAAAAAACATAAAGGAGTATAAGTAAACAAAAGAAGAGTGGGAAAATAAGCACCCTAATATATGTGACGCATGACACTTATAGAGCATCAATAAATAATGCACCATTAATGGCGACGAAGAAAATTGCACTCCGTGTTTGATCAACTACCTCTTTTATCTAGTGATACTTTTCTTTCTATGGTTGAAAAATATGCCAAATCCAAATAATTAAAAAAAACTTATCATGTTTGGAATTGGAAGGATTCTATCACATGTGGCTAAGATAAAAAGAATTTCTTGTGTATTAGCAGATGCAAGTTTAGAATGTAATATTGAACATGGATTACAGGAGAGGCATAGCATGAGCAATACTTATTAATTTATTCAGCATAGTCAAAGTCAAATCTCATCAGGAGCCTCACGGATTTATACCTTTGGCCTCTTCTATTATGCAGAGGAACAGCTCGGATCCCAGTTCTGAGCTCTGGAATTGGGAGACATGTTTGGCCACCAAAGTCATGTTTCCCAGAAGTGTCATATTCTTTGACTTCAACTCGGAGCACAGCCAGTTCTGGAACACTCAATGGGAAGATGAACTCCTTGTTCCATACTGGTACCCACTGGTCCTCAATTGGCTGTGTTTCCATCATTTTTGTATCATTTGGCACTCCAGCAATTCCAACCTACAAACACACCAAATTAAGCTTTCTCTTACCAAACTGTTAATCTGAACCATACCATACGTGCTTTCAAACAAAAGTATATTCATCAGTTGTCTAGATTGTTGCTTTGACAACATAACATGCCAGACTGTTTGTGACATGAGAACATTTTACTATGTTACGTATACTGGTAAAGTTCTCTTACTAGGTACAAATGTAGAATTACGTCCAGATTGTTACGCCGAACAACATAATATGTCAGAGTATCTGTCTGACAAGAGAACATTTATAGGGGGTGTATCTTTGAATGAAAATTTTGGTAACATACCCTCACAAAAAAGTCCGGAGGAGAATAAAGATCAAAGTGTGTGTGGTGGAAATCTGAATGCCATCCTTCACCCATGTATACTTTTACCTGCTTGTCAACAAGAAGGTTATGGAGAAAGTTCATATATATATATATATATATATATACACACATATTTGAAAATAATAAGAGTGGCATGGTTACAAGTTTGATCAGAGATTCAAAGCACCTTCAAATTTGTCTTGACTGGTACGGGTTCATTAGGATCAAAAGCCTCATTATTTGGGCCAAGGGCCAGTAAAAATTCAGGTTTTTTCACATAACCACAGCCTCCATTGGCTCTGAACATTCCATTCATGATCCAAAGGTACTTTCCATATCCCTTTGAGAAGAAATTCACTATTGTAAGATAAGCAGGAATTGAGGTGAAGTAAAAGCAGAATTCCCAGCAAACAACTCTAAGCTAGTTATTTAAAAAGTTAGCTAAAAGTTACAAAAGAAGCCTAACTTGCATATTGAATGCCACCATTTGAGCTCCATGGGTCCATCCAAGCATAGGATCATAATTTGATGAGTCCAAACGGGTACCCTTAGGATATACCCTTAACAAATTTCTTTGTGTAAACCTAGAGAAAGATTAATTTAAGCACAATTGATCATTTAGATGGTGAAGAACATTAAGAATTTAAGAGTAGTGAACATGAAAACCAGTGTTATGTCACCTGACAATATCGGATCCACGGGTTCTGGTTGCATTTTCCAGTTCTTGCTCGCTCAAGCTAAGACGCCGGACCTTAATTGGATCGATATGCCATATATCCAAGCCACCTTTCGGCTTCCCTGCATGAATTGCAATTAACTGCTTATATTCTGGAGTGGCATTCTCCTCATCTTCATCTTGATCATCTTGATCATCTTGTTCATTGTCCTGCTTTCAAGTGTGTAATGATATACATGATTCTTGGTTCACTAAGCAAATGTGTTAGCACAATGTACACTAGCGTTCACATGCACCTTAATACCTTGTTATCAGTGGTTCCCGATTCCCTAGGTCTCTGAGATTCATGATACTCCGGTGGCTTGGTCGAAATCAGAATCCTTCTCTTCAATGAGTCAGGTGAAGGGAATTCCATTATGAATTCTGAACGAGGGCTGTATAGCGTCTCTCCAAATGTTTCTGTGACCATCTACAATCACATTTGAAAAAAGAAGTTCAAATCACAATTGAAGTGGTGCATAAAAAAGAATCATAAGATGGGGAGACTAATTAAGGTATGAATTCCTATTCACCTTGGCCACTTTAGCTTGAAGATTTGAAGGTAGGTGGTCTTCAAATGTTATGACAACAGGGTATTCAGAAGCAATAAAAGCGTTATCCTTGATAGCCCGCAAACATTTGATGAGTTCCACTGGACTAGTAAGAGTCCTGAAGGTTCAAAGAGAGATCAAATTTTGTTATGAAAATATGACTAACTAGCGTGGACTGAGAATTAATAGTTTTCCAACCAAGACCATGTTCATAATAGAGTTTGAGAGCAACCACAAATTAAATTCATACCCTCCGTGACGAACCTCCACGCCATTTTTCTTAGAATTCGGCCACAAATCTAATTCGATAACTCTAACGCCTTGTAGCAGTGCGTTTATAATTGGGTGGACACTGCTGTCACTGCTGAGTTGATTTCCTGTTAAGTAGGAGTTGTGGCCGGTAAATAGAAAATAATGAGCCAATGGCGCATTCATGTCATGGTGCACCTGAATCCAAACACAGCTGTTCTCAATTTTTGGATCATTAAGATGCATAAACTAATGCAGAAACTGCAAACTAATATTTTTTTTCCAATCATCTTCATAGTTTGCATGTTCTTAAATGTATAAATAAGTTAGAAAGTTTCATCACTCTGAACAGTGAATGCTTTACTCAATATATGAAATTGAAACAATACAAGGTTTGATGAAATTACCTTTGAATAGAAAGGAGGATTAAGGTCACCAAGGAGATACCGAAAGAAGGCATCGAGATGGAGACCCTTTCTTTGAAAGATGTTGAGATGCCTGAGACTATTGAAAATGGCCTGAGCATCCTCCTTGGTGGCATTGGGTTCTCCTTGAAACTCAATCAGAAAATTCTGAAGGTTATCAATCGTTATGGTGCCATTTTCGGCGTACTGATTAAACAGGTTCTTTATATCTTCAGGAGGCTCAGCCACCTTGAGCCTAAATATTCTCTTGAAGCAGAAGCAGACCTTGAAAGACTGCTTATTGGACATTTTTGAGACTGGCAGCTTGTGATGATGCCAATGGTTTCTCTAGATTCTGTTTATATGAAGAGAGAAAGGAAGAACTTCGTTAAGTACATCGCAGCCTTTGTGCATGAAGGGACTTACTGTGGAATTCGCATACATCAACGGCTGACAAGCATTTGGAATTTCCTGACAAGAACTTATAATTTGCTTGAAATTCTTAGGCCTGGCTTTGCAGCAAAGTCAGAATCTGTGCTCTTGCAAAACTTTAAATTGACAACACTCCACTTTCCCTACTCTTTATGTAATTAATGTCATATATACACGCTATTGTTAGTATTGTATGGCAATTCGTATCTCAACCCAACTTTATCCTGGTCCACAAATAAAGAGAATGCTTCTCTCATACATGGCTTTCTCGTCTGTACATTCTCTTTTGTCGGTGCAAATTGCATAAAAAAGATCTTTACATCATGAGGCCTCCAACAAAATATACCCTTGCTTTCTTTTTAGATCATTAGCCAGACTGTGTAACCAAAACATATCTATGCCATGGAAAGTAAATTTTCTTTTACTGAATTACATGACATGTTATTACCGGCCTGTACTCGAGCTATGTGATTGACAGTTGAGTTGTTAATTTCTTTAATCTGGACAATGTTGCTACTGCAATTGTGGGGTAGGAGAAGGAGAAGTTTGACAATCAGGTTGAAAGTTGAGTTTCACCTAAACCCTAGTAGATTTTGTCCATTTGATCTGCAGGTTGAACGGTTCCTTTATTGAGTTATACCAAAGATGGAATTGTCCCTTAAAACATAATTGAGAAAAAGACAAAGGGAAAAAGGAAAAGGAAAAACAAAAGGCTGTCATTATATGCTTCTATAGACGATCCACTTCCAAAAAGAAAAAAAAAAGAAAGAGGGAGAGAGAGTACCAAACAATCTTTTACAATGAGCAAAATAAACAAAACTTATAGCAGAACTACAGGGGGCAACAGAATAAAAATGAACCGAGGAAAATTCGATGAGCAGAACCAAATGCTCAGATGAACTCAAATTGCATTAGAAGCCTTACTGAGTTGTATTTTGTTCCTTTACGGTCAAAGAGAGGGACTGCACGAATCCCTTGTCTCAATTCAGACACTGGCAAACAGGTTTGGCCACCAAAGTCATCCTTCTCAGACATGTCATACTCATGTACCTCAACTCGAAGCAAAGCCAATTCAGGAACCCTCAATGGAAATGTAAACTCTTCCTCCCAGACTGGTGTCCAATCGTCCTCCTTTTTCTTAGTTTTCTTCATTATTTCATCAGCTGGAACTCCTGCTATGCCAACCTGCCTCACAGATTAAATGGTAAATAGAAGCACTAAGAAGTGTGTATCACTGCATTATTATTAATCAAGCACTTAAAAAGCATACATTATTTGGTTTACCAGTAGACTGACCAAGGTAATCATTTGAAAATAAAACACAGACCATCTTACCCTGGTGTAGAAATCCGGTGGGGAATATAAATCGAAGTGTGTTTGTTTGAAATCCAAATGCCATCCATCTCCCATATATACTTTGACCTGTCAAGAAACATAATTAGTTTAAGAGTCTTTTAAATGAGAGGGGATAAAAACAGTCTTTGACAATCAACTTACAACTTTACATCAAGAGAAAAGGAACAGAAAATGCGTTCACCTTTAAAGTCTTCTTTACTGGCAATTTTGCCTTAGGATCAAAGATCTGATTATCTGATTCGTTCATAATAAAATCAGGCTTTTTCACATAACCACAACCCCCATTGGCTCTAAACATCCCATGCATCAGCCAAAGAGATCTACCATATCCCTGTCATTGGACCAGAGAAATGTTCATTTTCTGTCTCAAAAATGCTACCAGTTTTCTTATCTTGAAATAACATTGCACAGCATTATCTTGATGACTGGGAAGAAAAAATACGATCAAAACAGAAGAAGGTTATAAGAAAAAGAAAATAACTTTTTTTCGGGACAGAAAGGTAAGAACTTTAAACAACCTGCATATTGAATGCAACCATTTGAGCACCATGCATCCAACCAATAAGTGGCTTGTAGTTGGAGGAGTTGAACCGAGTACCTTTTGGGTACACCCTTAAAATGTTCTTCTGGGTAAATCTATGAATAACATTGTTACAGTTTATACTTGTTCAGTTGGATAACATAGATCAAATACCAAGTAAATGAGATTTCACAATTGAATTCATCACATGAGGGAATCATTCGGCACCTCATTGTGCTAGGAAAACAAAACGTACCTAACAACATCTGTTCCATGAGATTCAGCAGCCTTTTCAAGTGCTTGTTCACTCAAGCTAAGGCGTCTAACTTTATCAAGTTCAACTTTTAGTGCCTCCTTTAGACCACCCTTGGGTTTTCCAGCATGGATTGTAATTAGACGTTTGTATTCATGTTCTGCTGATGAGAACGATCCACGATTACTGTGACTGTTATCCTCACTTGAATCACTGTCACTCTGCAAGACAATAGAGAAAAATTTAATCACTTAAGGGCAGGACATCAAGCATAAGTGATGCTAGCAGTAAATATTTTTGTTCTCAAAACACACCATGTCATCATCTTCGTGTTCTTCTGTAAGCTCTGAGGGTTCTTTCCCCCATAAGTCTTCCTCACTCTTATGTGAGTCATGTTCCTTTTCATTGGCAGTTTTAGCCTTGCGGTACTCCTCAGGAGGTTTGGTAGAAATAATAATTCGGTACTTAAGTTCTTCCGGTGAAGGCAACTCTTTCAAGCAATCAGATTCAGGGTAAAACAACATCTCACCAAATGTCTCAATGAGCATCTGGAAATGAAGAAATTTGCAAATTTTAAACAGTAGTTATAGTAAGAACATGATTTATTACTCATAAATTAAAAAAGGAAAAGAAAATCACCTGTGCTACTTTAGCTTGGAGATCAGGGGTAAGATGGTCTTCAAGAGTTATGATGACAGGGTATGGAGATTCAGAAAATGCATGCTCTTGAATTGATTTCAAGCATTTAATAAGCTCCACAGGGGTTGTCAAAGTCCTAGATTCACAAATACACACTTTGAATATCAATCCCATGAGTTGGAACACTAGGCTTTCATAGAAATATCGACTAAGAACAGCAACAAAAAGTATTTAGGCTGAAAATAGAATGCTTTAAAACAGAGTTACCTATCTTCAAGCTTACTTAGGATACACAGGCTTAAATATATTCAATGAAACTCATAATCATTAAGACGATTTCACTTTGAAGTCCGACGAGGTACCATTAGATTGGAGATAATTAGAGTTACCTTCCATGAAGAACATGCACATTGTCCTTTGTGGAATTTGGCCAAATATCGAGCTCCACCACTCTTACACCTCTCTTGAGTGCCTTTATGATTGGAACATCACTGCAGTCACTGCTGAGCTGATTTCCAGTCAGGTATGAATTATGACCTGTATATATGTAATAATGGGACAATGGAGCTGTCATATCCTGATGAACCTGAAACAAATTACCAAAAGCAGAAATTTACAAATTGTCTCAATCAAAATCAAAGAAATTATAAAATGCACTTGTTCATTAAAGAAAACACTTCTTTAATGAATTAATGATCAATAAAACAGGGCCACAAATTTGCTAATGAATTCAAGTAAACTAGCCCAAGAATTTAAATGTCAAGATATTTGATATGCTGATGAGCATTGCTAGATTATGAGCTATCTATGACAAGTCTCTAGCAGCATGTTGCACACGTGTCAAACTGGAATTTGTCCGCAAGGAAGATTCTTCCACTCAAGCTAGCTACGAGCTGACGGAGTTTAAATGTTTACATTCTTACAGTTTCCTATACTTTCTCGGGAAACAAACAAAACCCAGAAAAGAAAAACCCAATACCTGATCTCGAATGGGGGGGTTGAGATCGGGAGAGAACAAGTAATGGTGGAAGTCGTCGAGGGTGAGAGTGCGCCTGCTGATCAACTTGGCAATGTGGTGCCTCTTCTGCAGCACCTGCTCCACGATCCGCTCGGCGTCGGACGCCTCCGCGCCGCCGCCTACGCCGCCGTCTGCCTGAAATTCCAGCAAGAAATTCTGCAGCTGCTCTGCTGTCATGTGGGTCCCTCCCTCGGCGTACTTGTTGAATGCCTCCTTGACGTCCAGCGGTGGCTCTGCCTCCGTCACCCTGAACTTCCTCGTGAAGCACATGCACATCCTGTAACTCCCCATCGACCTTAACCAATAATTTACACAACAAAAATCAGAGCTTTTGAGAAATGGCAGACAGAACAGAGAGAGAGGTTTAGGAATGTAAAGGGGTTGAGCTTTGGGAGGTTTATATTCTTTATTTATGGAATTGTGATTGTCAGATGAAGTTAGACAGACGACAGCCTTTTTATATTCTTTATTTATGGAAAAATTTGCCGTTTTGTTTGGCGCCTTTTTGGTTTTAATTATCTTTTTTTTTTCCTTTTTAAATCATCACGTATTAATTTTGATTGATGTTGACGGTTGTTTAATGGGAACTTTCTCCATGGAGGAATATGTAGTGACGGTCTCATGCGAACTATTAACAACTCTTGAGCCCCGAAATTAATTGAATCAACGGCTCACAATTGTTTCCGTGTGATTGTATTAATTAAATTTAATCATAATTAATGTGTAAATATTTTTATCAGCGATTCACATTCGTTCATAACCCGCGGTTAAGTGTGGACTCAATAAAAAGTCAAGAAATAAGCTAATCTGTCCATGAGAAAGAGACAGAACAGGAGGTCAAAGAACTTCTTCTATTTTTTTAATTAAAGAAAATTGATCACGAGATGCACGTTGGTTTTCTTTTACTGAGCCATGCAATAAAGAAACACCAGAGTGAATAAAGACCACCCAAAGGTACATCTGGCCCATTCCACCTGGTTATATAAACTAACATTATTAGCAAAGAGAAAAATTAAAAACAATAATAAATGATGTAATAATCAAATGATTCGAAGACAAATAGAACAATCGATTGGCTTGGTGATAGGATCATTTGTTTTGACACTATGTGCGTAGAGGAGGTTTGAACTTGAGCATAAGAAGACTCCTTTAGTCAACTAACCTAATTAGCGGTAGAGCTATTTAAAGTGAAAGATGGCTTTGCCCTTAATTTTCTAAATTATTTTATAAATTTACATACGTAGTTTTGGATAAATAGTAAGAGGAAGCTTGAATATGTATGAATTTTTAAAACTAATATTCACATTTTGACCGCGTAATTTTACAATTCAAGCTCCGCTCTTGGACCACATTCACAGTGATATTACAGAAACAAAAAATGATTTTGCCATTGGAATGAGGGGAACCAAATGCTATCAGATGAAGTGAAATCGCATTAGAAGCCTTATTGTGTTGTATTTGTTTCCTTTGCGGTCAAAGAGAGGGACTGCACGAATCCCTTGTTTCAATTCAGAGATTGGGAAACAAGTTTGGCCACCAAAGTCATCCTTCTCAGAAAGGTCATGCTCATGAACCTCAACTCGAAGCAAAGCCAACTCAGGAACTTTCAGTTGAAATGTAAACTCTTCCTCCCATGAAGGTGTCCAAATGTCCTCTTTTTTCTTGGTTTGTTTCATTATTTCATCTGCAGGCACTCCTGCTATGCCAACCTGCATTACAGATATTATTAGCCATTAAATACAAGCCCTAATTATTTATTGTTAATCAAGCGCTTAAAAGCATACATAATTAATTATTTGGTTTACCAGTAGGACACAGACCATATATCTTTTTATCTTTTTTTGTCATTCATTAGGGAGGGGGAGGAGGAAGCATTATATTAGGTTGCTCCAAGATTGTCTCCAACGTGAATTGAACCCGGGTGGACTTACCCTAGTGTAGAAATCGGGAGGGGAATATAAATCAAAGTGTGTGTGTTTGAAATCCAAATGCCATCCATCTCCCATATACACTTTCACCTGTCAAGAAACATAATTGACTTTAAGATTCTTGTGAATCAGGTAAATTCCAACTTCACCTGCACTAAAAGAAAAAGGAACAGAAAATGCGATCACCTTTAAAGTCTTCTTTACCGGCAAGTTTGCTTTAGGATAAAAAACCTGATTATCTAAATTCTTCATAACAAAATCCGGCTTTTTTACATAACCGCAGCCCCCATTGGCTCTAAACATCCCTTGCATCAGCCAAAGAGATCTACCATATCCCTGCCATTGAACCAGAGAAATGTTTTGATCTAGTGATTGTTGGAGGAAATAAAACTAAAAGAAAAAGAAAAAAGAACATATGTTTTTAGGAAGACTGAGAAATTAGAACTTTAACAAACCTGCATGTTGAATGCAACCATTTGAGCGCCATGCATCCAACCAATAAGCGGCTTGTAGTTGGAGGAGTTAAACCGAGTACCTTTTGGATAAACCCTTAAAATGTTCTTCTGGGTAAATCTGTGAACAAAAATTGAAGTATAGTCGGTTCAAAAGCATCGATTAAATACCAAGTAAAAGATGTCATTGTGATAGAGAAAAAAAAGAGTACCTAACAATATCCGTTCCATAAGATTCAGCAGCCTTTTCAAGTGCTTGTTCACTCAAGCTAAGGCGTCTAACTTTGTTAAGCTCAATTTTTAGTACCTCCTTCAAACCACCCTTTGGTTTTCCAGCATGGATTGCGATTAGATGTTTGTATTCGCGTGCTCCTGGCGAGGACAATCCACCAATATTGCCGCCATTGTTATCCTCACTTGAATCACTATCACTCTGCAAGGTGGTAATACAGAAAAATTAATCACGTAAGAGGTATGGCATTAAGCATGTAATTGGAGTTAGCATGTTCATTTAAAACACACCGTATCATCATCTTCTTCACGTTCATCTGTATTAAGCTCTGATGGTTCCTTCCCCCATAAGTCTTCTTCCTCACTCATATGTAAGTCATCTCCCCTTCCGTTCCCATTTTGAGCCTTAAGGTACTCCCGAGGAGGCTTCGTAGAAATAATAATTCTGTACTTGAGTTGTTCCGGTGATGGAAACTCTTTCAAAAATTCTGATTCAGGGTAGAACAACATATCCTCAAATGTCTCAATGAGCATCTGGAAAAGCAAAATAAATAAAAAATGCAGACGTTAACAGTAATTTTAGTAAGAAGGTGATTTATTGCTACTCATACAAGAGAAAAAGAAAGTCACCTGTGCTACTTTAGCTTGGAGATCAGGGGTGAGGTGGTCTTCAAGAGTTATGATGACAGGATATGGAGATTCAGAAAAGGCATGTTCTTTAATCGATTTCAAGCATTTAATAAGTTCCACAGGAGTTGTCAAGGTCCTAGATTCACAACAAGACACATTGAATTAAAATTTATCTACTGAAAATAGAATGCTTCAAAAATCAATGTTGGAGGTAGATCGGAGATAATTAGAGAATTTACCTTCCATGAAGAACATGCACATTGTCCTTTTCGGAATTTGGCCAAATATCAAGCTCCACCACTCTTACACCTCTCTTGAGTGCCTCTATGATTGGAACATCACTGCAGTCGCTGCTGAGCTGATTTCCGGTCAGGTATGAATTATGACCTGTGTATATGTAGTAATGGGACAGTGGAGCCGTCATATCCTGATGAACCTGAAACAAAATATCCAAAGCAGAAATTTAAAAAATTGTCTCCAAATCAAAATAAACGACATTAAAAAATGCACAATATGCGGTAAGACCTCATGATATTTGATAATGAATTCAAGCAAACTAGCCCAAGAAGTTAAATCTCAAGATATTTGATATGCTGATGAGCATTACTAGATTATGAGCCATCTATGACATTGACAAGTCTCTAGCAGCATGTTGCACATGTGTCAAACTGGAATTTGTACGCAAGGAATATTCTTCCACTCAAGCTAGCTAGCTAACAGAGTTTCAATATGTACATTCTTGAAGTTTCCTATACTTTCTCGGGAAACAAACAAAACCCAGAAAAGAAAACCCAATTAGTAAACAAAAAAAGTGAATTAATTAACAGAAGAGCTAGCTACTACCTGAGCTCGAATAGGTGGGTTGAGATCGGAAGAGAACAAGTAATGGTGAAAGTCGTCGAGGGTGAGAAGAGTGCCCCTGCTGATCAACTTGGCAATGTTGTGCCTCTTCTGCAGTACCTGCTCCACGATCCGCTCGGCTTCGGACGCGGACGTGCTGCCACCCTCCGCCTGAAGCTCCACCAAGAAATGCCGCAGCTGTTCGGCTGTCATGTGGGTCCCGTCCCCGGCGTACTTGTTGAATGTCTCCTTGACGTCCGACGGCGGCTCTGCCTCCATCACCCTGAACTTCCTTGTGAAGCATAAGCACATCCTATAATTCCCCATCTATCTTGATGAATTAATAATTTATACACACAACGAAAATCAGAGCTTTTTAGAAATGGCAGAGAGAGAGAGAGAGAGAGAGAGAGGTTTTAGGAATGTAATTAAGGTACTGTGTTTGATCAAGTTATAGACGGACAGTCTTTTTATATTCCTTCTGTATTGATCTTTGCCGTTCTTGTTTGGCGCCTTTTTTGGTCTTCTTATTTTTCTTTGCGTTGAAGTTGTTAAATTGTGATGGCTTTGATGTATGACTGTATTGTTGCACCTCCCACTAGGTTGGAATATAATGCACTAACGCCAGTCGTGAGTGAACCAGAATAAAGGACGTGGAGTGGCCTAGTAGTTTGCCCTCCCCCTTATCACTCAGCTGGTCTGGGTTCGAAACTTCCCTTAGATTAGAAGCTAAGAAAGAAGTCAATGATGTCCCTCAGAAAAAGGAATGAAAGATATTGATTTTATAATGCAGGGAAGGGACAGACGGACAATAACTTTCTTTCTTCTTCTGCTCTTTTCTTCTTTTATAATTTAATGAAAATTAAAGTTTATCACGACATGAAGGGACACGTGGGATTCTTTTAATGGAGTGATTATAGAAGACCATGCAATAAGTATAAACTAACATTATCTTTGACTTTGATTAACAAAAGGAAAAGAGTATTAAAATTAAGGTTGGTGTCTCTGAGCTAATTATGACAAAATTAAGGCTGATCGGAAATGGGCAAAACTATAAGCATGCTACTAGAAGCCCTTCATAGTAGCACTCCAGAATTTGTTCCATTAATTACAATAATCTTCAGAGGTAATTAGATGGTAATACATGCGTGATGCGTCTTGAGTCCTCAGCTCTCTCGAAATGTAAGTCTTCGGTTTTACAGGTTATGTATACATACATGCGTCTATCGCTCTAATCACTGATTATATAGTAGATTCTCTCTAACCCCGTATTCCAACCCAAGCCCACCCACTTGAAATTAATCAAACATTTTTTTACCTAACGGACTGAAGGGTACAGACTGCATCACGACCTACATGAGATAACGAAACGATGCTGCTACATGCTACACTGAATCACAGACTAGTAGATATTTTGGTAAGTACTAAGCCAGCCATATTTGTTTTCCATAAGGGTCCAGCCACGTTATTTAAAAATTTGAGGGGTTTTCACCAAAGGCCCAACAACACTACAGATCTGGATCAGCAGCCTTTAAACTTGGCCCAAAAAACCCACACACAAACTCAGTTTTCTTTTCCTTCTTTTTACTGAGAGTTGTGAAAAAAAGCACTTCTATTCATAGCCGTTAGCGCACTAGAATATTAAAAATTCATGTGCTATGTCCTCCTCCAGAAAGTACATAACACTAAAAGAAGCACTTAGAAAAAAAAACATCTCAAACAGGCCAAAAACATTCGTCAGAAATTTGACGGTGAATTTTAGAATCTCTGTATGTAACGAATCTAAACTATAATGCGACAGATCACACACTAATCTGTTTATCATAAAAAAATCATCTGGATGTTTGCTTGATTAAAACAAATTCGAGGTTAACCTGCGTTTACCACCAATCGCACTAAAACATATAATAAACAAATAAAGTAAAAAAGGTCAAGCTACCCTAAGCCTAAATTCTTTATTCTTTCTTAGTTGGGTTAGTACCTGTTTAATATAATATCTTAGCTTACCCAAATATAATATGCTTAGGGGTATAAAAGCTAGAAAAATACCTTTTTAAGTGCCAAGAACTCAATCCGAATCTTATTAGTTTATGCTTTCTATACAAATTTCTTTTATTTTAAAAAAATTTGTTGCTCAAGTAACTCTAAACCAAACTGAAAAAACCAATACATACACGACGATAAAATCTTGATGAAGTGACACAGAAATTCTACTCATGAAGACACCCATGGTACCCAAACCAAAAGGTCCAAAACTTGGATCCAAGGAGACGGTGTAATCTTATCGACCTGTTCGACATGGCCTGAAACACATAGCCAAATATAGACATAAACAAATACCTGACCGAAAAACAGACTTTTGATGCATAAAAGGTGCACATTGGCTAGGATGATCGGAAAGCATACTGTGGTACCTAATAAAAGAAGCAAAGACTAGGATTTTGGAGAAGTGTTTCCCTTTTCCTCTGGTAACCAACATTGAGATCATAAATCAGTCTCTCTTTACCATGCTATTTTCATTGGCAAGGCATCTATTAACATTGAGATCATATACCAAACAATTTATCCAATTCATTGAGGCTTCTAAGACTCAAACCACTGAGCTCCATGATTTAACATGATCCTAAAAAAGACTGTTTGTCTACAGCTCACTCCACTGCAACACTAGATCAGTTAAAACTATGAGACAACAACTACTGGTTCAATGGATAGGGCTGCATCAATTGCACAACTTAAGAGCTAATGAAAGTGCTAAATCCGTTTTCTACTACAAACACTCAAATATGCTTCACATGTAGAACTCCAAGGACATACATGTAAACAGACCAAACCTGTGACTACTATTTCCTTGGTTAATCTCTCAAACCAGAAGTTTACATTACCATACAACTCACAGACTTTTGAACCTGAATTCCACGATCACATGGCCTAAGATCATTTTCTATGAAACCAAGCATGTAAGAACCCACCAAGACATTTAAGTACGGATGATTCATTCAATACAGAAAAACGAAAAAGAAAAAATGAGATTCACAGAAGAATAAGGGAGAACAACTTATGAGGTAGAACTGGAGAGAGGAAGATCTATGAGTGAAGAGAAAGAGCTAATAACTCAAAATCTGTTTATTTAAAAGGCTAAAAATCCGAGGGCAAGGAATAATGGATTGAAAGCTACAGAGCAGAAACACAGACTTGACCCCAGACAAATCTAAATAAATTTAGGAGATACAGACAGGGCATGCCCGGCATGGTATATACATGTGGAATATTATTTTCAGCATAATGATTTATACAGCTAGTTATAAGTTGGTGAATTTAGTCCCTTCCATTACTGTCCTAAAGTAATATCTTAAAGTTTACTTACTGTCCTCAGGCTCAAAGGATACCAATTAAAGATGTCAAATGTTGAATTTTAACTGTAGCACGACCAAACTCAACTGTTAGCAATCAAACTAAACTTTGATACAACACAGTGAATTCATAAATTTATCTTTGCTTCTCGTTAAATTTCCAACAAATCCATCCATTAATCATTATACTAGAATTGCATGAATATATCTTGCAAATTGCAATGAACTAAGACAAATAGAACTTGAGAATCCAATGACAGTGATTCTAACAATATTGTTGCCTTGCCTACATCTATAAAAGAAAGAGGAAGATCTATGAGTGAGGAGAAAGAGCTAATAACTCAAAATCTGTTTATTTAAAAGGCTAAAAATCCGAGGGCAAGGAATAATGGATTGAAAGCTACAGAGCAGAAACACAGACTTGACCCCAGACAAATCTAAATAAATTTAGGAGATACAGACAGGGCATGCCCGGCATGGTATATACATGTGGAATATTATTTTCAGCATAATGATTTATACAGCTAGTTATAAGTTGGTGAATTTAGTCCCTTCCATTACTGTCCTAAAGTAATATCTTAAAGTTTACTTACTGTCCTCAGGCTCAAAGGATACCAATTAAAGATGTCAAATGTTGAATTTTAACTGTAGCACGACCAAACTCAACTGTTAGCAATCAAACTAAACTTTGATACAACACAGTGAATTCATAAATTTATCTTTGCTTCTCGTTAATTTCCAACAAATCCATCCATTAATCATTATACTAGAATTGCATGAATATATCTTGCAAATTGCAATGAACTAAGACAAATAGAACTTGAGAATCCAATGACAGTGATTCTAACAATATTGTTGCCTTGCCTACATCTATAAAAGAAAGAAAGAAAACCCAGCAATAAATCCAAGAGTAAAATTACTCTCTTGAGCCATGCAAGTAAAATTACCACAGCTAATGAATCCAATATGAAAAAATGGTATATAATTATATATGGTGCAATGTTCATTTTCTTCTAAAAGAGGGGCTTTTAGCCTTTAGCCCTTTGGGCTTCACCCAAAAGCTCCAAAATTCAACTCACCAAATTCAGTCAGACCGAAACGCGTACCTCTCAACCTTCTCGTCATTCAGATTAATCCCAACCATGGCCTCACCCAATCCACAGCTGATCTCAGCCAGCACATCTGGGTCACTATAATGGGTCGAAGCCTGCACAATGGCCCGAGCCCTCCGGGCAGGGTCACCACTCTTAAACACACCCGACCCGACGAAAACCCCATCGCACCCCAACTGCATCATCAACGCCGCGTCGGCAGGCGTTGCCACGCCACCGGCGGCGAACTGCACCACCGGCAGCCTCCCGAGCTGCTTCGTCTGCATCATGAGATCGTACGGAGCCGCGATTCTCTTCGCGTACGCGAACACCTCGTCGTCATCCATGTTCCGCAAAACCCTGATGTCCCCCATCACTTGCCGCACGTGCCTCACGGCCTCGACGATGTTTCCGGTGCCGGCCTCCCCCTTCGTCCGGATCATCGCGGCACCCTCCCGGATCCGGCGAAGAGCCTCGCCGAGGTTCCTGCAGCCGCAGACGAACGGGACGCGGAAGTTGTGCTTGTTGATGTGGTGCTCGTCGTCGGCGAGGGTCAGGACCTCGCTCTCGTCTACGTAGTCGACGCCGATGGCCTCGAGGATTTGGGCCTCGACGAAGTGGCCGATGCGAGCTTTGGCCATGACGGGGATGGTGACGGAGCGCTTGATCTCCTTGATGAGCTGCGGGTCGGACATTCGGGCAACGCCGCCCTGCGATCGGATGTCGGCGGGGACGCGCTCAAGGGCCATGACGGCGCATGCGCCGGCCTCCTCGGCGATGCGGGCCTGCGCGGGGTTGACGACGTCCATGATGACGCCGCCGCGGAGCATTTGGGCGAGGCCAACTTTGACGGAGAATGGGGAGGATTTGGTCGTGGTTTCGTATATAGCGCCTTTTCCGTAGACGGTGACGACGCCACTGCTGTCAGCCATTTTTGGGAAATTGGGAAGGTGAGATCGCGAGGCAGAAGGAAGGTGGTGGACAGTGGAGAGTAAGTGGAGAGAGAGAGAGAGAGAGAGGGAGAAGAAGATGATGATGACGATATGGGAAATGCAAATTAGATAAAATAATGGCTAGGGACTAGGGACTAGTTTTGATTAGTTAAATCCCCAAACCCAACTCTTAATATTTGGTCTAAATTTCCATTCTCTATTTTTGGCAACTCCAATTTTCTTTTTCAAAATTTTCCTATTAAGGACATTTTTAATCGGTATGGATTTTCTTACTCACAAAAGAGAGTAAAAGAGTTGAATGGAACTTATATTTTACATGTAAAAGAGAGTAAAACAGTTGAACGAAACATAGGTTTTAACTTGTTAATGTAAAAAATTGAATGGTGTTTAATTTTTAAATTTGAGGTCTTTCAAATATGGAGAAGATATATATAATTAAATCAAGAATTAGTTGATAAATAATATTAAATTTCTGATTTCCATATTTTACTACATTAGTGTTCCTTCTTTCTTACAAGCATAAAGGAATGCCTCTTAAAAAAACAAAAGCAAATAAATGTTAATAGTTATGATTTGCCAAACTACAATGACAAAAAAAAATTGTGGAGTTGGCCTTTATTATTTGAAGGAAAGAAGAAAAGAAGATAATGTTCTATATTCAGGACCATGCATGCATGCATGAAGCATGATGCATGACCATCTCATCTCACACACACACACTCCAACAAACCCACTCCACACGCAACAACACAAGCAACAATGAAAGATTTAGAACCAAGTCCATTTATATTTCAAATATTTCAAGGGAAGAAAGTAATCACATGGTATTTTATTGTTGTATGTGTCTTTTTCAAGTCCCAAATGTTGAGCACCAATGCTATATTCTTTACACGCAAAAAAATAATTAAGGGGGAAGAAAACCCTACTTCAGGGGTCATCTAAGACTACCCACCAACTAAAAACTCTATAAAATTATGATTATATAAAACTATGGCAGCTTCCTAGTTTAATCGTCTCCGTTCTTTTGGATTCATATCCTCCACAGCCTTCATTATTTCCTTCTTTTTCTGCCTCCATCTCTTGATGAGATTACTATCGGCCGACTGGAGAGTGCATGGGGGGCTAGCAGAAGGGTATGCAGTTGTCTTTTTAAAAAACTGGATCTGTTTCGGGTCGGCAAGACAAACCAGGGATTCCGCACACACTTCCAGAGCAGAATCTGGAGGGACTGGCTTGAAGTCCAGCAGCTTCGAGTACTCTGTGATGAGGTGAAACATGTAATCATAGACCCGGTCCATGCTTAGGCTTTCCATAAAATCTTGCCCTCTTTGTCCTATTTCCTTAGCCTGTCAGCCATTGGGGAATATTGTAGCCACGATTATGTTCTTTTCGTGAAAAATATAAGGTTAAAGGGGGAGAGGGGAAGGAACGGAATTGTACCATAACGATGGAAAGTGTTACACAATGTTACAACAAGAACAACATAATGTACAGCATAACTAGAAATCGATACGTACCTCAGATTGGTGTCCATGGCCCCAGTCAACAGCAGACTTTATGGACGGGCATATAGCATTGGGAGAGATGGGCCAATAGTTAACCCTAGGAATGAGACCACGGCTGAAGAAATCCTCATATTGTGGGGTTATTATTAATGTAAGAGAACCACATGATACAATATATTTCAAGCTCACGGACCAAGCATAGCCTTCTGCATAGATTTTATACCTTCAACAGGAGCAAAAGATTTGTGAGATGCAGGATCGGAGCGACATGCTAAATAGATAAGAAGATAATAGATCAAAGCAATATAACCATATATAACAGTTATTCATCAACCAAGAAGAAAGAGGAGTGAAAGTTTTATGGATGGTCGCAATAGTCAAGGTCCAGTTGGATAAGGAGACAGCATGCAATGGAGAATGTCTAAGTCCTCTTTGAAAGTTAAAGACTGCCCCCAAAAAGGGGAATTTTGAACTCCAAAACTATAATGTGAAAATGGCATCCTTTTTTGTGTTTTGATACTAAGGAGGACGAAAAATGGCATCATTTTCATAGATAACGAAAACTGAACTTAGATAGACAAAAGCAAAAGAAAAAAATCCTCTAAGGACTATAAAACAGAGACAACAGATGATCTATGTGACCATATATTATGCTAATAACTGATCAAGCTGCTTCTTCGTAGCTAACCAGTCAGACTATCTAATGAGAATATGATGAAAGGCTATCACTTTTAGAAGCTGTGCTCACCGATGATTACACTGATTAGACAGTTTGGACTGCTCATAACCGGCTCTTGCTTCCGCTTCCCAATCCTATAATGTATATTAGAAAGACAATGTCAGGATTGGTCCTAGGCCTATTAAATCCAGAGTTCAAGTTAAAGAGATATCAACATTTGCAATTTTTAATTCAACCTGACGCATAATCTGTGCTCTCCACATCTTAGTGTCGTTACAGTTAAGTAACTCTGTCCGAACAGGGGAACTAACATCTGGGTTTCCTTTCCAATACGCAAAAGGCTCCTTCTTTCTCCAACTTCTTTCCTTAGAACCCCGTTTGATATTTCGGAACTGCTCATTCCAGGGATAAATATGTAGCTCCGGCCTGTGCAGTAATCATAGACTATAAAGACAATCAGCACAAATAAAACCATAACCAGGCATTTGAAGCCCACATAAATGCAACATTTTCATGCTACTTAGTACAAGTTTAGCAAACTATGTCAATCCTGGAAAATTCCATTTATGACAGCGGTGATTGATCCACCTAAAATGGGGACAGCGTAAAATTGATGCAAGCATACACTAATTTACAATTTCTTATAGCAATTCAAGCATACACAAACAAATCATAAATGTAGGTTCTTTCCCATTGAGTCACTGGCAATGCGTATAAAACAAGCATATCTTTTTTGCTAAAAAAACAAGCATAATTACCCACATAAAAGAACTGTAAATTTAAAAAGACAACAATAATAAATGTAGAAGACGATAATCAAAGACTGATGATTCTTACCAACCCCAGAAGGACCAATCAGGAAATGGGATATCAAAGTGATCTTCATCCGTACAGTACCGGAAAAGTGGCAAAGGCATTGATTCATGCGCAGTCCGGTTAATAATGGGCTTGTCCATACAATCAAACATGATATCCACATCCGGAACCCGATCCGGGTACCTCGCAAGGAGCTGCAGCAAACCCCAAATGGTGAACATGGCTCGACTCTGCACACAAGCCCAGTACAAATCCACATACAGCTTCCCGCCAACAATCACCACGCGAAACGCAGCGTACTGCTTGGCCGCCTCCAGATGGGCCGCGGAGATCCGGGTTCGGGCCCACGGCTCCAGATCGTGATGGATCCATCGGAAGAAATTGGGGCATTCTGGGGCTTTCGCGCTGGACGAAGGAGGACGACGCCGTTCAGGGATGTCGTTGTTTCTGTAGCGGCAAGCCAGGTAGGAGCAGTGGATGAGCTTGTAGGCTCGGTCGTGGAGGGTCTCGTCGGAGAAGGTCTTGGGAGGGAACAGGTGCCATGGCGTCGGGTCGAGGTTATGGCCCGCCAATGTCTTCGTCTGAGTGGCGAAGTCGTCCACCTGTTCGACAAAATGCCCAAACGAATTGAGACCGAGAAACAAGAATAAACAATGAAGACGCAGAAAACGACGCGGCCTTTAAAAACCTTGTAGACGACGACAACGAGAGAGAGGAGAGATAAGGCAACGACGGATGGAAGGATGTAAGAGGGCGAGCGAGCGGTGGCTCTTGAAGCCATAGTCCGATGAGGTGGCGGTGGATGAGTGGTGGTGGTGCTGCTGCATTGTCTTTTCTTCTGTCGCCTTGTAAATTTGTAATCTGTCGTCACCTGGGGATGGGATGAGCTCCTTGGTTTTTTGCTTCTGTTGGGACCCACTCAGTGCCACGTGGGTGGATTTTAATAGCTTCCTGACCCGTTTTCTCCTCGTTTACGTTTCGCGGGAAAAATGGGTGGTGTGGGACCCTCTGCGCAATAAACTGGTGAGTTCATGAATCAACACTTTCATTTCGTACCAAGAAAATTCTTCGGACACTAAACAATAGCTTATGCAGACGTGGGTTAAGTCAATTCCTAACCGCGAAATTGTCCAATCCCATCATTCCTTGAAGTTGGTTTGGAGTGTTACATTCTCTCTTGTATTTTGTATTCGGAATTCGAATTCCTCGTTTCATAAAAATATTTATTTTAATTTAGGGAAATTACAATTTCGATCCTTGTGGTTTTGATAATTTTATTTATTTGTTTTGGTTTTGTAGGTTTATTTTTTATTTCGTCAAAGTTGGGAAGAGAAAATGAAATCTGACACACTGCCAAACTGTCATGTAAATTCAAATAGTTTATTATTGTACTTTTTTGGGTGAAAATAGTTCATTGTATATTGAACCCAACCTTGGTTTTAATTTGTTTTGGTATATTTGAAGCTTGATGACCACTAAACAAAATTACCTTAATTCTTGTTTATAACAAATTGCACTTGATTCTTCTAGATCAAGCTAAATAAAATAACCAATAATAGTAGGAAAAATCTTCATCTTCAAATCGAGTGAAGGGTGTATGAAACATTTGAATTATACAAAATCAGCTTTAGTTTATGAACAAATTACATGTGTGAGATATACACATCTGGAAAATCAAGCTACAATATTGATACAGAGAAAAATCCCAAACTTCAGAATAAGGGAAAGTAAACTGCATTATGTTGCCAGCCTCCTCAAAAGCTTCATGTGAAAACCGTATGAATTGTGTACAAACAAAAAGAAATGAAAGAAAAAGAGGAAAAGAGAAAAGTATCATATCACAATACAAATCACAACTTCATCTGTTAGTGAAAAATATCCACAATGGACCATTAAGAAGTATGGTGCAAGGGAGCTCCTACAAACTTGGCTCACTTATATACACAGCTCAGACTGTAAAGATCTTCCTCACTTTCTTCATCCTTCTACGGCATATGGGACAAGTACCCGCCTCTTCGGCAATCCTGCACGGTGAATCCACTAATTAGAATCTAACGCTTCTTTGATTTAGCAGAAGTTACAGTGATTTGATTAATATTAGTGATTATGCTCAACAAGGTATGGTGTCTTAAGAGCCATGATGTAGATTTACATACCTTGTTCCACAAGTAAAACAGGCAGCACAGTGCCCACAAGGAAGAAAGAAGCAATCTCTTGGACCATCAAAGCAAATAACACAAAGACGCTGAGTATTGTTGCTATCCCCTTCATTTATTGACTTTCCTACAAGGGAACTCACTTCAAGGCTCTCTTCCAAATCTTCTTCGTTATTTGAAACAGATTCATAAGATGAACCCCAACTCAAAACATCGTCATCTTTCGGTGAAAGCAATGGGGTTCGTTCGGATTCTGCCTCCCCTGCTTGAAATTCTATTCTGTCTTCACCAGAGTTTTGGAATACATTACAAAATCTAAGGGCCATTAAGAGAAGCACAGTCATCACACCTATACGCAAACATAGAGGTAGGTGTTAGTAGACCTTTTTATTTTATTTTTTATAATCAGTGTTATGAGAAGTATATGAAGGCAAACAGAAAGTAACCTGATCCAAGAAAATACATGATCCATCGCGGTCCATAAGAGAGTCTGATGTACCAGTCATCGTCTGGGTCACCCTGGAAGAATCATGACTGAAGATTAAAGATACATGATTGGGATTCAAAGAACACATTTATCGTGACAAAGTATTGGAAGCTGCATTGAAGACCTAAAAGTGGCAGAAGAGAGAAAACTAGCAAGGGAGAGTCTTTTGCATTACCTCTTTAGGACCTGGAGAAGTTATGACAACAGCACTTGCCCCCAAGAGGGAAAGCTTTAAGCTACATAATTGGTTATCTAAGGAGCATTTGTAATACGCCTCGGTTGTGTTATAAAGAGCAGATTTGATGTTGAATTCCAACTCTACCTGTTGGAAGGTCAATAAAGCTGTTAATGGTTATTTATGGATATATAATTATATGCAACAAATCATACACATTTGAATAATTACCTCAACATCCTCAGGGTTCAAGTTCCCTACTGCAATATAATAATTAGAAGACTTTGGAATTTCCTGCTGGATCTTACCACTTTCTGTGAAGAAACCAGGTTGCTTAGAACAATCTAATTGGTGCTAAAAGGGAGGATAGAGCATTGATTGATGAAGCTCACCATATATTATATTCCAAGACAATGTTGCGTTACCATATGATGGATCCTCTATCCACTCAGCCATGCTTTCACTACCTGCAGGTTCAGATGAAAGTTTTCAATACACGAAAACACATTTCCCAAAAAAAGAGAAGAAAACCGAAAAAACAAAAGGCTTCCCCCTACAATAAGGGCTAGATAATCAACCTGCAGTAGAGACATTTGGCCTCAGGGGAAAGCGGTTTAGTTTCAAGAGCAGCAGAGGAAGCAAGACACAGAAATTGGAGAAGTTTTGAAGGGTCACTAATAGGATGCAATTTCTTTAAAAGTAGTTAATTATCAGTCCTAGTCTCGAGAACAATATCCAAGTTTGCATTCTTATAAAAGTATTTGATGATTGTTGTTGGCATGACCTTTAGATGATTGTAGCAACGAAGTTGCCACAGAACATTATTCCAATTCTTCAACTAATTGATTTGACATCAAGCCTAGACCTTGATGCCGTAAAGTTTAGATAACCATAGAGGAGGAGGTACTTCAATCATAATAACAAAATTTCCCAAATTTGAAGAGCAGAAGTTGGGAATTACCTTGTGCGACTACAAGGGTTAAAGGCAAGGAACTTGTAGGTTTTACACGGTAAAAAATATCTATTCTAGACCCTTTGTTTAGAAAGTATATCCATTCCTGTTACATGAAAAGAAAAGAAATTTTATCCCATCAATCAAAACATATGAAAAAAAATTTGCGTGAAGACAAGAGAAGAGGAGAAGAGAAGAAACTATAGATACTATACGGTAAATGGCAAACATCTTACCTTGTGATAATTGGCTGGCACAGGTGTGTCATGTGTTTCAGTCCAAGCTACTTCAACATCCAGGGGAGGAGGTTTGTGGAATCCATATAACATTGGCCCAGGTTTTGGCTCATCAAGTTCTTGTGCCTGTTTATGGACTAAATGAGTTTACTGCACACTAACAGCTGCAGCAAAAAGGAAAAAGCAAAAAAAAGAGGTAAAATGAGAATTATGAGATTGAATCACCTTAATGGATTGCACAAAGAAGGGATTAGGTTGTATCAGGAGTGAGCAATTCGGCCCCAATTTCAAATTGGCCGATCCATAAAAACCGAGTATCAAAGTCATGGATGCTGCGGGTGAGGAAAATCGAAACAACAAGCAATCCAAGCAAACCAAATGAGTTAGCTGCTCAAGTCATTAGTAAATGAGTTCATTATGTAACAACAACAGAAGGAAAAACTTCAAAAGAAGAGAAAAAAGAGAGGGTGCAAGTTAGGCTCTTCTTGTCTGCTTGGATCCCATGGGAAAAACCAATATAGCAAAATGAAAACTTTCAGATCATTTCATACCATTTATGAAAGAACCAAATTCAACCCTATCCTTAAATGCACATGGCACAAGCGAAATGGATTGATTGGTTTCTGGAAATTTTTTTATTTTTATTTTTTGACATAGCAATGCCCAAAACTAGTAAAGGATGGAAAGGGAAACTGACCAAAGAACCAAAACGTGACAAGCACAACAAGGCAAGACCAAACGTCATCCTTCATCTCGGATGCTGCTACATCAGACACCAACAAATTCATATGATAAGTAAAAGTCCTAGAAATCCTCTGCTGCTGCTGTTCAATATGATTGTGTTGGCTCTGCTCATTATAAATATCATCCCCATTTTGAGGCCTGTTATTTTCTTCATCTTGCACCTGTGAGCTAGATGGTGAAGAAGAAGAAGAAGAAGAAGAAGAAGAAGGACCAGAAACATGTTGACCCTGATCTGGTTCTGGGTTTTCCATTCTGAACACAAAAAACAACCAAAATTGATTATCTTGGGCTGTTATTATTATGCAAAGCAATTAGCAAAGATGCAAAATTATTAAACAAAGTTATATTAATATTTTGAAAAAAAATAAAAAGAAAAGAAATAATGGTGTTTCAGTCTCTTTTTAGCACTCACCTTGAGGAGTGTAGTGGAAGTAGTCGGCCATTGAAGATGGAAAGGCGGTGGTGAAGAGGCTGTGACACTCTCACCAAGAAGTCCTCTTTCTGATTTCCTTCTTTGGTTTTTTCTCCATGGGGAATGGTAGTTGGTGCGTGACGGTTAGTTTATGGGGTCCCACAACGTGTTGTTGGTCTTGTCTTGTGGTCCCACAAAGTGGTCCGTCAACGAGCTTGAAATGATGTGGTTGATGGGGTCCCATAATTCTTTTTATGAATTGTCATGTTGTTTTGGATTGGTGGTTGGGGTGTATAATTTTTGGGACTACATGATAGCACAACTTGAACACGATAATGCAAAGGTTGATCACAACTTCTACTGAAATCTAGTTACTTTATGAATGTTTCCATTTGCTCTTTAAGGGAAAAAAAGGTTTTCTCTTTTGGGAAATAATAAAGATTAAAATAAAGGTTTAAGAGAAGATGTTGATTTTTCCACTCTCTTGTTATTCACTTACACTACATTTTGTTTTTACAGTTCTGATCTCTTGGACTACAGGGGTTCAAGAGATTTGTGGTCACTCATCGTTATATGTAAATTCAACGGTTCACTCACTCTTGCACTCCTTTTAAAAAACTTTTTTGAACCATTGGATTAATATCCAACGGTAGGTGACCACAATCTCTTGGACTCCTGTGGTCCAAGAGATCGGGACTGTTTGTTTTTCAGTCCTGATCTCTTGGACTACAGGGGTCAAAGAGATTTGTGGTCACTCACCGTTAGATGTAAATTCAACGGTTCACTCACTCTTGCACTCCTTTTAAAAAACTTTTTTGAACCATTGGATTAATATCCAACGGTAGGTGACCACAATCTCTTGGACTCCTGTGGTCCAAGAGATCGAGACTGTTTGTTTTTCAGTCCTGATCTCTTGGACTACAGGGGTCCAAGAGATTTGTGGTCACTCACCGTTAGATGTAAATTCAACGGTTCACTCACTCTTGCACTTCTTTTAAAAAACTTTTTTGAACCATTGGATTAATATCCAACGGTAGGTGACCACAATCTCTTGGACTCCTGTGGTCCAAGAGATTGGGACTGTTTGTTTTTCAGTCCTGATCTCTTGGACTACAGGGGTCCAAGAGATTTGTGGTCACTCACCGTTAGATGTAAATTCAACGGTTCACTCACTCTTGCACTCCTTTTAAAATTTTTTTTTGAACCATTGGATTAATATCCAACGGTAGGTGACCACAATCTCTTGGACTCCTGTGGTCCAAGAGATCGGGACTGTCCTGATCTCTTGGACTACAGGGGTCCAAGAGATTTGTGGTCACTCACCATATAATTCAAATGTTTTTTACTATACCATATAAGGGAAGAGAGTGTAAGCAGAGGCGGATCCATTAAGGCGCAAGGAGGTGCAGCTGCACCTCCCTTTGGCCAAAAAAACTATTGTAGGTGCTTCAAACTGCCCCTTTGCTCAACTGGTGTATAGATTACCTTATTTCCATTTTCAACATTTAAGTAAATGTCTTTGTCCTTTTACTTTAATTTATTTTTATATTACTCCATTTACTTAAGTTTACAATGTAAATAAGGAAGTACCCACCATTTGGATTCAAATAAAAATACTAGAAAATCAAATTCCTACCAAATCAAAATATGAAAAATTGGTTTTAGTGCAAAATACGATTTATGCTAAAAATGATGGCTCATTAAGTCAATATATACTTCATACTAAAATCCCATAAAATCAAATTTTCTTATTTGATGTGTAAGGAATAAAAGCCGCCAAAAATTATCTTGAGAAAATGATTATTCAGAAAAACCATTTTTCATACTTAATCAATTTTGCACCTCTACTAAAAAATTTCTGGGTCCGCCACTGAGTGTAAGTGAACAAAAGAGAAGTGAGAAATCAACTCCCTTTAAGAAAAAAAATATGTCAACATGGACTAATCCAGTGAAAAATGATATTAACTTGCAGACTAGTGGTCTCAGATTCGAATCCTCATAGTCACTGATCTACAAGTCAAGCTTTTTCACTAAGTTAGATAATACTTGCATTATTTCATATAAGAAGACAGTTCTTATTCTTGCAAATTACAGTTTAACACATATACAAGAAAAATCATCAAAACCACAAATTTTATTTGTTTGCACTTATTGTCTATAATTGGAAAGTATGGGTTCCTATTTCCAAGAGAATGCGACTATTGTTGATACCGACAAAAAAAGCACCATTGTTGACAGAAACAAAAATTATGACGCATGTAGGCCCAAATGCATCTCACCATTCAGCCCCTAGGCCCAAAACAGCTCTCAGAAATCGGCCCGTATCCATTGACATCCATAAAGTTTGAGACTGCCGACGGCACCATAGACGGCTCAACCAATCGCATTCAACCAAAACACCAAAATTTCCTACGTGTCGAAAGCATATTGGCTGGGACACTGAACCCTAAGATTCCTCTATCTAGAATGAATGTGTACAAATGAATCTGAGAGACTGAAACACTGAGACTTTGAAGAACTGAAGAAGCAAGAGATGGCTCGGACGACGTCGTTTTTGCTCTGCACCCTGGTCCTCTTTGGAACCCTAGCTCTCATCCAGGTGAATTTTTTTGATATTAGCTTAATTCCTTATCACAGTATCACTCTGATCCAATTGCAGCCTATTGGGTATATATATATATATATATATATATATATCTTTTTTTCTGTAATTTTTTAAATACATAAACTTGGTTGAAATCAGTGATTGATGAAGAGGGTTGATGATCATTCAGGCAAAGAAGTCAAAGGAGGATCTGAAGGAAGTGACCCACAAAGTTTTCTTTGATGTTGAGATTGCTGGCAAGCCTGCTGGTATGTTTTTACTTCGTAATATAGTTTGTTGATTAGATCGTAGAGGTGGGAATGTGGTTATGTTCATAGAGTGTTTGCAAATGAAAATTGGGGATTCCAAAGTGATGATTTAGAGGTCTTTTTGTTTTTTTGGTGATACTTTTTGTTTTGGCTAACAGATATTGATACTGTTCTGATCACTGGGTTTCAGGTCGGGTTGTAATCGGTCTCTTTGGGAAGACGGTTCCCAAGACTGCAGGTATTGTAGTGAATAATCACTCATTTTAGGTGGGTTCTGTGTTCAAAGCTACATTTGCAGGACATTACTAACTTATTCCTTTTCTTTTTTCAGAAAATTTTCGAGCCCTTTGCACAGGTAACCAGCCACTCATCTTCATTTCCTTGTATTTAGCGTAATAGATTATTTGTGGTATCTACTTTTTGGGGTTTATCATCAGAAATGTATATAAAATGAAATTTGGTTAAGGCCTTCAAGCTTGCTAACAACTGGACATTTACAATGGGAGGATGCATATAATTGGTAGATATATAGAAATCTTCCTGTATTCTGTATTGCCCCAAAACAGAAAAAATAAATATATATTATGTATATAAATATATCTTTGTAATGTTTTTCGTTTCCTTTTTGTTTTCCATATAATTTCAGGGGAGAAGGGCATTGGAAAGAGTGGAAAACCTCTCCATTTCAAGGGTAGCAAATTTCATAGGATTATACCCAGTTTCATGATTCAGGGAGGTGATTTCACACTTGGTGATGGAAGAGGTGGAGAATCAATTTACGGAGAGAAGTTTGCTGATGAGAATTTCAAGCTGAAGCATACTGGCCCAGGTAGACAAATAATACAACTCCTTCCTTCCCCCCCTCCTTTTTTTCTTTCTCTGAATGGAATAGATGGTTGCCACCTGTCATAATGCTGATGTGAACAAAAATCACTTGACTCTTGTGTACAGGGCTTTTGTCAATGGCAAATGCTGGTTCCGACACCAATGGTTCACAATTCTTCATCACAACTGTGACAACTAACTGGTAATTTAATGTGCATCCATGCATACTTGTAAAAGAGAAAAAACTTCTAAAACAGCTATCATCTGCTGCTTGATGCATGGTTTCCTCACCTTACATATTTGCATCTTTGCACTCATTCGAATTGGGGTTGAACTACTGACTTCATCAGGAGTTGCTCTGAAGTTTCTGAACTAATATTTGATTCCCTATTTACAGGTTGGATGGCAGACATGTTGTATTTGGAAAGGTGCTGTCTGGAATGGATGTGGTTTACAAGATTGAAGCCGAAGGAAATCAGAATGGCACACCCAAGAGCAAAGTTGTGATCGCAGACAGTGGCGAACTTCCTCTCTAGATGTTGCTGTCTTTCTCCACATATTGAGTGATAGTAGTTGTAACTGTTCTATTTAATTTTCCATGTTTGAGATCGCTGAAGATGTTATAACTCATGTACCTATAGATTTCTTAATTTGAAATGGATATTTCAAGCTCTTCTTTTTGGGTGCGATCCTCTTCTCTCCACTCCTTCCATACTCTCCTAACCTCGCTAACCTTTTAACAACAAAGTACTACGTTTCAAGTATGAAATCGTGAGGCTGTGAAATCCGGCAAAGATCATCGAAAACCCCCAACCCACCTTTTTTTTTTATGGTAACCCATTATGTTGAGCCTGGATCTGTTTCTAAATATCAAAATGTTGGTGGGAAGAAGAGTTGAGAGCTCTGTGGTTGTGGGTTTTCAAGCCTGTCGGTGAGAGAGGTGATGGCTACTTTCTTGCAAGTCTATTTTCCAATGACATGATTTTAAAGAGGATTGGTCGTGGACTGTTCAAGAAAGTTTGGGTCTTTGATGAACAAGCCAAGCTGGGGTTTACTAACAAAGTTCTTTCTAAAGAACCCAAAAGAAAAATTATAATTAATATGAGTTCGTGGGATGTCATTTTAATTACTTGGTTTTTTTTATGGTTCAAAATTTAGGTAGCTTGGGAGATTAAGGTGATTAAGAGAGGATTCCGAATCCTTTTTTCTTTTTATTTAATCAGCATGATATTGTTTATTAATTTCTTAAATTCAGGTTACAGGTTCCTTTTGTTATGGTGCCTCACAAATTTTTAGCCTGTAAAATAATAAAGTGAAAAAAAGAGAAAAAAAGAAGAAGAAGAGCTAAGTGCCAACATAAAATAAAGATTCAAAACAGGAATCCGAGACCCAACATAATTAGGAAAACAAGAAGTGATAAAATAAAAGAGAGCTAAGTGCCAACATAAAATAAAGATTCAAAACGGGAATCCGAGACCCAACATAATTAGGAAAAGAAACACCACCGCATGCTTATAAATCACTCACAAGCAAACACAAAGTCAAGTCAGTCTTTCTTTCTCCTTTTCTGATCAAAGATTTAAGCACAAAGAGAGAGAGAGAGAGAGAGAGAGAGAGAGAGAGAGAGAGTGAATTGCTTTCAAATAGGCTAACAATGACTAATTATAGTGGTAATCGGCTGGTGGGTTTTAGGTTTCACCCTACCGATCAAGAACTCATCAGTTACTTCCTCTACAAGAAAGTGATAGCCAAGCAGCCATTAATGGCGTTGTACAGCAACATTGTGCATGACTTCAATCTTTTGGGCGAAACAGAGCCCTGGGTGGTCTGGGATATCTTCGGAGGACCTGACCTCATTGACGAAGACTTGTATTTCTTCTCGGAGCTCAAGAATTTAAGCCCAAAGGGTTCGCGCATCAAACGCAAGATTGAGGCCGGAGGTACTTGGAGCGAAGCCTTCTCCAAAAAGGTTTACGACGAGACGACTGGAAACCCTATCGGGCGAAAAAGGAATTTGCGGTACGAGAACGAAGGGTGTGAGCACCACGGCAAGTGGCTGTTAGAAGAATATAGTCTTGTTGTTGATCAAGAGACACAAAAGATTGTGCTATGCCGACTTAAAAAGAACAACAGGGTTTGGAACAAAATAAATAATTCAACTCAAGAATTGAAGGAGAAACCCTCAAACAAGAAGGCAAGAAAAGGATTGGGATCACCAAGGATCAAGATTGAGGATGAGGAACCACACAGAACTTCTGGCCTAAGTACCGTCTATAATAATCTTGATCAAGAGTTGATAATCGACACTAATTATAATGCGATTTCGAATAATATTTGTGGTGATAATCAAGATAACATGTTGATCACCAGTGACTTTGCGTCTGCTCCGGTATGCTACGACTATGGTGGTCTGATTGATGAAGAATATATTTTTGACGTCAATGAATTGTTGGCAACAGTAGAGCCACAACCATTGTCATTGGAGTTGCCTCAGATGGCTGAAACCCTAGAGCCTTTGCTAAGTTCTGATAGGACAGTGGATGCTTGGAACTCAAGTGGTTTGGAGAATATATATGCAACCAACAAAAAGACATCACATATTGGTTCAACAGTTGAAAAATATTTTGGAAATTTGTAAATTTTTTTTAAAGATTGTGAATTTTCCTTTCTTAGTACACTAGAGGCACATTGTAATTTCCTTCTTGGTATATATGATTTTTTTAAGGCTAAAAGTCACTTTTGATCATTGTAGTTTGGCACTTCAATCACTTTTGACCCTGTAATTTTAATTCCGTTAATTTTGACCCTGTAGTTTCGTATTTGTAGCAATTCAAGGACAAGTTAGTATATCTATCAATTTCTTTGACGGTGCTAGGGCAATTTCGTCAACCCAAAATCCTTGAATATAAAAGCTCGTTTGAAACTCCCCTAATTTCATATTAGGGCTTGAAATTGGTCACTTGGGTTTAAAGTTCTTAAAAAATTGGGATTAGTGGTTGAATTTCAAGCCCTAATATGAAACGGGGAGAATTTCAGACAAACTTTTAGGCTCAAGGATTTTAGGTTGACAAAATTGCCCATTGCATCGTGAAAGAAATTGACAAGAATACTAACATGTCCTAAAATTGCTACAAATACAAAACTACAATGGCAAAATTGACAGAATTGAAACTACATGGTAAAAAATGATTGAAGTACCCAACTACAAGATCAAAAGTAACTTTTAGCTTTTCTTTAAATTTCATATTCTTCTTTAATTCATATAGTTTCTTCGGTATATATGATAGTTTTATATTATTTTTTAATCAAAGAAAGAAGTTAAGATAATAAATGTCATTGCATAACGATGAAGAATACAAAAGGCAACTTCTGAAATTAAAACCGAAGAATGGCAGACAAACTTAGCCAAGTTGGCCACAAGCACAACAGAACCAAAAACGAAAGTCAATTATAGATAATTTCAGTTTCTTGCCACTAAAAGAAAAAAATAACAGATCATTTTTAGTTTTAATTCTCCTTTATCTCTCTACTCTCTCCAATGAATTAAAAAAATTAAAAATACAACAAAAAACAAAATTAAAAACACTAAACCGCATGAAACAAGGGATATGTATGTATTTGATGGAGTGTATCAGGTCATTGACAACTAAGTTAAATTACAGTTTTTTTCTCAAGTTATATACATGCCCTACACACGGTAAGTACAAGGAGCAACGTGAGCTAAGCTGGACTTTTTCAAATAAATAATTTAGCCACCTATGGTATGGTATGTAAAATGATGAATATCAACATCTGAGAAACCTGATCGACCTTCAACATTACATTCACTACACTATCCCTAACAGCTGTGACAACAAACAATGACCCGAAACACAACCTGTGGATGGTTTTACATAAACTAGTCTTCGTTACGGTTTAATTCGCTTGTTCCGGCAAAGAGATCATACTCAGTTGCTATGTTAAAGGGGGTTACTCAGGATCACTCTCCGAATCTAGAAAGCTGAACTCTTTCTGTGCACCTAGCTTGATTAATACCGTTCCCTGATTCTCTTCACTCCATTTTATACCTTCATTCTCAATAAGTTTGATGACCTGTGCAAGGCAAACAGTACATAATGTATCACGCATGCATACGAAGATTTTGTCCCTATAAAGCTGAAGATTAAAAAAATTCAATGAAAAACATACGTTTCTTTTTTGCTAAAAAAAAATAAAAGATGGAAAGGTCAAATTCACTAGCACATACAATATGGCACCATCATGAGTTAAAAGAACATTTTATTTGCACATAAATTAACAAAGGCACCAGTTTGATCATTTTTACATGCATTTTAAAACCACCAAGGCCTGATTTTCCAACAAATTTAATGCAACGGAGCAGCTAAACCCATACCGATTGCTTCAGCTTTGACTTTCCAACACCATGTGACCCACACCCTGTGATGACCCTGAGGAATTGAACAGCTGGACCAAACATAGAAAAGTAATTGAACTCACAATACCTAACAATTTATCAGAGCAAATTTGTTTTAAAATGAGAAAGTGGGGTAGAAAACACTTACATTGTGCATATGTTCCGAATAGGAGATGGATTTTTAAAAGCTTCATTGCTTGTTTGACATGTTGTCCATGCAAATCAATTGTTATCATATTTTCTATGCCCTTGTTTCTGCAGATTATAACATTAGTTTAGTTTGTCTACAAAGAAAAAGGTAGAGTTGAAAAAGGCAACGAATATATCATGCCAACCTAGCTTTAAAGATATCCTGGCTTGCCCTTTCATCAGCCTCTCGTGCCAACTTTGTCTGTACCTTCCCCTGGCCAAATGCAAGGTAAGAGGTCAGGTAAATATCTCAACTTGATACAAAAACAAGAAAAAAAAACGACAACAGCTTTTCATGAGGCTTGGCCCTCTAGAAAATACAAACAAACTTAAACTGACAAATAGAGTTGGCATCGAAGGAACTTAGCCTAGGTGGTTGATTGTTAAATCATTAAGTTTGTATAATGATTTTATCCTAGACCATTGAGCAGCCTACTAGCCCTCATATAAGGAAATTGATAGGGAAAAAAACCAACGAAAGCGCAAACAGCACACTTTAGCTATTGTCAAATATTTACTAATAATTTTGATAGGAAGTCCAAACATCTATCTAACACATTGTGCCAACCACTCCTCCATCATTGGCAAAAAATGACATGCATGCCTCAAATTCCATCATTAAAAAACAATCCAGTGAAAGCACACCTCCCAAACAACAACCTTACATCATTATAAAACAATCCAATGAAAGCATACCACCCAAACAACAACCTTACATCATTATAAAACGATCCAATGAAAGCACACCTCCCAAACAACAAACTTGCAATATTATGCTCTTAAAGAAGTACAGACCTGGTCAGCGAGGTAACCTGCGTATTCCCGTGATCCTTTTGAATATGCCATTGCAGCCTGTAGATAAATGCGCTCTTGTCAGTAAGTTACTAAAATAACCAATAAAAGTAAGGTGCTAAAACCATCTTACTTTCTGATAATGCGACCTCACTGAATCCCAGTGCTCCTTTGCAGTTCCTCTGAATGCATGATACTCGTCTCCTTTAACTAAATGAAAAGGGAAACAGAAAAACATAAGAATAAATGCAACTACACTGCTACAGTTGGGTAAATAATGATTCATTAAAAAGTAAACAAAAGAAGCATTAAAAAAATGAAACCTTAATTATGAGGAAATTAATCACTAATGTAAGAGGAAACAAGTCCTTCGTACAAGGGAAGATGCAATTTCAAAGGAAACATCAGGAAATCAAAGTTCTATACCAAAGGTCTCCTTCTGTGCTTCTGCAGAGCTAGAAGTGCAAACATCAAACCCGGGTGCCAATGATTGTAACTTATTTACAACATTCTTCCAATTCATGGCTGTTGGTTCATATTCAGGACTCTTGGTGATGTTAAACAAAGATTCCAACACCTTTTGAGGGAGTTCTGCTGGAGTACTTCTTGGGCTGACGGGTGATTGAGCTTCAGAACTAGCAAGAACCTTTGCATAATTCCTAAAACGAAGAAAGCAACTTAGCTTGTGAGACCAGGCTGTACGCTTCTAACATTCTCACAACGAGAATAACATTTAGCCTCAAATAAAGGGACCTAAACAAGCTTTATGCCATGACATATTTGCCTAATCTGCATAATAGCAAATAAATGGTATATGAAATACTTACTACCATAAGTGGCACAAACTGAATGAATCCAGATAGAAAAATATGTATATGTATGGTTTGAGACAAATATCAATGGTATCTCCTGGAATTACCCCAAGAGTGAAAAAACGAAAGGACTAAAACTCCAATGACTTAAGCTGCTTCACAAAAGGTTCTCCTCATACAAAACTAACATCATATGCTATCCAAATGCATAGGCTCTTCAAGCAAGTTTTAACATAAAGTTACAATGTACATCCTTGATGCAAGATGGCTAATTGGCATAAAAAGCAGTGTTCCTAACCATCAAAATCCTACACTGCCACACAACACCTAATAGATGCCATGCCATGCCGAGAGAGAGAGAGAGAGAGAGAGAGAGAGAGAGAGAGAGAGAGAGAGAGGAGAGGGGGAGCAAATAAAAAGATTTATCACTATAACTATACTGTATACTCAAAATGAAATGATCAAGGATTTAATTGGTTTAAGAAAAGAAAGAAAAGAAAAATGGAAGACAGAAGCATCGAATTAGAATAATTTACCGGCAAGTATATCCGGAATACCATATATTATCCTGGAGCTCGCTTTCAGATGAATGAGAAGTGCAATCAGATGCCCTATCTGTCAGCTGTCACAAAATTCCATAATCAATATAGACAAAGCACAAAACCAACTATTATGAAATTTAAAAAAGAAAAGTATATGTAAAAAATTTAGCAGCCAACAGTATAAAAATAATTCACAAAAAAGTTAAATAAACTAAACTATCAATCGTTATCCTTCATAAGTCCATACAGGAAAGCCACTCGCTAGGCTCTTACAGAAGACAGCATAAACATCTCAATTTCAGTAAGACAACACTCTGGAAAATGTATCAACTACATCCTACTAAATTAAGAAAGAACAAGAAAAGGGATGGGGGATGTTTGCTGCAAATTCACAATCAGATGATGTACAGACACATCTAAATAACATTATGTTAGTCATGTATATTTGACATGAGTTCAACCAACCCAAACCCTCCACAAACTCAGTCCCCTACTTGTCAAGATGTGAACAGAGGAGTCTTTATTCTAACATAGGGTAAATACAAAAGTAACTTCTGGTGAGGGGACTGATAAGAAAAAATATCTTAGCAAAAAGACAAGGACAAGAAAGCCTCTAGATGGTCCTGAATAGTAAGAAACTAAAGGCAGTCATATCAACAAAACGCAAACCACCAGAAGCACAAACCTACAGACTCACACCATAACAAATATGAGTGCCACCAGAAACCTGTGCAGTTAAACTCTGCATATCAACTATCAAAAAATAATGTTCAGAATAATAAAGTGACACAATACTATTGAACGAAAAAGAACCAAAAGCACAACCCGACAATTTTATACTATCATGTTTAACAAAAATGCCTTGACACAAAATATAGTACTTACAGTATCAGACTGATCGATGCGATATCTACCATCTTCTTTAAAAATCAAACTATTGTTAGAACTACTACTGGACTGTTCAATCGAGGAAGAAGATACATCAAGTAATGCATCCAAGGCCTGGAGAAGCATATAAATGGTCATTAGATTATAACAGAAAACCCATTAGGTTCAAATAGGAATTTTCTTTTAGCTCGAACAAAATTTCCATAATGCTCATGCCCCCTGGCAAATGTTCCATAAATATCTTAAGCACTCAGTGAAAGATGATATAAACTCTATATACACGCTAGCCACAACTAACTCATCTTCAAACCGACATATGCAAGCCCTTAGAAGAGAGGAAAAAAAAATGATAAGCTCCGACTCACAATGCTCTTAGTACCTTTTGAACATCATACCCACACTGACCTGCAAAAACAAACTTTCAGGTCATGCAACAGCATACAACATATCCTATTCTACTCGACTCAACTCAAACTTACAGAACAAAAGACTCAAACTTACAGAACAAAAGACCTTAAAAATAAAAATAAAACAGTAAAAAAAATTTCTACAGGGATTCGCTTCAGTTAGTATGTAAATCATAGTTTATACAACACTACACATACAACAATTTGAATAACTTAGCTCGGAAATAAAATAAAAAATTAGTGGCTACTCACAGAGGACATCTCTAACAACAGCCAAGCTTAGCTCAGACTCATCTCCAAGCATAGAGCAAAGGAACTGCTCGGCATCTTCTTCCCCAGCAGCAACTCCATTACCAAAACCCTTCAGCTTCGTCATCGTCGACCATGAACCTCTCCTAGGATTCGAGCTCACGTAATCTTTACCCAAAACCGTCGATACCGTTCCCGCGGCCGCCACAACCCTCTTCTGCTTACCCCTAAAACCCTTCTCGCTCACCAAATTCTGAATACAGCCTGACTCGAACCCTTCTGACGAACCCGAACCCGAGCTCGAGCCCGAGCCCCAACTCGAACCCGCATCCGATCCAGAAACGCCACTCGTTGTGGAACTCGTGAACGGCTCTTCGGAGCTTTCAACCACAGCTCGCTCCAAAATCTCTGCGGCTTTGTTCGGGTCACCGTTGGCTTCGCGATACGCAGAAACGGCGTCGTCGAGTGAAACCGAGGAGAAGACCTCTGTAAGCGCGCGGATCACTTTCTGGCCTTCGTCTTCTTTGGAGACTGGCTTAGGATCTACCGAGCTCTTCTTCTTCCTTCTCCTCTTCGTGTGCTTCATCGCTGCAGATACAGCTAGGGTTTGACGTAACCAAGAGAATCAGAAATGATAATTATAATGATAAATAAAACCCTAGCGTGAGAATAGAATACGATCAGGGATGATTTTGTTTCCGAGAGGATTAGGGTTTCTGATATAGGTCGGTGCACCGGGGGAGGATCGGATCAGAAACCCTAAATTGGAGAGGCAGAGAGGGGGCACAGATGGAGAATTAGAGAAGGGAGCTTGGCTAATTTGAGGATTTCTGAAAATAACAGGAGGAGAAGGTGGTGGTGGTGATGGTTGGCGAATGGTTGACAGGGAATCATTTTTTTTTTGTTTTTTTGGGGGACGACCTTTTGGAATTCTGAAGCTAAGTAAAAAGGCCAAAAGGATTGGACTCAGCCATTTTATGGGATGTGGGGCCCCATTTCTAACACCAATTATTGGAGTGAAATTCTCATCTGACGGAATTTTTAAAATAATGCTATTTAGACACACAACATTGACCATCTTAACTGATCATCTTATGTAGCAAGTGATGTGTCATGCCATATCAATTAATAAATGTCACCATGTCAATTAAAAAATAAATTATAAATCCCTAGCATTCTTAGTGAGTGGCCTCATGACAACATTCATTAATTGACATGGCATGACACATCAGTTGACAGGACCCGAATCAAATTCCGCTTTGGAATTCAAGTCGAACCATGTGCGTGTCCGACACTTGGCAAATGTCGAGCACGAAAGACCTATTTGCCCTTTTTCTTAAAATTTTGACTTTGACTTCTACCGAAATTTCGGCAGAGTCTCCCCTAAATTTCGTTCAATCTAAAACTTACACATGTTATAACGAGCATAATCGTCCAAACAACCAACAGCCAGCACTTCAATAAACATGCCAAAAGTTCCATTCTCACTCTAGGGCAATATATCAGAGCAATTTTGATAGCTTACGGATCACTTAATTGGTTTACATACCAACATTTTTGAACCAGAAGGCGCGGAAGTCACGATGGCCCGGTGGTGGGTGTCTTGTGCACGCTACAGCCTGGGGGCGCAAAACAGTTGAAAATGTGAGTGGACCAAAAATAAAGGTTCATAAAATATCTAAGAATATACTAACCCCCGGTGTAAAAATAAGGAAATAAATCCAACACGTATTCTGCATTTAAAGCATACTAAACTCAAGGCATTATATGTAAATCATATTCGAACTCGATACTTCTCGCATAAAAACAATGAAATCAAATACAGTTGAGTAAAACTGAATATCTAAACTATCTTGGAAACATATGAAAGTCAACGCAGTTACATATTTATAGAAATATATGCAATCGCTTTCAAGAGCAATAAAACTTGCATGAAAGCATTGAAATCCAATTTGCATAAAAGTGCTGAAATCAAACCTGCAATAAAGCAATGTACTCAAAACTTGAATTAAAGCACTGCAATTAATCAAAACTACAACTCGGATGTACCCCTGTAATTCCATCAATTCCCCTGGCAGGTCTCGGCGACACACAGTCTATCCGAGCCGCAAATCCTGGCAGGATACAGGGGACTATAGTCAGCCTGATCCGCTGGCAGGTCTCGGTGACACAAAGTCAACTCGAGCCGCTCTGGCAGGATTCAGGGGACCGTAGTCAGCCTGATCCACAATCCTGGCAGGTCTCGGGGACACGAAGTCAGCCGAGCCGCAAATCCTGGCAGGTCTCGGGACACCAAGTCTGCCGAGCCGCAAATCCTGGCACTCACGGTCCGAGCGTCCCCGAAACTCGTGAGGCAATGTCAAGTGCACTAATAGAACTGTAAATAGACTGGATGTCCGTAGACATCGGTCCATCTGAGGGTAATCACCATAACTGGGTACACACGGTGGTTAAAAATAAATATTTTAGAAAAATCTGATAAATCACTGTATTTGGCAAGTCTGAAACTAAGCTGCTATTTTCTCTGATATAAATCTCAACTCTACTTTCTGTCACTTTCTACCATGTTCAACTAAGCAGCATAGAAATAAAGATATTTGACGGCACAAATCAAGCTCGGAAAACATTCGGTAAAACTTATTCAAAATCAAATAATGAAGTTTACTCATATAAACTCATTTATATAAAGCATTTATATAACTCATTTATATAAAATCATTTATGAAAGAAAGTCCACTCACTCCTGGTCCGAACTTGCTAGACCTCCTGACGGTCTCTCCTGCGGGCCTGTCTGGTCCCGGGTGCCTGGGTAAACCATTATGAATGTTTGATTAATAAAACTGCTCGGTATAACTTTTTAAGTAAAACTCTGACCCCCCGACTTCTAGAAGTGCGTGCACTAACTTTAAAGTCATTTTTCTGCCCACTTAGGTATTTCAGGTATTTACAATCGTCTGAAAAGACTCAAGACTTCATTAAGCGATAAACTTCCACCTTGGTCGAGACGGAACCCCGTGGGGTCCACGACCTCCAATGACCAATCTGAGAGTTCCTTTAAGTTCCTCACGTTTAAGGAACCATATCCTGCAAGTTTGGTCTGAAGCTGACGATCGGATTGACCACGATCGTGAAATCATAAAATTTCCAAACCCTAGCCCCAGGGTTCGCGATTTCGGAGTATCCGGGACTCCGATTCATGATCCGTCAAATCCTACACGATTCTGAAATTATCTGAAACAACATATCCGAAATTGAGCACGATCCAACGGTTCGGTAATATTGAACCCGGGAATCGCACAATATGGAAAATCCGTTCGGGGCTCAAACGGAATCCAAATTGAGATCCGCAAAATCCTATGCGCTCGTGACAACATAAGGATCGTAACAAGACACAGTGCCACTGCACTACCCTCACCCAAGCGCCCCAGCACGCGCCGGCAGCGATGGGTGTCTAAAGCGATTTCGGCTCGCCGGAAAAACTTCAAATCACGGCTCCAAACTCCTACCCTAGGTAAAACACCATATTTGGAGCCACTTTTGTTCTTGGACCTACCCCAAAAAGTGGCCGGAAGTGTCCGAAAACGGAGGCCGAAAATCGACTGAAACTTCAATCTCAAAAATCCGATGGCTACGCTACGAATCGATCTAATCCTACCCAACAGGCAGCTAGAACAGCTCGAGAGGTTCAAGATCCATACCTGGGTTGACAGAAATGGTGGCCGAAGGAGGGAGATCGGCGGCCTTAAAGTTTCGGTGAGTTCCCGTCGCTTTTCTGCAATTTCCGGCCAGCACAGGCCGTGCAGCCGGAGGGGAAGGGTCGGAAAAGGTAGGGGACTCGACGACGGTTCCATCGCCACCGGTCCCGTGGCCGGTGGTGCCCTGAGGCGGCGCCAGCAAGCTCTGGAAGGCGGCGGGCAGTTTTTGCGCGAGAGGAGAGAGCTGGCTGGTTTTTATAGATTCAACTTCGAAATATTTACGGTTATACAACTGAGACTCTTTTGACCATAACTTTACGCAATGGCGCAAGCGGAATTGTCAAATTCCTTCTCGATCAAAAAGTCACATTTTTCTTAATAAAATATTCCTTAATTATGAATTTTTGGTTTGGGATATTACATCAGTTGCCACATAAGGTGGTCAATGTTGTGTGTCCAAATAGCATTACTCTTTATGATTTATCTCAGTGTTTGTTTTTCTAATTGTCTTAATTAAAATACGCTTCATTAATTTAATTGATGTGACATATAATATGGACATGTTACATCATGTGGTATAGAAATGTGAGATAAAAATATAATAAGTGTAACATTACTCTTGTATTATTGACTATGAATAACAAAATAGTACTATATCATATATATAAAAGTTTTTTTACGATTATTTGCTGCTCGTGACAGGTTGAGTTAAAGACCATTTTTGATCCCCTATTGACCAAAATTTAAATTAGGAAGACAAAGACGTCCACATCCCTAATTTTAATCACAAGTTTACAGTACAACTAATAGGGGTAGTTTTGGTTGCTAATGGGTAGCTGTTTTTTTTTTTTTTAATATATAAAAATCTTTTTAATAGGATGGGCTCGTGCCACAAAATAGCCGAACCCCCAACTCGGTACAGCTTGATGGGCCGGAACTCCCATCCCAGCCCAGCCCAAAATGGTCCGAGCAGGTACCGAACCGTGCTAAATACAAAACTGGGTCGGACTTGAACAAACCATGCCCTTACTAAGCCTGAATTTGTCCAACTCAATTAACACATTCGAAACTTCGATCTTATAAGAGACACTTACCAAGGAAAAACATGCAGAAACCATTGTTATTGCAACCAGGTGGATAAGTTGGGCACATTTTTCTTGTCTTTTACGAACAGTGAAAACTTCTCTCTTTCAGTGAAAGCATTTATCATTTTTACTGTTCTACATTGATCTAAAGAGTAAAGATACAAGCATCTGGGATCAGAAATGTTGCAATCGCAGCCTACCCCATGCAAATAGATTTCTACATTACACATTATTTGATACACCATAAGATATGGATGGGGAGATTTGCCTGCCACACTGTCAAGATTCACGGTTTACTTTCAACGTCGACTGTTTTAATTGCCTCCTCGTAGACAGAGCCAGTTAACGATTTGGACTGTGTCGTGTATTGACAGAGGACAACCTGCTCTGTGGATTTGGGAGGAGAACTTGGCAGATCCCATTGAGGTTCATGAGCAAGGCATTTTGTTGTCTGCTTAGCTACTCCAAGAGATGCATGAAATTGTTCATGTCCTGCTGCGTTCACAAACCTAAACTTGTCATCTTTTCTTTCATAACAGTTAACACACTGCATTTTTCTTCTCTGCACCTCTTCCCGAGCTCTCTGGAAGATAAAAGGAGAGCGCAAACAATGAGATATTTCTAAAAGAGAACATTCTCAGTTCACTATGGAAACAATCAGTTAATAGTTACATAAAGGAGATGAAAATCCAAAACAGAATAAATTTGAGCACAAATAGAACCACATAATGAGCCTTGTGCCCTTCTTACTTAATCATAGTCACTCTATTTAGTGATGCCCTTATTCTCATGTTTCACAATAACCATTGCACTACGACAATGTTTACAAATTATCAGCTTGTACAAAATTACCAATAGCAGAACAAAGAAGCTAGTATGGCATGTAAAATACTGTAAATGTTTTGAAGTGCTTATGAAAAAAATTCCATATACATCTTCCCTGTAGGACTTGTCCAGAAGAACTTTATACCTCATGACTATTATGAGAAGTAGCATCTCGTTTACCAGAGCAAAATATTTCATGACACACACTAAAGAACATCAAGTCACATCTCCAACAGAATAACAACATGCAAGGTTAAGTGTTGCATACTGCACAATACAACCTATGGATCTGCATCCATCAACTACAACTGTTAGTAAACTACAATGTTCGGAGCTACTTGAAGAACTTCTACCCATTATCCATACTTGAACATGTCATCAACACCTACATAAAACTCAATACCCCCCAGTGCACCAGGTAGGATATCCAAATTGCACACAGAGTGATGCCTTGTTTTCAGAAATTATTATCAACTCTATATCAGAGCAAAATTTATCAATTCTATCATGTCAAAATACCATCAGTACCATAATCATAAATCGCATATAAGATTTCACCTATACCAAACTTTCGAGACGATAGTAGCGGCATCAAAGCTAAGCAGCCATACATCAACTAAATAAAACTAAAGCAATCAGCGAGAGATTATTTGTAAGGACAAATGAGACAAACCTGTAGCAATCTGAAATCGAACTTGGGCAGTCCAATTTGCCCAACAGTCAATGACCCAAACAAGTTCCCAAGCAATGCAGCATCAGGCACAGTTAACCCATTAACAAGCCCAGCAACAAACCCACCTAAGAAACTGTCTCCGGCACCTGTCGGATCAACCTGGTTCGTCGGAAAAGGCCCAACTTCCACTTCCCCATCTCTCCAATACACTCTGCACCCACGCCTCCCGTTCGTCACAACAACACAGCAGAGCTTCCTCACCTCCTCAACCTCCATGAACAAGGCCTCTTCCGCCGATGCCTTTAAGAACCCCATTCGCGGCAATAGGTGGAAGAAACCACTCTCTTTCAAAGCCACATGCTTCACAGTCCCATTGACGCCATCGAAAGCTCGGATCAGAGCCTGGATGTCCACAAACACAGTGTTGCAAATCTCAAGCAGCTTCTCCATCGTCTCGACCGTGACCTCCCCTCCGACCCCGACCGCCATTCCGAAATCAAACCTGGATTCGGGGAGATCCGAGGGCTTAATCGGGTCGCAGGAGCTGACCCGTTTCAGAACCCGGTCCTGGCGGCCGTCGCCGTCGACGCCCGAATCGAAATGCGCGTGGAACAGAGTGGTTTTGCAATTGGGTACAACAATGGGGTCACGAGGAACCGAGTAAGCGAAGTCGGAGCCGACTTTGGAGACCAGATTGTAGGGAACGGAGAGGCCATCGAAGACGTTGGAGATGAAAGAGGCTGCCCCGCCGAGAGTCTCGGCCAAAACGACGCCGTCCTTGATGAGAACGTCGTGGCAATAGTTGCCGGAGACTAGCACTCGGTGAGTGGAATTGGGTTGGTTTCGGTCTCGAACCATGTGGGGTTTGGTGGGTTGGGATTCGATTGTGTGATTTCAGGATCATCGGTGAGAAAGAAGAAGAAGAAGAAAGAAAGTTAGGGTTTGAGAGGCGCCATTGAAGAAATGAGGAGAGAGAGAGAGAGAGAGAGAGAGAGAGAGAGAGAGAGAGATTTAAGAGATGACGATGGGCACAGAATGAATACAAAGTTGGGTGACAAAGTTGGGTTTGGGTTGGCAAATTGTACGTGCAGGTGTCGCTAGGAGGAAGACGCGCAATGCGCACCAGAATATAGAGATGATATGAGAGAGAGGGAAAGATGGAGAGGAATTGAAACATATTTATAGTGTGCATGGATGGAGAGATCAATGGGTTGGGGGAGGAAGCTGACTGTTGTCGGTGATGGCCTCTCCTCCGTCCTTTGCTTACTTTGATTTGCGGAATTGGGACCATCCGGAATTGCCACTATGATTTGTTTATTCAAAATTTATACTTATTAATTAATTTCTTCTTTTTTTTTTGGTTGAAAACTTATTAATTTCTTAGATATTAAAAATCATTACTGTCATCTTAGATTAAATTCTCTTTTTGGGCCCAAGCTTGACATTATAAAGCCCAATGGTACAAAGAAGGACTCAATATACTAGGCCCAACAACACAAACGCTTCAAGAAGAACCCTAAGTCATCCTATTTCAAATAGATTGGAGTACTGCCCTGGTTTCCATTTGGCAAACTTATAAATTCTGGGATTTAGAAAAATACTTGCCCCCTCAAGAAACTCCTACGTTCCTGCTAATCACAGTTTGACATGTAAGAATGTCTCCTTTCAGGTAAGGAGGTAAGCAGTGTCCTGGAATTTAGTTTACTAAATTGGACAACATGTCAATATATTGTGTCTTACAAGGATGAGACTCATAAAGACTGATTTAGACATGATTCCAATTCCGTTCACGCCAAGCCACTAAACAATGCCTAAAAGCTCTATTAAGTGTCAAAACAAGAAGAGAAAAGTCTTTGTAACAATCCAAAAGTACAACCTCATTCTCAAGGTCACTTATATTGCGACTCTACAATATCACTATTCATTACTTATTCTTTGGCATCAAACAGTATCACTATAGATTACTTATTCTAACTTTGGCATCAAAGAGTCTTTAGCTAACACCACATCTGTGTTTTTCAAATCACGGAAATCGGTCCTTTGTGCAAGATATTGTGCATAGAAGACCAGCTCAATAATCAAGCAGAATTTAACTTGGGTTCGAGCAAGAACATCATTGAGACCCTGCAAGGACAGCAATTATTAACAGGCCAAATTTAAGTATCACGGTCCTAATGGACGAGCTCACCACTTTAGGACCACCCCATGGAAGAACTCCTCCCTTTGTAGGAGCTCCCGGAAAATATTCCAAAAATACATGTACTAAAGTGCTAACTAAGCAGAGCATAAAGAGGTAATCATAACAGAACATCCATCAGGTATTTGCTAATAGCTATCATCCAACGAGGGGGCTGGGAATGTGATTCCAGATCACTTACAACCCTCTGAAATGGCCTAGCGTGTCACAAATTGCACTACTTTAGAATACGATTCTTATTCGAACTCCAAACGCTATCTCTGACTCTAAAGTAAACCATTTGAGACCCACATTAAACGATAAAAGGAAAAGAAAAAAAAAGTGGAGCACATCCTTTTCGGGCCACTCTTTAACTTCAGAGAGTTTTTCCAAGAAGATGGTGTTTTTCTTCTTCTCCTTTGGTCACTTTTTAAAACTAAAAGGTACGGGCTTTCCAACCCTGACAATTTCATCTTTATTTTCGAACCTTCCAAATCAAATCTAACCATATATTTACAGGATTGATTCAATGCCCAACATTCTCACAACAGAGCCGGGGGCGGGGGGGCGCGGCGCGGCATTTACTATATGATAAAACATGTCTGCTGAAAGAATGCAAACTCTAACTCCTTCCAAGTATTGGGTACTAGATATTCACAAACTTCTTTACCTCTTTTAATTGCATTTATAACATAAAAAGAGATGGATTTGGCAGTGTCATTGCAGTAAAGTGGGGAAGCAGACACTGGAAGATGAATTGCATAAAATCTAGGTTGGTTACTTTACAGTTATAAACAAGAAACAACAGACTGTAAGTAGTATTGAAGTTCGTACAGAGATTGCATGAAGCCTAGTTGGCCAGATAATCAAATTGTCTTATTTACTAGATGTTGGTCAGGATGCTATACCAGGCTAATGCAGGCAACTAATGCAGCATACCAAACTCATCAATCAGAGCGGATGCCACCCATAAAGGTCCTCGGATCAGGGCAGCCTCCATTGAACTGGGCTTGTGAAAAGTCAAAACCAGGGTTCTGCACAGGACCAAAAAAAATAATCACAAACTATATGACCAGGAAAGTCATATAAGGGCAACTTTGGTTAAGGTTCATTTGATCTGTACAAATTCATTTCCATAAAAGAGCCCTTTTCTGTTTAAGATAACTAGAATAAAACTAATTTGTAGGCCAAAAGCAACAACCAAATGGAAGATGTCAGGAACAAATAATTACATCTAATGCCCTTTAAGATCCTGCATCAACATTTCATATCGATAGAAAATCAGAATGCTAATTTTGAGCCTCTAGTTAGACAAGACTACTGTATATAGGGAAAATCATGCAAAAAACGTTCTCATCTCTTCCTGACGAGTAAAATGCAATATATGCGGAATCTTGGGCACAATTAACGATAAAATTGCCACATGTTAATTAAAGAAATCCTAGTAAAACCACCTAACAATATTAGTTGCACTTAGCAAGCACTATCTGTTAATCATTAGTAACAGTAAGATTATCAGCTAGCTTCACATTCAGTTCATCAATTCAAACACTAAAACATAGTTCCATACAACGAGAATAAGATGCATAAGTGTAACTCACCTCTTCTTGAAATCTCTGAAGCATGAGGCGCTTCTGCTCAAGGTCAGTGGAGTAAGGATCTAGCTGACCCTCCCCCACTATAGGTGAAGCCCATGTCTGCCCTTTGTCCCTCTTTTGCAGTGTAATGTGCATTATATCATCCTCTACCAAAATATTTATTTTTAAAAAAAATCAGCATAATTCAAATTTATGAAGAAATTTAATAAAAAAAACAGAGAATATAAGGGGAAAAAGAAAACTAACACTAATTACCTAGTGTCCAGAAAGAACAGTCTGTCTTCACTGGGCTAGTAAGATCATGCTGTACAATCCGCATACGAAAAGCACCGTTTAAACCACCTATCAAAAACTTCATTTTTTGAGGAAATAAATCAAATGGAACTGAATTACTTACATTGAGGTAGGGAGGATTGCCTTTGATGCCGACTTCGACGTGCTTCGACTGGATTTTGCAAAAAAATTGCTTTGAAGGAACATTTTGGGGCAGATTTATGTACATGTTCACCTCCTCTAGGGTTTGGTCCCATTCAAACACCTTCTGACCTAAGAATTTCAATCCGCACACAAATTTCAGTCACTGCAAACCAAAATAAAAAGCAAAAGCCGTGAAAGGAAAGAGATTTACCATTGTGAACGAAGCTGTGGCGCTTCTCTGGAGCCAATTTCTCGGCCATTTGGGTCGCTAGGGTTTGCTTACGCTCTGCGTTTTGGGTCCTCTGTTCGCGCGCTTGTCTTCCTCTTTGTCTTTGTTTCTTGAAGCTTCTAATACGAAAAGTTGAAGATTCTTAAAACTGACCCAAACATTTATGCATTTTTATGTTTATTGCCCCTTTACTTTTGTGAATCATTTTTTTTGTACAATAAATTTCGTCATTTCCATTATTGCCACATTTTATTATATTCTTTCCCCTTCTGTTTATGATTGTGGAACTTGGGTCTTCCTCAAACTTCAACACCTCCCATATGATCATATCCACCACCTATTCATTGAAATTGTGAATGCGCACCATATCCACAGTTTATTTAATGAAATTGTGAATGCACATGTATAGGCACACGTATTAAGTAAATTTAGGTATTTTATTTACATAAGACATTAAAGTTCGGAGTTTCGAGTTTAGAACTTGCTCCCTGCTCATCTTGCTACTACTGAGCCACCTAAAGTTTGTACAATAAGCCTTTTCGACTCCAATGTCTGATGTACAAAGAAATAATAACCATTTGAAAAACTTTGTAAGGATTGTCGAGTTCTACAAAAATTAGACATGTAAAGTAAAAAAGACGTGAATCAAATGAAAAAAAAGAAAAAGCATATATATCAACTAGCAAATTGGTTTAGTAGCTCGTAATGTTGGAGGAGGTTATGAGCTCGAATCCACTTTCTCATTATTTTTATTTAAAAAAATACACACTAATTACATAAATGAGATAAATAACGCGTATATAGCGACAGGTTTGTAGTTTATGATCAATTGTGTCGTAATATGCATGGCATGGCACCACTAAAATACGTACAAAAGTGACCCATTAGGGTTGCTTTTCATGATATGAGTACTAATTTGATTTTGCATGGGTTAGCCAAGCCAGTTCCATTTTGGAGTGTAAAAACGAGAGTCTATGTCTTTGAGGAAACTTCGTCCAATATTTTCTTTTGGCCAAGAATATCTGACCAATCAGCTTATGGGTTTTTTCTTCTTTCTTTTTTTGGTTTGATCAAACTGTAAAAGAAATGACAACCGTTTGATTCCTTTCGAGGAAAAGGCTTGAAAATTCCACGAAAGTTCGGACTCTGTGGGTACATCACATATGTACATATTGTTGCTTCCTTTTAGCCTCTCTCTCTCTCTCTCTCTCTCTCTCTCTCTCTCTCTCTCTCATTGGACTAGTACGTTATTGCTTGCTTGCTTCCATTGAAGCACACTGAAAGATGCAGGTAGAAGCTTAGCAGCTAGCTTAACCAATGACACAAACTGAGTGGAGATGCAAAACCCAAAAGAGACAATTGGACATAATATTATTAAATAAATATATTTTGTCACCGAGTCACTGCCGCTGCCAAGTGTGGCGGGTAAAGGGTAAAGGATAGAGTAGAGAGCTTTGCATGCAGTACTCTCCAAGTGTCGATAAAATTCATGCATGTTTCCACATCAATCTGCGGCTATTTATCACTTTTACTACAAATCAGCTCCAAACAAATATATCCACAAATATAATTTTCTTCAGAATTAAAGTCTAATAACCTTTTGGTTACTCTACTGGAGGCCCTCGGCACCAGCAGGTAGGACGGTTGTTTAAGGCCCTTAAATTGAGAGGGCTCCAATTTGTATAATACTATATATATACATATCTATATTATTTATAAATACTATATTATATAAATATTATGTTAGGCCCAAATTAATTATTGTAAATATAAAAAACTTATCTAATTATTTAATTCAAAATTAAAAAGAGGAAACTCAATAAAGGCTCACTCATTGTAAAAAAAGAAGAAAAAAAAACTTGCTCAATTACTCAATTAAAAATTAAAAAAAGGAAACTTAATAAAGATCCAATTATTTTTTAAACTTATAGCTTAAATCAATTAACCAACAGGGTCTAGCCCAATGAAAAAAAGGCCCCGACTTGCATACAAGAGGTCTCAGGTTCGAACTCACAAGGTATTTTTGTTGTATGTGTGTGAAAAAATCTCTCATCTAGTTTAGACTATCACTTGTACTATATAAAAAAAAATCAATTAACTTAGTTGAATCAATTAGAAAATTGAAAAAGATATAGTAGAAAAACTTGATTATGTATAGTTAATTTATACTTTTAAATCGAAAAAGGCAAAATAAGTAATATTTAAGTGATGTTTTGATGCATTTTATACAATTGTTGTGTAAATTACATATTGATTTTTTTTTTTAATGTTATAATTGTGAATATGAGTTTATATAATATTTTTTAACTTACAGAAAAAAAAAAACTCACATATATATATATATATATAGAGAGAGAGAGAGAGAGAGAGAGTAAAAGGCCCAATTTAAGATTTTTGCCTTAGACTTCCAAAACGTAGGACTGCCGCCTCCACTTCTAATAATCATCCACTGACATTAGGAAGTTCAAACATAAAACCTTCATCAAATAAATAATGGCATTGATCCTATTTTTACTCTTTTCATATGTAATTTGTGTCAGCTTAAATTTTTATTTCATTTGGAGTATAAAAGTGATTTTAGGAGAGAAAGAAGAATTCTTGAATAATTACTTTTAACTATTTAAACTATAATTTCCTTCATATATAATTTTTATTTTTATTTTTTTTTATTGGACCTTCATATGTAGTGATACTTTTGTCCACGTTTTGGGCCTCTCCTAAATTGCTTCTGAGTTGCATTCACATGTATGTAACCCACAGGACTAATGCGAAAATCCCAAATGTAATACAAAATTGAAGGGTGTCAAATCTCGTTTTATTTTATTTGTCAGGTTCAACATTTTTTCCCATAAAAAAATATTAAAATATTTTCATTTTTATTTATTTTTTAGTACAAACGAAAGTCTAAATTAGAAGGAGAGAGATTTCACAAACACACAAATGATGTCATAAAAGTTCGAACCTAAGATCTCTTATCTCAAATTAAGACCCTTTTAAAATGCACATATTCATCCACATTTTCATTTTTGCCAAGGAATTGTGGATGAATATGTGCATGTTTTTTGTTGCCATCCGGCTACGCGGCTTGTAACTCCACCTGCTGATTGAGTACGTGGTATCCATGCAAGAATATAGAAACAAACGTGAGAAAATTCCAGGAAGTTGCCATGCCTACTAATATTATTTATATCCACGACCCTTTTTTTCTTCACAGAGAGAAAGAGAGATAGTCAAGAAACTGAAAGAGAGAGTCTCTAGCTATCATGGAAGAATCACAGAACAACATAGAGAATGGGATCATTAGTGATAATTATAAGGCATTATTAGACAATAATCACAAGGAGCAGTGGGCTAATAATATTAATGGATCAAGAACACCTCCACAAAACATGGCAGCCTCCATGGTCCGCAAGAAGTCCGACCCGATACTCGTTTCCAATGTTCGCTTCCAAATGCTCAGAAGTTTGCTCAACAATTTGCAAGAGGTGGTTCTTGGCACCAAGCTTGCTCTGCTCTTCCCTGCCATTCCCCTTGCAATTGCGGCTGATTTTTATCACTTTGGAAGAGTAAGTCTCAAGCAAACTATTTTGATATTCCCTTATTTTTCTTATGATATATTTTCTTTGTGTTTGTAAATTAATGATCATTTTCATTAATTTGATTGTTCTTGTGCAAAATGTAGCCTTGGATTTTCGCTTTGAGCTTGCTTGGACTCACCCCACTTGCTGAACGTGTCAGCTTCCTCACTGAGTAAGTTTTTTTTCTCATTAATTATTATTTACCATATACACACACATATATATAGACGTACAAACTTTTTCTAACATTGTTATTTCCTATTTTGTATGTATCCAAAAAAAAAAACTCAGACAAATTGCTTACTTCACTGGTCCAACAGGTAACAATCTCCGTTAATTATAAATTAATTAGAATGTTTAATTATTTATAATGAGAATATTTTTGTGAATAATGATGATTTTGATTTAAATTTACAGTTGGAGGCCTTCTTAATGCAACATGTGGCAATGCAACAGAGATGATAATAGCATTATTTGCTCTTCGCCAAAACAAAATCGACGTGGTGAAGTACTCTCTGTTGGGTTCCATTCTCTCCAACCTCCTCCTTGTGCTGGGGACCTCTCTCCTCTGCGGGGGTTTGGCCAACCTGAAAAAGGAACAAAGATATGATAGAGTAAGCAAAAAATAATTAATTTAATTATAATTTATTAATTTGCTGTAATTAAATTTTGTGCGGCTTGAATTGAAACAGAAACAGGCTGATGTGAATTCACTCCTGCTGCTGCTGGGGTTGCTTTGCCACATGCTGCCATTGTTGTTCAGATATGCGTCGGGGCTGAACAATCCCTTTGCCACCAACACTCTCCAGTTGTCTAGAATAAGCAGCATTTTTATGCTTATAGCATATGTTGCCTACATCTTCTTCCAGTTGAAAACCCACCGCCAGTTCTTTGAATCACAAGAGGTAGTAGTGATCTTAGTAGCATGTTTAATCCATAATGTAAAAAACAAATTAAGTCTATATGAGTTAACAATAAAATCCATCATTATTAATATCCATTCCTTAAACAAAACAAAAAAAAAGGTATCGGTTGGACAAGGTGTACGCTTTCCTCTCACAATCATCTTGCCATGTGAATGGTGTTAGGTAAATGTAAGAGCGAGGGCGTATGAAGAGAATGAACTAATTTGCTCACCACCACATTATTTGTTACTAGAAGAATTTGATTTTTGGAATCCGTGCAGTGAATGCTAGTCATACCACATTGTATACCACCTCTGTAATAGAGGGGGGGGCCTCCACATCTATTAGAGAGGTAATATGCAAATGTGGTACGTCTAGCATTGCTCATAGACTAAATCAAACTCATTCAACGACACCACCATTTAATGGTGATGAGCAAATTAATCTATTCTCCGTATATGATCATTTCACTCCAAAAATTATCAATTATCCTCACTTGCATAATGTGACTTCCACAATATTATGGTCCTAACCCATGAGAAAATTAGAATTAAAATTAAGAGAAGATTATGAAAGCATATTCCATATATTTCCTCTGTTTCCATAGCTTTCACATACTAGCCTATATGTAATATATATGAGTTCCTTCTGGAACAAGGCACCAGTCCATAGACCAATCTTTTTGGGACATAAAACTAGTTTTATAAATAATATAAAAGTCACAATTTGTAAATATTGGCTAGTGATTAGCTTGTTTCAATGCCAATGAACAGGGAGATGAAGATGAAGAAGAAGAAAAACCAGTGATAGGATTTTGGAGTGCATTCAGTTGGCTGGTTGGTATGACAATTATCATAGCTCTCTTGTCTGAGTATGTTGTGGGAACAATTGAGGTATACATTAGATAGGCCTGATCATTATACTAATTTTTGGTTAAAATTCCTTGATGGTGACTTTTGAAGCATAAATTATTGCATCAATTAGTACCTAATTATATACATTTTGCCTCAATTAGGCTGCATCAAATTCTTGGGGCATTTCTGTGACCTTCATCAGCATTATTTTGCTACCCATTGTGGGGAATGCTGCAGAACATGCTGGATCAATCATCTTTGCTCTCAAGAACAAGTTGGTATGTTACATCAACAAAAATCACTCTAATTTCCCTTTTAGATATTACATTGGTCTGAAATCTGATTGCCCTATCTCTGATTTGTATACAGGACATATCTTTGGGTGTTGCTTTAGGTTCTGCATCTCAAATTTCCATGTTTGTGGTAAGATTTAAAGTATACCAAGTCACATAACAGAGAAAGTATTTGCTTCAAATTCTCTTATAAGAAAACCCAAGTGCCTATCTTCTTCTTTGTTCAGGTCCCCTTAAGTGTGATTGTTGCCTGGATAATGGGTGTCCAAATGGATCTTGATTTCAATCTCCTTGAAACTGGTTCTCTTGCTTTCACTATAATTATCACAGCCTTCACATTGCAGGTTTTCTCCTAATCCACCCCCTTTGTTTCACTTTTTGTTCTTTTTTTTTTTAGCTGAGAAAAATACCTTCTTCTGTTATTGTCCAGGATGGAACTTCACATTATCTGAAAGGGGTCATTCTTTTCCTGTGCTACATTATTATTGCTGCTTGCTTTTTTGTTGACAAAATTCCCATGAGTAAGTATCTACCCTAAATTTATAAAGGTACTAATTAAGAAGAACCAACATTAAGCTTGTGATTAATTATGTTATACTAATTAAGGACATTATGGATTTTGATGACAGATGAAACAACTGTGGGCACTTTGGGAACTGTACTTGAACCATCCTCAGGAGTCTTGGTTGCTTGATTAACTTGGCATCCCAAAATAAAAGTTGAGAACTGTTAAGCATCCATTTTGGTTAAGAGTTGAGATGGGGTGTGTTCTTCTCAAGAAGCAAGGACTCTTGGAAATGAAAGGAAGTTCCCCTCTGAAAATGTTTGCTTCATTTTGGTTGAATTGGTGGCAAATTGGCAAGTGTTTTTATATTCAATATTTGACTTTTCTCCCTGTGACTAGAAAGCATGTATTTGATATTTAAGCAAATATGTGGGTGAAGCAGAGGGAAATGCAGCTATGTCTTCTTTTGGTGGCAATAATATCATGGAAATAAACTACTCTAGATTGGAGTTCAACTTTGCTTTTTTAAATAAATGCTATGAAATGTCACAGGTTTGACAAACTGTCATTATATAATTTACCACTGCAACATACATATGTGAGGAAATTATTCACATTATTTTTTTTCGTTGGAATTTAGAAGTGTGATGTGTGTTGCTTTGATACCGCTGCTTGGTTTTAAATGATGAAAGTGTACAATAGACAATAGTTGAAATAAAGTAATTTTATTAGATTGGGGGAGAATAGTACATAACTTAGTGTAGACTAATTGGCCTCTTTCTTAACTTATTAGCTTCTTAGCTACCACACTTAATTTAGATTAGTTTGAGCTATTTGGCCCTACCTAGAGCTCTTGTCTTCAAGCTTCTTCCATTGGTTGGGTAGCTCACCTGTAGTTCCCTCGTGGATTGGGAGTTGTAGTGGTTTAACTCCCGCCAACTTTAGTTGATTAGCTAGTTTAGGTGGCTAGCTTACTAGCTTAGATTTGGGTAGCTTCTTTGCTCCCACATTGATTGGGAGTTATATTAGTTGACTCCACATAGAGCCGGCTCATAGGCTGTGCGGGCTGTGCGACCACCCAGAGCAATTGTTCCCTCTTTTTTTTCTGTAGTTTAGTTAGGGTCGAATGTTGAAATCACAGTTCATAAAAATAAATAAAAAATAAAAAAGATTGTTTTTTTAGCACATCGATACGGGGAAGGGGGAGTTTTTATTCGACGTTGTTGAAAGTTTCAAATCAGCCTCGACATCTCTCTTTTCACAGGGCCTCCAAAACCAATAGACCGGCTATGCCTCCACATTGTCTGGGAGTTCCTTTTGTTAACTCTGCATTTCATTGTAGGTTGCATGCCTATTTATAGATGATTGTTGGCCGACTTAGCCTTGGTCCATCGACTAGGGCACTTTCTCCCAACCACATGTTTGTAGTCATGCTCCAGAGATTTCTTTCACCCCCACACTTTAGCCATTCACTTGTCACTTTTTCTAGAATATTCTACCATATTCATTTTGTTTTGCCACCATGCAATTTTTTTATTGTGAGCTCTTGATTTTTCTAGAACTTTGTAGAACAAATGAGCAATAGTTTTTCAACATTTTCCCCCACTAATTTTGTGCATCTTCTAACTTTGCTACAGTAAATATGTCATGTTACTATATTAGAATGAACGTATTTGTAAAAAGTCTTAAAAGAAAGTTTGGAGATCGCTTCCTCACAAAGGACTGCTATTTTATATGTCTTTATGTTTCCAAACTACCATTCTAACTGCATTTAATCGAAAATCACTTATTCCTAACACCAATCATTTATTTATTTATTTATTTCTTCTGTTTTCAGATAGGGGGCTTAGCTCAAGGACTCAAGGACTCAAGGGTAGGCCTTAAATCATCAATGTCAGAAAATGTGTTTAGCAAGTAGAAGTATGATATATGTAGGATTATCCCATAAAAGTATGGTAAATGTATTATGATCAATAATCAATGATTATTTAAAAAAGAGAAAGCATGAAAGTCAAACTCTTGTCGTGAGTGTGAAGCATGTGAGTTTACTACCAAAATAAAGTCGTTAGCCCCACAATGATGGCCAAACTTAGATACCACAAAACCACTCAATATTATATTTTAAAACTTTAATGTAACCATAAAGCCAGCAATATAACGGCAAGGGTCACATTCTGCCGGCTGACTAGCCCATGTAATAGGCTTTGACGCCGCAATGAATTGGCATCTTGTAATGGATCTAACATAAGCCAAAAGATAAACAATATAAATAGCCATCAGCCATCAAAAGGAAGCCATTTAAATAAAGATGTTGCTCATCTTCATTACAAACAACTAGCATGCATCTTATTATAATTCAATTATTTTCTGTCGTAAAATGCAAGCTTGAAATTGTGCCAGAAACCCTCAAAAGCAGGGGGATTTTATACTTCTAGTTGTTGATTTTAACCAAGCACTAGACCTTTTCAAAAACAGTGAGGTCAAAGTTCTACCCAAGAAAAGTTCTTGCATATAATAAGACTTCCAAACTCAAACTTGAGGCAGAGCTTCCATTTCTGTGTTAATGGCAGCTGAAGAAACTAAAAGACCAGAGGCAGCTGGCATTGAACATGTTGCAGCCATTTTTGGTGTTACAGGGCTAGTTGGGAAGGTGCTGGCCAAAGAGCTAATCTCAAAATCCAAATGGAAGGTTTATGGTATAGCTCGAAATCCGATGATCATATCGAATCAGCAATGTTCAAATTTCCATTTCATCCAATGTGATTTGCTAAACCCTTTGGAAACCCAGCAAAGGCTCTCATTGTTACAAGATGTGACTCATGTGTTTTGGGTCACTTGGGCAAGCCAATACCAGTTAGATAGCATTGAGTGTTGTGAGCAAAACAAGGCCATGATGTCCAATGTCTTGAATGCCATCGTCCCCACGGCCAAGGCATTGAAGCATGTTTCTCTTCAGACAGGGATGAAGCATTATGTGTCATTGCAGGGGCCCTTCGATGAAGCAGAAGCTCGGTACTACAATGAGAATGGCCCGAGAGTGAAAGCAGGCTGCAATTTTTACTATGTGCTGGAAGACTTGCTCAAGGAGAGGCTGGATGGTAAGATAGCTTGGTCTGTACACAGGCCTGGTTTGTTAATTGGTAGTTCTTCTAGGACTTTGTACAACTTTATGGGTAGTTTATGTGTTTATGGAACCATTTGTAAGCATTTGAATCTTCCCTTTGTGTTTGGAGGGACAAAGAAGTGTTGGGAAGAGACCTGCATTGACGGCTCAGATGCAAGACTAGTAGCTGAACAACACATTTGGGCAGCCACCAATGATGATGTAAATGTACAATCCACTGATGGCCAGTCATTCAATGCAATCAATGGTCCAAGTTTCACATGGAAGGAGATCTGGACAGCACTTGCAGAAAAGTTTGGACTAGAAGTAGTACCCGAAAATGCATTTTCGGAGGACTTCTGGTATTCGAAAGCAATGGCTGACAAGAAAGAAGTTTGGAAAGAAATTGTTGCAAAGGAAAGGATGATGAAAACTGAGATGGAAGATTTGGCCAATTGGGCATTCTTGGATGTCTTGTTTCGTTGTCCGTTTAAGCTATTGGGAACCCGAAACAAAGTTGATCAGCTTGGTTTTACTGTAAGGTATAAAACACTGGATTCAATCTTGTATTGGATAGATTGTATGAGAGATGAAAAATTAATACCTTAAAAGCATATGCTTTTGATGCATTGTGGCTGAATGTGTGGAGCACCACAAACTTTTCCTTCAAGAAAAATGAAACTGGTGGAAGGCTGTACCTATACATGTTCGTTTGTTGGCTGCCTATTTCTTGTTTCCTTATTTTATGATCATACAGGTTGTTTTGGGGAAATTGAATAATACAGACGCGTTGTTTTCTTCGTAAGTGTCTCCTCTTTTTACTCATCTTGTCTTTGGGGTATTTGGTCAGCCAAAACTTCGCCTAGTTCCATGCCCCAGCCTCACTTTGACTGCACAAGTAAAGGGGGCCTGCACTGGCCTAAGTTTTATATTTTCTACATGTCCTTTAAAAAAAAATTGACGACGTGTCTAACTTAGTGAAGGACATTAACTTGCAGAAAAGAGGTCTAAGTTTCGAACCTCCATGACATCTTAGTTGTGTGTGTAAGAAATCTCATTTTCCTTTAGTTTAGACTATTGCTTGTACTAAAAAATAAAAATAAAAGATATAAAATTTGAAGTATGTGTTCACCATAATTTTAGTATATTTGACACGTGTCCTATTTGTATAGGCTAGGGGGGTAGGCATCTCTCTGTCTTGACTTTTGCCTTTGTTTATACAGTTGACTAATTCAGGCAGTCTGTATAGAATACCTCCCTAAGATATGAAAATGGAGCAGAGCATATTCAATTGGCTTACATGCTTTTAGTATATTTGTCACATATCTTATTTGTGTGATGATTGCACATAAGAGCACTTTCATTCATTTGCCATGACAAAGGGCAAGAGTAAGGGCAAGGCAAAGGTTGTTACTATTCAGGTGAATAGTGTCAGCCCTTGCAAAGACAAAGTGTGTTTCCATCCATTGCCATGGCAAATGGCAATTATGATTCACTTTCAATTACTTTTATTTTTTATTCATAAATGATTAATTTTGATAAGGTTTAGGGTTTTGGTGTGAGAAGTAAAAAATATGGCTAGGTATTTATAAAAATTAAAAAAATTCTGAATTTTTTGGTTTTTTTTTTCCCTTTATTTTTTCCTTCAAATTTTCAATTATTTTAATTGGCTGCTGATGTCATTATGGCGTCAGCATTACATCACTGCCTAGGTAGCAGCATGGGCTGGATTTGCCTGTGGGCTTGCTCAGTTTGCTGGGACCCACTATTTGCCCGGGCTGCTTTGACTACCTAGAATCGCAACTTGGGGCTCAAGCCTCTTTTTGCCCGAGCCAGCCTCCAACGCTGGAAGTGCTCTAATTAGGCTACGACTTAGGTTAACTCTTTTTATTTTGGTAGATAGACATATAGACAACTGGTTTTATTTGTCGTTTACATATAGTTCACTAACTCATGCCTCCAAACCCCTGCTTATGTTTCAAAACTATGTAAGTTATCTCTCAAACAAAAACCCTATACCCGACCAATGAGGGTTGGTTGAGTTGGTAAGGAGTATTTTCTTTGCTAGTAAGGCCTGGATTCGATTCCAGCTGTCGACAATTCCTCTTGGTGGTAATTTATAAAAACCAAAAAAAGGGGTTAAGGCCCTTTCTGTAAGTCCTCAAAGAGGCATTGATACACCATGGCCCTAGGATAAGATAGCCTCCCCTCCTCCTAAACATTTTTTTATTAATAAATTTATATAAAATATAAATAATAAATAATAAATAAATAAATAACCTATACCCGAAATGCTTAACCGTTAAACAAATGCGAGGCCGCTCTTAAGCCATAAGCATAGCATAAAATATAAGCAGATAATCCTTGAGAGATGAAGAACAAGACAGCAAATCAGTTATATCGTCTTTTTCTTCCTTATTAAACTATATGGAAAGCCAATGGATAACAGAATGTACAACTGACTGTAAATCTATACCATACTGCTAAAGTTCAATAGTTAGAGCTAAGGGGAAAACTCCAACTATCCTCGAGAATTCTAGTAATGAGAAGGGGAAAACTGTAATGTTTCTGACCAGCGCATGACATTGTGAAAAAAAAAAAAAAGAGTTTTTATTTCAGCAGATTGAAGAGCCTCCTCCGCCACTTGAGCTTTAATTTCTGCCAAAACTTTGACATGGACTTTAGTCTCTTTCTCGCGACATAGACGGACCGCTCTCTCAAGATTGTATGATGCGGGAAGGTCATGAAGTTGATATAAGCCAAACCTCCGGTCATCTTTTCTGAAAGTTGAGCAGTTTGACTGAAAAGGCAAAGACACCAAAGAAAAGGATGCAAAAGCCAACAAGCACAGCTGCTGAAACTCCAATCATCCCAGGACCATAGCCAAGACTGACTTCCAAATACTCCTTCACAGTGCCCTGAAATGTACCTTCCATCTTGGTCTCCACATCACCAAGTTGCGAGGTGATAATACCTCGAAGTGTCCATGCAACAGGGCAGATGTAGTAAAACCAAATCCACCATCCTGGGATATGCTGAAATGAATTTTGTAGAAAAACCAAAGGTTAATTAACAAGTGGGAAAAAGAAAAAAATAGGTTTTCTTTCTTTAAACAAAGGTACGAAATCAGACAACTTACTGGCTTTGGGACGAGAAACCCGGAGAGGAGGTTCCACAAAGAATAGAAAGCAGAAGAAATGACAGCGGCCAGGTGTGGAGAAGATGTGAGACCAACAGCCGCCATACCATAGAAGGTAAAGTAGGTGAATGTGAGGAACATGAACACAATATAGAGCAAAAATTTTCCTGCAACAGAGAACCAAACCGAAAATGTAATTTGAATTTTGAGTTGAATTTTTCACTCACAGACTAAGAAAATAGTATCAGGTTATCATCTATTCCTTATCTTTTCCTTTTCCTCTTCTCTTCATTTTATAGATGAGAAACAGTTTTGTAGGTAAGTCAGTCCCGCCTCTGGAGTCTCTGCAGCTGTACTTGTTGGCTTTTACATCCTTTTCTTTGGGGTCTTTGCCCTTGTTGCTCAACATTCAGAAAAGATGAGTGGATGGTTGGGTTATATGAACTTCAAAACCTTCCACTCCAGATTGTATGATGCGGGAAGGTCATGAAGTTGATATAAACCAACCGTCCAGTCATCTTTTCAGAAAGTTGACCAATTTGACTGAGAAGGCAAAGACACCAAAGAGAAGGATGCAAAAGCCAACCAGCATAGCTGCTGAAACTCCAATCCCTAAGCCATAGCCAAGACTGACTTCCACTCGTTCAGCGAATCCTCAAGTGTACAAGGTGTACAAGAATGTCTACAAACTTTTGCTGCAAAATATTTTTTTAAGTCTTTTTAGAGAATAATGGAGAAGCAATGTAGGGAAAACTTGTTGGAATTGGATATGAAAATCTGCAGACGTTCCTACTCTATTTATAGAGATTCCTGCTCTCATAGATGAAAATTATCTTGTTGTAAGCAAAAAAGTGTGAGCTAAACCAACCACTTATATAGAAAACCTAGTCAAACCAAACTAAAAAGGAAAGATGATTACACTTTAGCCCAACCTAACTTCATAGTGTTGCCATGAATAGAAATAGGAGGCATTGGCTTAGGCTATATTGGTATGAACCGGGATAACATCCCTTTCTTGGTGAACTCTTTAAAACCTAAAGACCATATGATTTATCCTACATTAACCAGTTCATGGAGCTGGAACACATGAGAAGAGAGAGAGAAATATTACGATAATATCCTAGGATTTGTTCTTCCAAGATTTTCTTTAAGTAAATTCTATGAACGGTCCATAGGCATTGATTGTATTCTGTGCAATAATTTTGGGGCAGTTGAAGCAATATGAAAAGGAAAAATGGATGCTCAGCAAGCAACCTATAAAATCTACATGCTTCTTAAATTCTGGCCAGTGATATTATGTATAAGGTAAACCTATATCTAGCTTTAAAGTGGTACTCTTCACACAGTAGTTCAACAAAGAAAGAACAGAACATTAATGATATTATCACGGTTAAGGAAGAAATCAATTTGAAATAACACAAAGAGTATCAAAAGGAAACATTAGAAATCTTACGAAGTGTCCTTTCGAAGTTAACCATGAAGTAAGTGATTACGCCATATACTATTGTCTGTACAGCAATGTATGGGATCTCTACAAGGCCCTGCATGTCGAGAAGGCAAAGAAGTTATTTATATCACCTGTTCTTTCCTAAAATGCGCTTTGCTAATGTTTCCACTATAATGGCACTTACCTGGGCTGATGCATAAGCTAATGGAGAATACATTCCGGCTGCTTTCTCTCGATAGAACACTGTCCTCTCAATTGAAACAATTGGTTGCACTGAAGAAGCATTATTGACCCCAAGAAACAAGCAAGCAGAATAAAGAGCTCCCATAACCATCATTAGTGCTTGAGCTGAGTCCCTATGGAATATTTATAGATTCAATTGTTCGTAACTTTGTTAAGAAAATTGCAATGAAGGGGGAAAAATTATTGACCTCATGTTACCATTGTCATATATGTGACATGTAAAGTTAAAAATCTAGGAATTCTTATTTCTTTGACTTTTGTCAAATCATGAATACTATAATAGGCTCATCATCTGGTCTTCCTCAACTTCAACACTCATATATTTTTATAAAGATTGCTACTACCAAATACTTCCCAAGGGATCCATATCGAAGAATTTGCCTCCCCAAAATGTTAACAATGCTCTTAAGATCTAGGATCTATCCTTGAATGACATTCATCATTCCCAGCTAATTATTCCATCAAGTCTGCTTTGATGTAGAAACTTCAAAACTATGAGATATACCAAACATCCAACTCAACAGGCCAGTGAATAATATGCGATTACAGTAAAATGAGCTCACAGTCAAACAAATTTCAAAACTTACTATAACAGATATGATATGTACCTTTTTTTACCAATGTCCCAAAATGCCGAACCAAATATCAATGCACTGATTGTCGTAAAGATTAACCTCATCGAATTATATTGTGGACTTCTCCAATATACAAGATTTTGTTTCCATAAGCAGATCCAAAACTGAGACAGTGTGTTTTGAGAATACTTGGAAGCAAACTTTAATGGTTCTGAGTCAGCTGGGGGAGTACTAAATTGCTTGATGGACTCTTCCACTTCCCTGAAACAAGGAGGTAAAGACATTTATTAAACACTACTAATAACAAAATAATTGTAAGAATCAGTTCCCATTAAAGTTATTAACAATAATGAATAAAGAACTAGACAGAACCAGTAGAGGTCTTGGTCACACTACAAGCACAACATGAAACTAAAGTACCTGTATTGCTCTGAATTTCTGTAAATGTTAGCAAAGTCATCACCAATTCTCTCTTCACAAGCAGGTGTAGTAACCTCAAGCATCCACGTTGCTGGATTGTACCCGCTGGGAATTGGAGTTATTCCACTAAGTCCCTGCACACACAAAAGAATCATGAGGGAAAATTTGTTTTACGCAGACAATACAGTAGATTATTCCACTTTGACACAATACCGAGTGGACCAATTAAATTGAGGATTAAGTAATACACATAGGTTTTTACAATGTTACCTGAAAATAGTTTATCATTGTCTGTGAGTGCAAACCAAGCTTTCCTCCATATATAACTTGCCCCCCTCGTTTCATAAGAAGAAGCTGTACATAAAATCATTTTCAGAATTATAAGAAGATAGGGCATCATAGTTGGTTTTCATATGTGCTTTCTTTCTGCTGTAAGACAAGGATCTAACTAACCGCATCAAATGCCTCAAATATATCAATACTTGGCTGATGTATAGTGCAGACCACTGTTCTTCCTGTATCAACAGTATTACGAACTGTCCGCATAACAATGGCTGCTGCCCGTGCATCAAGTCCAGATGTAGGTTCATCCATAAAGATAATTGAAGGATTTGCAACAAGCTCCACAGCAATTGTTAAGCGTTTTCTTTGCTCTGTTGATAAGCCAGAACTGCCTGGCAAACCAACCAAAGCGTGCCTTAGAGTATTAAGCTCTACTAATCTCATTACTTCTTCAACAAATTCCTGCAATGAAAAGTAGTAAAATTATGCCCCAAACAAATTGGAGAATTCGGGAAAAACAAAACAGATATAAACATATAAAGTCGTATGCAGAAACTCACATGTCTTTTCTCTTTGCTGACTTCCTTTGGAAGGCGAAGAGCAGAAGAAAACCATAGAGATTCCTCAACTGTAACTTGAGGAGAATGTATGTCATTTTGCTCAACATATCCTGATATCCTGGCAAAAGTGCTTTGCTCTTTTGGGTAACCAGATATCTTTATATCTCCTTCTATGTATCCACCAGTTTTCCTACCAGCAAGGACGTCCATCAAAGTGGTTTTGCCAGCTCCACTCGACCCAACTAAAGCAGTAAGAACACCTGGTGAGAATACTCCGCTCACACTTGACAAGAGTTGCAACCTATCTTCCGGTATACCTTGCAACTTCATTTCCTAAAAATCTCACAAAGATGTCAGTTTGCATTCATATATATATATATATAACTGAAGGAAATCAAAAGCACTAAGGCAACAGACCTTTGGCATGTCAACAAAGTAATTGACATTATGGAAAGTCATTGTTAATGGCTGAAATGGTAAGATCATTCCCTTTTTTGGGCTGTTATCTCTGGCTGATGTTGGATCTGATTCTTTGTTACCGTCCACTGCATAATCATATTGATTTATTAAGGATATTCCTGCGGTATTTTAATTAATACAAGCCAACTGGAGCCTCTAAATATATAGTAGATCACTTATGCAAATTTTGGTGAGTACTGACCATCTGCAGGAGGGCTCCCTTCTGTGTCGTCAACGAGAATCACTGTCTGGGCTTTCCTAAGTGCTGTGAAGAAGAACAACACAGCGATGAAATACAAATAAATATGAAGAGAGGGAAACTAATTACTTGAAATGTATTAAATGGACACAAACACAACTTTTTTTCAAACTTACGATTTAGGTAGAGCAAGGCCATAGTCACAAGGCTATTGAAAAGCACTGCATAAAGCAATAAAACAGCAACTCCAATCCAATACCAATAATCACCACTTGGTAAGCTGTGTGATTGGAGAACATTGTACCCAATAGTGTTATCACCAATGGCAGATTTCTGCAGAGTAACAGTTTCCAGAACCAGTAGAATTAATGCATATGGTCCCGAACAAAATAAGGTACTAATGGATATTTTTATTATTTGGTGAATTATTTGTTAATCTATCCATAAGTCTGAAGAGCATACCTTCATCCACCTTGTAGCAGAAAATTCATTGACGGAAATAGCACGTTGCCCATAAGATAGTGGTGATACCCAAAAGCCCCAAACCCACCATGGCTTAATGCTTGCTGAAGAAGAAAATAAACAAGCAAATTACCAAACCTAACCTTTTAGTTTAAATTCTAATTTGATCAAGTTAAATCAGTAATAATAACTAATGTCCTAATCATAAAAAAGATTTAATACCTTTCGGGATGATGAATCCACCCAACAAAAATATAATTAGTAGTGCAGCTGATCCGAATGTATTGGCAATGACCATATCCCTTGTAATAGCTGCCATCATCCGAAAGAGACCCAAAGCCATTTGATGCACTGAGAATAGTAAAAGCATGAAACGGAAAAACCTGAACATTGACAGAAAATAATGAGTATAGGAATAATTGTAAGAACATCTTCGAGCATATACGTAAACTGAGGATACCTCCCAGCAGCTGGAGCAAAACCAACAGTGTAGTATACAGCACAAGACCATACAACAGCTTCAATAATAGAGTATGGAACACGCAGAAGCCAACTAACTATAGACCATGCCCACGCAGGATGAAAGAAATTGTCCCTTTGCTTGTAAAAGACTGGAAGCCGTGATATCATAAGAGACAGCTCAGAAAATCCATTAAACATCATGTGCACCAACCCAAAAAACAAGCAAGAAAGATAAAGTTCGCCGTTTCCCTCATCTGTCGGGTGTAGTCTCGTTCGCGGAAACATTGTGCAAGTGACAAATCCAACAAATGCAACCTATAACAGATATGAGATATGGAAAACTATGTTAAGAACAATTTATAATGGAAATGAAAATATGAAATTGCAAATAACACTTTATATATAACTTTTAGAGAGAGTTATATATCAAGTCAAGTCCCTGTTGGAACAAAACATCTTAAATTCCAACAAACATATGACTTAGCATGTAGAGAAGCAATGATATTTCTGATCAATAATTTGTAGACAAGAAAAAAGGACAGAAGTAACAGAGTAAAGCATACCTGGCATGTCCTAAATATGTAAAGAAACCTATGCCTGCTGATCAATAACATTTCTCGGGAAAAGCATGCTTTACAAAGCTCCCATCTTGTGACTGCATATTTTGATTTTGACAAAGCTGCAGGATGACTGCTAGACTTATCAAATGGATCAGAAAGCTCAGACTCCACACTCCTTCCAAATTTGGAATTTTTAAAGGCTTCAGCAATTTGTGGAACAGAAAGGTACACGTATGGTTTTGATTTATCAGCCCAGTACTGAGATTGATCCTTTCTAGAAGTCACCTGGAAATAAAAAAGTTATATCAATGCAAGCAGTTGAAAAAAAAAATTGAAATCATCAAAGTGTTGTTACAGGTATATATACCTCCTGAAGAAAATCTGCAACTCCCTTGCGTGGGGGTAGACGAAAGCCTAATGACTCGAAGAATTCCAATACTTGGGCTTGAGGGCCCTGATAAACCACATGCCCTTCTGATAACAGCACCAGATCATCAAACAGTTCAAATGTCTCAGGTGCAGGCTGAAGAAGAGCCATTAGTATAGTAGCATCCATTAGATGAACAAAATTCCGAAGGCATTTTACAATTTGGAATGTAGTAGAACTATCAAGTCCAGTAGAAATTTCATCCATAAATAGGGCTTTTCTTGGGCCAACAGCCATTTCTCCTGCAAATACATAGCAGAGTTTTTATCATTGATGAAGGGATGTTACATAGGCAACCCAAATCAGTCCAGAGTTTCTATAATTGCAATTAAAACATGTGAACAAAACTCAAGAAAGCCTCAAGCATTTATTGGTTCTTATGAAGGAAAAAAAACAGAGCTTTTTTATCTTGGATTTAATTAGTTAGCAATTCTCCAGGAAAGTAGTCCAATAAAATAAAATCTATCCATCCGAAGAACACTCTAGAGTTTTGGAATTTGCAACATAACTAAGCATAACACTAGATGACAATGACATGACATGCACTCAAGTGGATTAATATCTTTACAAAACATTAGCATATGCAGTTGAATGAGTACCTTTATATTCATGATATATATATATATATATAGATAGAGAGAGAGAGAGAGAGAGAGAGAGAGAGAGAGAGAGAGACCTGTGGTAACTCTTTTCTTTTGTCCACCTGATACGCCTCTTAGCATGTCGTTTCCAACAATTGTATCTGAACATACATCAAGACCAAGCACTTTCAAAACATAATCTGTTGAAACACTGTGCTTTTTACCGCCGACAGATGATGCCTGTATGTTCAAATTCATTACAAGAACAAATCAGAAAAATAAAAGAAACCTTGGGTATGCAAGCTAAAACATTTACAAAATCCAAGATTGAATTTTTTTCCTTTTTTCCTGGGGTACAATAACAACCTTCATATATGCGTCAATTTCTGGATCTGGCCTTATGTCCCTTTCCTTCTCTGTCCGTTCCAAATCTTTCATGTATGCTACAAGCAAAAACAATAGAGCAAAACAGGGGAAGAATACAGTTAGCTCTCAAATACTATTCGTACTTGATTACAATACTTTAAAACTATTGCTAAATTTAAAAATATCTACATAATACATGCAATGTTACGAAATTCAAATTAATGTGAACAAACCTCCAAAACCTTCGCTTGCACCTTGACATCTAGCTGCAAAGTCCAAGGTTTCTCTTACAGTCAGCTCTGCAATGTGATTATCTGTTTGGCTGATGTAAGCAGAAGTTCTTTGAACGCAAAACTCGTTCATCTTGTGGCCATTGTAGGTAATGCTACCAGTTTTCTGAAAAAAACAAAAAAAATTGCCAAAACGTTAAGAAGGTGTGCGTTCTTAGAAACATACTGGGTTAACATCTTATTTGTTTGTTCAACTTAAGGTTGTAAAATGTCCTTACGATCAATCAACACAGATATTCTCAATCTCGGATATAACACAAATAGCACCAAAATCGTTTCAAAATTTAGCTGACAATTCTTTGAAACATAAGAGATTATTATGTGTATCTGATATACCACATCGCATATCCGGGGACATGGTGCTCCCTCTTTGTCAAGTACTCAAATCCAAAAGATTTTGTTTGTAAAATATGACATAATATTAAAATTACATTTTCTCATGAATTAATAATACTGTACTCTTATTTAAGAGAACGCTCTTTGTCAACCACATTGTCAATTATTTCCTTATTTACATAACATTAGTGACAACTGTAATAAACAATCAATTAAGAAAATTAAAATAAAATAAAATTTTCACATCTACTTCCCCTATGCATAGCAAGCCTGTACAGTTTCTACAATCAATATTTAATTGTAATTTGTTATATTTTTAATTTTAATATTTCTATGTGATCACATTATTAAAGCAACTTCAAGACATTGAAGACCAACCCTTCTTCCGAGTAATTATGTATTTAATTTTAATTAGAAACAACTGGGTAATAAAATGATATGTCATAGATGAAAAATGCGAAGTTTACAGAAACTTCTCTACCTAATCAAACAAGATATGATGCAAAATTGCAAAGCAAACTAAAAAGGAAATATGATTCCCCACTCGTGATAACTTGTGATATTCACCCAAAAATGAAGGGAAAAAAATCACCAACTACTGACCTTTAAGTTGGGGTCAAGTTTCCCTGCAAGAGCCAAAAGCAAAGTGGATTTTCCAGAACCTGGAGGCCCTAAAAGCAATGTCATCCTAGAAAAGTAAAAAAAGAAGACGTATTAAATAATAAAGAGTAAATTTAGGTTTTACCCATAAAAAAACTTTCACTTTTGGAAAAAGCCAAAGCTTTTTCAAAAAAGACAGAAAAACCTCTCAACTTTCAAACCAAAGACATGCAAATGTAAAGGATTCCTTAGGAAATCAAAAAAAAAATAAGGGCAATTTTGTCTATTTTGGCTTCTTTTAAAAATTTTCTCTCTCCTTTGGGCTTTTCCAAAGTCTCCCTAAATAAAGTCAACCTGTATGCTGATTTATGGTTATATCACAACAACACGTGAAAGTAATGAATTTCTGTCACACGGCACCAACCGAACTAGGCATATACACATGTAAAAAAGTAATTTACATTTACATTTGCATCCATAATAGGTAATTTTATCTATCAATAATAAATACGAATGGGATTTTGTTCCAAATTAATTAATGAAAGTAGTTCCAATATTATGCCATAAAACCCATATTAATTCATACCTTCTTGGTTTGATAACGCCGCTAACGTCGTTCAAAATGGTTAAAGAGTGTCGTTTGGGTCGAAATATCCTCAAACCAGTCAAAACACTCTGCATCCAAATACATAGCAATGTAAATACTTTGCAATGCAAACATAGGATAAATCAAACCTTTTTAGCGAAGAAAAGATTAAGGAAATTAATTAATTAATTACACACCTCTAACAAATTGCGAGTAAAATTAATGAGAGTAGGCAAAGCTCTTGATCCAGTTTGAACATTTGCCACGACTTTCAGGTTCTCAAACTGCACTTCAACCTTTGGGACTTCCAATCCGACTCTTTAATTTAAGATAACAAAGAAGAAAGAAAAAAAGTAAACAAAATTAGTAACCATATCAAGAAAGATTCCGCAAAAAAATAAATATGTAAGATGCATATATGATATATGAAGAAAAAAACATTTATGTATGATATAATATGCATATGAGTAAGAAATGTTATCAATAATTTCATATCGAGTGGGTCATTTTAAGAAGTGCACGTAATATGGGCCCCACTAACAACTACTTATTAATTACAGTCCTAGAAATCCCAATCACTTAATTAGGATCCAATAAATTCCAAACACTTTACATGCATGCAAGGCCCGGTCATGACAGAATTGCAAATAAAAATTTGCATTGTATGTGTGTATATATATATATATATATGTTGATAAAAATCACATGCATGCAACATCATCAACAAAATTCATCACTTGCATAAATATCTTTTCTGCAATCTAAAATTAGTAAAAAATAATAATTATTTTGTTTTCTAAAAATTAATTGAGCTAATAAAGAGATCAAAGAACAAACATCAAATGCGCAGAGAGATCGAGAGCGAGAGAGAGAAAATGGGCGTACGTACTTATCAAGGCGCTCTTTAATGGCGGAGAGCAAAAGAAAGTTATCCTGATCGGTGGTGGCCAAAGCTTTCTTGACGACGAGCTCGCGATTCGTCCGATCGAGCTTCCGCACGTCGACCGTCTCCGTCTTCGTGCCGCCCTGCCTATCGGAGCCCTTCTTCCTCAGCAGCGCCATGTTCGATCGCTTCTGCGACGGCAATCTCGCGATCGCCGCCCACATCAGCTCGTCCTCATCCTCCGCCACCGACTCGGCGTTTGACGGCCGAGCGAATGACTCGCTCCCTGCCTCTATCTCGAAGTACTCGCTGCCGTTCGATGCGGCCGCCATTGCCACACCTCCGATGCGTATCGACCGTTCGATCTCTCTCACACACACACTCACTCTTTCTCTCTCTTTCTCTTTCTCTTTCTCTCTCTTCTCTGTAAACGAACTTTTGATTTTTATGTGAGTTTGCTTGGTGGAGTTAAGCAGGAAGGGAAGGCTAACAGACTCTCAGAAAAAGGAGGTGCAGGTGGCATATACTGGCACAAATATGAGCTCTGGGGGCTTTATGGTCATTTTAACTCTAATTTTTGGGCTTTTAGCCCCGCGAATTTTGAAGACTGTGTATTTTCGGTTTTGCCCTCTGCATTTTGGTATTTTTTCGACTTTTGCTCCGAAGAAAGTATGAACTGGTTGCAAAATTTCTTAGAAATGATGTCTTTCTCCTTCAATTATTTTTTTGGGTTCTCTTTTAAAACATTCAAGAAAAACCCAAATTTAAAATTTTTGCCATATCAGATAATGTATATATCCTGAAATTATATACAAGAAACTCATGTTAATTACAATTAAAAAATTTGTTCTAGAAACTCATGTTAATTACAATTAGAAACATATCCTAATTTCTAGCATACTAATAATTCCACTTTTGTTTTTTGGCTGTTCATTCCTCTAATATTGTACCTGCAAATTTATTAACTTAATAAGGTGGAATGAAATCATTTTCCTCAATTTTAGGAATTATGTTTCCACAAATCCAAATCTTAATTAATTCAAATTATCCTTTTAAAGCCTTTCCATGTGTACAGGTGACATTTACCCACAGTATACCTACAAATTTACTCACCTCTAAAGGACGACAATTTACTTATCTTGTATATAATCCATACCGGATAAATAAATTATTTTTACAATATACCTATAAATGTGCTAGTTTTAATATATCTACAATATGATTATAGGTACATTATTATTTGTAACCTACAAATACATAAAATATGGGTAGTATATTTCGTAAGAGGTAAATTACTAGTTATATTATTGCCATATAAAAATTTAAAAAGAAAATTAAGTCTTTTTATAAATAAAAAACTAAAAAACCTGCAGCCATCCTCTACGTTCTCCCCCTCCCAGCGCCCCTCCCCTCATCGCAGAGCCACTCTCAAGCAAATTAAAATATTTTATTTTCGATTCAAATGCATTCGAGTACTCCAGCACTAATTTCTGAATCGAACCAAATTTCTGCTCGTTGGATTTCATCTCTCTGTCATATTCTTCAATCAATGTTTGTTTCTTTGGCTCAACCTCCTGTACAATGCCCTGCAATTCCTTGGCTTTAGTTCCCATCACCAAGTTAAAGTTCAACTCTTTGGCTTCAAAATCCCCCAATTGAGAGGCCATTTCCTTCTTGAACACTTGTAGCTCTTGGAATTCCTTGGCTTAAGGGGCTCGAGTGGGTCTGCGATGAGAGAATGGCTGCAAGATTTTTAGTTTTTTAGTTTTAATATTTTTTTTATTTATAAAAAGACTTAATTTTCTTTTTTAAAATTTTTATAGGGATTTTAAGTTTTAAAATATTTAAAATGTATTTTATATTTTATTTAAAGCCACATGGTTCTATATTATTGAATGTGTGGACTCTACATATGTGCCACATCATCAATTACAATTAGTGTCAAAAAAAACCAACATACAGTCATTTTCATTTTTTAAAACTGAAGGTATCTTATCATTTTTGCATTTTTTTTCATGCTAACATAACATTCTGAATTGTATAGCATTATTTGTAGCCGCACAGTTGATCGCCACTGCTTTCAACGTGGATGATTCAGACGACACTTAGCAGGAAACAGTCACCATCAAAATACAGTTAACAACATGCTGCCCTTCCCCGCACTAAGTTGAGCTCACTTTTGTGCCCTCTCGGTTTCCAAGTTATAAAGCACAATATCACATTTCTTTGGGGACCACCAATAAGTAGCAAGCAAGAGTGAAAAAGCCAATGCAAATTTTTTTTTTTTTTCTATTTGAAGAAAAACCAGCCAATTTAGCAGTTCTTGACAATAATCAATCACCATCTGCCCTCCACAGCCAGGTAAATTACTCCAATATAAACATGAATAACCAGAAGGTGGAATACAAACCTGCTTGCCATAATAATACAACGCAAAAGGATCTTGAGCAGCGACACAACACAACAATATAGATTGTAGGTCCTCCAGAAAGAAAACATCTTGTATGGGACATGTCCTACAGCCCCCTCTCAGTGAGGTGGGACCCGCAAACATGGTCCACCTGACCGTGAGAGAGGGTCGCATAAGACCTTCATGGACAAAAGAACTTCTCCTCTCACAGTCATTCACCTTCTAAGGTGTTTACAAAAGCAGTGAGATGTTAAAACACTAGTAATGCTATGTCGAAGAAACACTAGGAGGGGTGAACACGTTGGTATATCTGTACAGGCTTGGCGGATGAAAAACCTCAACACCACCTCAAAAACAAAATTTCTGCACCATTAGATATCAGACTACGTTCTTGTGAGATCAGCGTTTAACCTTAATAGTATATTGACTTGATTTTGAAGCAGATTTTTTGGACTTTAAATTCTTGCCCTTGGGGCGGAACTTGTCATCATCAGAATCATCACTTCCGTCCCCAAGCTTCCGGTTCCGCTTCTTCTCAGCTCCAGCACAAATAACAATCTTCCCTTCATCCTTCTGTTCCACCGGCTCGCACTTCTCCTTCGGCTTCCAAATGAAAAGTGACCTGAACAAGTATCATGGTTATTGTAGGGAATTCCAAGTTTGGTAATATACATTTTAACAGAAACTAATTTCCTATACGACCATAAAAGAAAGATCCTCAGTTGTTAAACTGAACAAACTCCAAGTTATATTGGTGACGAGCGTAACAGTGCTCAGACCTTGAACTACCAGATGCCAAAACATCATCACGCGGATGTAGCTTGTTCACTGGACTGATTGTAGTGATGTTTGGATCCATGACCTCAGCAACTAGTTGTCCTGTGCTGACGTCAATAAAATCAATGGGATGCAAGGCAGCTCCGTCATAGTTCTCACTTATATAACGACCAATAACTGCAAGGGACTCCGACGAGTCCTGAACCGAAAGGCATATTAGATATCCTAAACATGAAACCAAAGAACTTGGGGCAAAAGATAAATAATTCAAGCCGAAATATGCACCCTTGGATCCCATTCAGCTTTGAAAGCAGTCAGATGGCGATTAAAGTCATGACTGTGTACAATCTCTCGGCTTGGTGAATCCATATTGCCAAATATGGAGTCCCATATACGAAGACGGTTGTCCTGTGAAGTGCTAAGAATTTTGCTGCCAGACACTGGAGAAAAATATGCAGAGTTAACAACACGGCTGTGCGCAAGGTCATAAATGGAAGAACCAGCTTCGATGTGACGAATGTCCCATATTCGAGCCTAAGGAGTAGAAACCATGTCACTTGAAGTCTTACATATTTTACCATATGGGAGAAAACAGACAGGAAACGCATGTATTTAGGCTGAAGAGAAAGCCAGACAACCAAGCAGTCCATAAATAATTCAAATAATTAATTCAATCAACAAGCTTACAAAGTGATCATTTCCGCAACTCAGGAGAAGGTCTGGTTGAACAGGATTGCAGTGGAGTCCAACAACTTTGCTACCTTTCTTATGGATCAAAATTGGCTTCCCAGTTGGGTCATTGGAGCGAGTATCAACCCTAACCACAAAATAAATCAATAACCAAACAATATATCAACCAACCCCCAAAAGAAAGCAAAGGAAGCACCTCATATCTTACCAAATGATCTATGGAACGAATATAACTATTATGGTTGCTGGACAAAAAACTACAACTTCAGACAGAGGATAGGGAAAGAATGGAAACACATGTTAAACGATGGATCGCTGTACGAACAAACTAAACAGTTCATTAGTTGCTTTCTCTTTATTATGTGATTGTATATCTCTTTATCTTAATTAAGAACATAAGATAAACAAAAACAGTACTTACAAGTACAGAAAACCGAAGTTATCAGCAACAAGCACAGCACCTTTTTCTGCATTGATATCCATGCCATAAAGCATCCTCCAGCTGTTTTGCCCCTACAGGCAGATCGCATATATAACTCATTCTACCAAATTAAATTGAAAAAATTGATGCAAAAATAAGTTAGTCTTCCTCCTATGTTCACCAAACACAAGCTAGACCTCAATATTTTCTATTATCCTTGTAGTCTGTCTAAGAAAAATAAGCTGTCGCAATACTGATAATAATAAAAATAATGATATTACTCCTACTACTACTCCTAAATAATAATAATAATTATTATAACAATAATAACGATAATAACAATAATAATAGCAAATACTAGCATCAACATTTGTACATGTACAAGAAATTTATCCAATTGAGCAATAGACTCAACAATCATCAAATATCAACCTCGAAGTAACAAACAATTAGCCCAAAAGAAAACATTTACATATGGGCATGATCATTGCAGCTAAGGTAGTTAAGCACTAAGATGAACATTGGTACAACAAACTTTTCAAATCGGGCAACAGACACAAAGATGCGACAATTCGAGAAAAAACAAAGTTATGTATGTATATCAAAACTATTAACTAAGGTAGGCATCCTTCAAACTTTTTTGGATTTCAAAAAACACCAGGTTATAGAAGCTCAGACGCTCCTCCTTGATGTACATCATTAACAGCGAGAAAATTGTTTAAAAAATGATTACCTGCCATCCATCAGGGTTAAGGTTCATCAGAGATACTGAAATTCCAGTCTCCAAATCAGTGCAACTAATAGTTCCATCTGAGGATGCAGCATAGACTGTATCATCACTTGCAGGTTTAAACCTGCAAGAATTTTAACGCAGAAAATTTTGAATAAGTAAACAATAAAATCAACATAAATTAGTATATGCATGTGCATGCAAACAGATATTCTACATTTACAAATGTGCATATATAAATTCATATCCAGGTAGAGAACTCACTTCATGTTGTTGAGTATACATGAGTGTACATTTCCATAAACAATCTTTTCGTGTACTTTGACAAAATCCCAGACTCCAAGTTGTCCTTTCTTTACAACAAAGCAAGAAGAAGGACAGAGAGATAGAGGGAGGGAGTGCCAGGGTTAACCATCATCAACCAATCACACTCTTGAGTAAAATAAACCTAAATCAAGTCACAATGCAAACTATATGCGAGACTTACCTTATCCCCAGATAAAAGAATGTTATTTTTTGTTGGATGGAACTCCAAGCTAGTTACCCGTCTACTGTGATATCTGATAACTGCACAACTTACTTGATCTGGGATCACAAATGCTGGCTTGATCTATCAGAAGAAAATAGAAACTATAACAAATACACCAATGGCAACAGAGAATGCCCAAAACAAGCAGTATAGTATCCCAGAAATAAAATATATACAAATCAATGGTAGAACTTTATGAGGATCCTGAAATACACCAAGGATCTATAACAATAACAAAATGAAGAACAAAATTACTCATCTTGGAATTTAATCTCTAAATGCATAAATTTTATACACAGAAACAATGCCAAGAAACCAGGAAAAAAGGGGCAATACAGATATAACAGCCACTTCAAGTTGCAAGAAAAAGTTAAATATACTAAGGAGGAGGGGGGCATCATGGCTAATTCAAAACACTGTTAACATCAAATTTCAATAACCAAGCACCAAAATCGAATAATTCACTATAGTGTTAAATTATACAAACTTTGCCATACAATTAGTTTCCATGAAAACAAATGCAAAAACATAATATCACCAAAACATTACATGCTCACTTGCGTTTGATTCACATGATAGTGATAATTTCACAAGCGAAACCAATAAGAAAGCACCAAGAGTTCCTTGTCATGGATTCAACCGAGCTAGTAACACCAATTGCTTTAGAGACAAGCGGTATCCAACAAAATTAAAACTACACAGTTTCCGGATCATATCCATATGCTGCAACTATAAAACCAATAAAATCTCAGCTAACACAAAACACAAGCAGATAGTTGACTTGAGGCTTACTGGAGGAACACGAGGTCTAATCTGGCGTTCAAACATATACTCCAACGCGTTCCGGGTACTTTTATGGGGTGCTGGGACGACCCCATACTCTGTAGCCACTCGGTGTGGGCATGCCACTGTAGTGTGGCCTTTAATTCACAAAACCCACATAGAAATTCAAAGAATTAAACTTTAAAAGAGGAAAAAAAACAAGACCAGCCCAATAAAGTAACAAATTTCTAGCAGTTATTACCAGGCATTTTACAAAGAAAGCAAGGTTTCATTGGGCAATCAATGTAAGTAGCGCCTTTGAAACCAGCTTCATGTCCAGGCTTTTTGCACACCTAAATGAACCACCAACAAAAAATCAAAACATACCCAAAACCCCAAAACCCAATACGGAAGTAGAAAATGTTAAAGGTCCTTACTTTGCAAACTTTCTTCAGACTAATCGTAATGGGAGCTTTCCCTTTCTTCTTTTCATCCAGAGCCTGTTCGACTTTTCCTTCATTTTCGCTCTCCAACACTTCCTCTTCCTCTTGTTCTACGTCTGCTTCGTCTTCTTCGGATGAGCTTTGCTCAGAGTCCGTTTCTCTCTCAATGACCACCTTCGGGAACGCCATTCTTCTAGTTTGTGGGGGCATTTTCGGAAGTTAAGGGTACTGGGGTGGAAAAAAGGGGGACACGAGCACAGGACCAGAGAGTAATGAGAGAATGAGAGAATGAGAGAGAGGGAGAGAGAGAGAGAGAGAGAGAGAATTTGGGGGCGAAGCGAAGGGACAGAAGCTGACCTTTAACTTCGAAAGACGGGAGAGAGTTGAATTTACTAAAGTATCCTCCATATTTAAATATTGGCGTCTCAAGTTTTGAAAGCGTTTACACTTTCGAACAGACACAACCAGGGAGGAGAATGATATGGAAATTGTATTAAAATATAAGGGTGTATCCGAACTTACAGAATTAGAGCGTGGCGGGAGAAGACGTGTCTCACTATCTGCCGCTTGGTTTGTTCGCACGTGTACCGTCATGTCATACCAGGGGATCGAGAGACCGTGTTTTTTTTTTGGATGTAGAAAAAAAAATTACAAAACGAAGTCCCTAGGACACGAATGCCCGAAAAGGTCGAAATAAAAGGGGGAACAAATTGACAAGAGAGGACAAGGGGATTGAGAGAGTCGTTTTCCATGATTTGTCAAACTATTTTTTCGATGAGATTTGTCAACTATTTTTGTGTTTGGAAATAATACGATTTTCCCTGGAATCTAATTTCTCGATTCAAAATTATCATACACCAAATTGAGGTATTCATAAACTAATTTCAAGCATCCCTATATCAAATTTTAGTCTTCAAGTGTTAGGACACGTGGTTTTGATACAAGTTATGATTATGAAGTAAGAGTGAGTGATTCAATATTAATTGTGCTGAGGCTTTCTGAGTTACATATAAATGGAAAAATTGAGCCTTATATAATGTATTGTTATAAAGTAAAAAGTGAAGTTCACATGAATAAAGTAATGGGGTATTAATCAAAAGATGAAATTATGATGTTGGGATGAATGATGATGTTGGAAGAAAATATTGAAGATGCATCTACAGAAGGCCATTCTAATTGCCTATAAATAGGCTTCCTCTTAAGTTGTAAAATACACAACCAATTAGAAGAGAAAAGAGTCAGAGTCAGAGAAGAAAAGAGAGAGAGAGTTCTATTTATAAGAAATTTTGTCAGTATAAACACCGCAAGAGCAAATATAATTACACTCCTAATATTTAGTGATACTTCTCATACTCTTTGATTATTCTAGTTCTATAACATGTATTGAGTTTTTATGGTTGAATTTGAGATAATATCGATATTAATTTTGACTTAATAGTGAATTCCACTAATTTGTTTAATCACATGTTTTAAAGTGCCAATGGGGTCTAGCTAAGTGAAAAAGGATCTTGACTTGCAGTCATTGATCTCAACTACGAACTCGCATGGTATCTTGGTGGTGCGTGTGTAAGAAACTCCCCTCCTCTTGGGCCTCATTTGGTTCATGGGAATTGAGGCTTGAGAATGAGAAATCAATTGTTTTTTCATGGTTGGTAAGTCCAAACATGAGAAATAGTTATCTTACACATGAGAAAGTAGAGGGAAAGTGAAGCTCTCCTCATCCCATGGGTTTTGTTTTCCTAATCATGAGAAAATTCGGGAAAATGAGCTAACATTAAATGCACATTTTTCATGATCATTTTGTCCATATTAACAATTTAGGATTACAATATAGCATTAAATACAATTTTTTTTAATGTGGTATTTACCGGTTACTTTCCCACGATTACCAAACATGGGAAATGAATCTTCAATTTCCCATCCCTTAAGAAAAACATGAAAAATTATTTCCCATCAAATTTTTTCTATGAACCAAACGAGGCCTTATAGTTTAGATTATCACTTGTGTTCAAAACCACATGTTTTAAAGTTGAATTTTAGCATAAATGAGTGCCCAATCAAATTCGAATTAGGCTGATTTACAAATTCAAAACTACAACCAAACCAAATCATTCAGATATGATTCAATTTTTAATTGTTTTACTTTGTTTGTAATTTAAACGGGGTTAATTTCAATTTAGTACCTCAGACGTTCACTCTTAAGGCATGTTTGCCCATGCACTTCTCAATTTTAACAATTATGTATCATAATCTCATTAATTTTTTGCAATTTGGTTCCAGCATTAACTTCACCAGCAAAATTTTGGTTAATCGCCTACGTGACAGGCTTGTGTCCCACATATTGGCTTTTTTCAATGTCAATTGAAGGGTATTTTCATGCAATTGATGTCAAATGGGTTTGGTGGGATTTTTTTTGTGTTAGATGGGTTTGAGCGGGAAGACATCAATTATTCGAAAATACCATTCAAATGGCATCAAAAGAAGTGAATAGGCGGAACTAGGCCTATCACGACTCACGTAGCCAATTAACGAAAATTTTGACAATAAAATTAATGGTGTAATCAAAAAGTACATAATTATTAAAATTGAGAGTGACAAACATATTAAAAATTCAAAATACTAAATTGAAATTTACCCTTCAATACTGAATCAAACCGGCCACTCAAATCAGTTGGTTAGATTGGTTCGGCTGGATTGATCCACCTACAGGTTTGTGTCACACAAAATATTTTCGACGTACAGTGTCAATTTCAAACGTGCCTGCCATGTCTTTATGGTAGTCATATAATATTGGCTCCAATTGTGGCTTTTGAATATGTGTACGAGTGTCTCTAAGGCCTGAACGGTCAAAGCCACTGCGGCGCCGACCTACATAGCCGAAGCAGCAGCAGCAGAACAAGAACTTCACAGTTTAAATCAAATCCCTAACCCGGATAATGCTTTCCCTACGCTTCCCTATTTCATTCGAGAACTCTCTGATCACTCCCTTCAAACCCAGACCCTCGCGCTTCCAAACACCCACAGTCCAATCACTTCCACGCCTCTCAAGCTCACTCTCTCTTCCTCGCGCAACCACAGCTGGCGTGGTTCTCAAGGAAGAGGACAGAGAGTTATCAAATAACCGATTTGCCCCTCGCGGAGACTTCCCGCCAGGCGGCGAGCCTTTGCCGGCCGGTCTCCAGCGAGAGCTGATGCCGAGGCACGTGGCGGTGATCATGGACGGTAACGTGAGGTGGGAGAGGCGGAGAGGGTTGCCGGCTGGGTCGGGTCACGAGGCTGGTGCTCGGTCGTTGAGAGAGCTCGTTGAGCTCTGCTGGAAATGGGGGATTAGGGTTCTTACTGTTTTTGCGTTTTCGTATGATAATTGGGTTCGGCCCCAGGTCAGTCGTCCAAGAGCAAAAAAAAGAGTACTTTCTATAGTTCGAAAAAGCAGAAAAAATTATTTTTAAAAAAGTTTTTGTGGAACTGTGTAATGATTTGGTTTGGTTATAGTGTAGGTGGAGGTTGATTTTTTGATGAATTTGTTCGAGAAGATGACAAGCTCAGAAATCGACAGTTTTGCAAGGTAGCACATTTATGTTCAAATTAATTGTTGCTTGTTTAAATTCTTTATGTTTCTGCTCTTGTATGTTGTAAAGGGAATTTTTTTTCTCTAATGTGGAAGAGCAATCTGCATAGTTTTGTTGGGTTGTGGTGGAATTGGAAAGTTTGTGCCATTTGTGGTCAGTTATTCAACCACAGAGGAGGACATGGCTCCCTACAGAGCTTCGAAACCATTTTTACTTCCTAGGGGATTGCAGCCAGTTGTAAGTATTAGCTCTAAAGACTTCTTTTGCACATTTTCTTTGGTCAGTGGTGCATTTCTACATGGTAAATTGTAACCTAAAACTCCTCATTCGAATCTGGTGCCTCTATTTGTATATTTTCTGGGTGTAGGTGTTAATAGTTGATGGAAATATTTTCTGAAAATTGGCCAGCAGGGAAAGAATTGTTTCAGATTTTGATGAGTGGTTGTTGCGGGATGTGAATATTATATTATCTTTCTTTTTGTCTCTCATCAGACTCAATGTCAATGTAATTGCAAAACATCTGATCATTACCTTTTTGTTTTGACAGGGATGGTATTCGAATTTCGGTCATTGGGGATTTGTCAAAGCTCCCCAACTCTTTACAGAAACTGATAAGTGATGCAGAGGATAGAACGAAAGGCAACTTTAGACTCCACCTGATTGTGGCAGTGAGCTACAGTGGAAAGTACGATATTGTGCAAGCATGTAAAAATATTTCTCAGAAGGTGAAAGATGGCCTTATTCAAGTTGACGATGTCAATGAAAGCTTCATTGAACAAGAACTGGAAACTAACTGTACTGAGTTTCCATACCCTGATCTACTGATAAGAACCAGTGGAGAACTCAGAGTCAGCAACTTCTTGTTGTGGCAGTTGGCCTACACGGAATTTTTCTTCGTATCAGCTCTTTGGCCTGATTTTGGGAAAGCTGAGTTTGTTGAGGCCTTGATTTCCTTTCAGCAGCGGCAGAGGCGTTATGGTGGAAGAGATTTATAAGTGATCAAATGTCACGAATTTAAATCGTACATTTTTTGCTGAAAGCCTGTACTATTCTGTAAATATCAGCATCAAGTACTGGATGTAAATGTAATGAATAGTATTTATGCATCTAATTTCTTCTGTCCCCTACATCTGGACTTGTATAAAATATTTATGCATACGCATATCATGTGTGTGTGCCTAGATGCTTGGTATATCATTGCCATCTTTGTCGAAGAATCAATTGTTCATGCTCTGTAATTTCATTATTTCTGCATATCTTCACTCTCATCTGATTAATTTAGATTTGCAGGCACTTCTGCAGTAAGGGTTTTATTAATTTTACCCTGGCTTGTCCATTTACATAGCAGATAGCACGAAGGCATATTTAACTGCAGGGGCAATAAGCATATGTGAAGCAATATCTCTCATTCAATGGTAAGAGAAAGCTCAGTGACAGTTTTCTGTACTCGCTATTCCTTTCTTGTCCATTTTACTTAATCTTAAGTTTTAAAAGTAATTATTGCTTCACAATAAAGCAAACTTGTGTGCTTCCTGTTTGATTGATTGTAAAACAGGTGATAGTCTATCTTTGTTCACAAGAGAGATACATTCTAATTTGCATAGTGCAGGTCCCCTGCTGAGTGTTTATTCTGAAGGATGTTGTGTTCTCTATTATCCAGACCGGAGCATGGATACGTAATCAGAGCGGCGCCTTTGAAGAGGAGCAGCTCATGCATAATGCCGTGGAGGTTCCTGTCCTGAGTATGGTATACATGGGATTATATTGCCCCACACTTTGCAGTCATTTAGGTTCAACTTCATCCTACTTGAGTGTTTCATGGTTTTCTATTGCTGCAGTCTTTGCGCTGATTCATTTAGCTAGGTTTTGCACAACCATGTTTTCAGGGCAGAATGCAGATCATTAACAAGAACAAGGTTAGTTCTGCTCCAAGGTATTTGGCTCTTGATTATGCCTTTATTTGTTAATGATGGTTTGTAGTCATATGGTTGAATCTGATGGCCGCTAGATTTGGCCAAAACATTTACTCAAATATGGCAACCTTATCCAATAAACGGGAAGACGAGGATTTAGAAAATGGAAAAGAATAATGAGAAAAATGAATTAGAAGTTTAAAATTTGAACAATTATGTGGTCGATAGCAGCCCCAAATTAGGTGGGATGTTAATAATATATTAGAGTTAGTTGTTGACTTTCTATCTGATTCCTTTTGCCTGGCATGGGTTAGGTATATTGATGGTTAATTAAACATTCATTTTGCCTTTGGTTTAGGTATATCCAAAGTTCATGGTCTACAATCTTCAAGTAAAGAACTGATTTGGTTTTGGTCATGTCCTGGCAAATTGCAGGCTTATCTCAGTTCTTCAATCCACGACTGATTTGTGGTTGAAGGTTGAATGTCACAACAAGTGGCCCCAAATACTAAATTAAGCATGTGTTCAAAGGAAAACTACTTTTAAGAGATGGGCCATATTTTATTGTTGCTGTCCAAATCTTGACTTAAACAATAAAGATAGTTTTTATTTTTCGTCCCAAAATTGGAGACTTTTCAAGTGTGGAACGGTTAAACTCATGGGACAGAAATTCTCTGTCTTTTTGGGAAATGCTAACAACATTCTCTTTAATATATTTTTTTGGACTTTCTCCCTTCTTCTCGTACTATGTGTTACTTTCTTTATATTAAAATGATGTCATTAATACATACCTTTTGTTTTTCAAGATTATCCTTATTAAATATATATTGACTTTCATATTACCTTTAATTTATCAAATTTTTTTTACAATTTGGAAAAATAAAAACTGAAATTAATAAAATAATATTTGGTTTTACCCACCAGCCCCAACCATACCCCCGTCTCCATCTTTCAAAATATGTTGCTTCTCTAGCCAGCCACTCACCACTATATAACATTTTCCTCCGCCCCTTGTGGACGGGTTGTTTTTTCAATGCTTTCATATTTCCTTTTTAATGTTTTAATTATTAATATTCTAAAACTGATTTTTAATTTTTTTAAAAAAAATTGAACTTTGTATTTTTTTGGGAACTGAGGGGGTATTTTATATCATTCAAAATTTGATATGCTACCAAATTATAAAAAGGTTATCCACTAATGTTTCGGAAATTCAAATTGTCAAGATTTTGTGTTTGTTAAATGATTAGATACACATATATATATTATTTTTATAGTAATTCAAAAGAAAGTTAATACATTCAATAGGGGTAATTTTGGAAAACAATATTTTATTAAATTAATAACATTATTTGAAGTATAAATAAAGTGACACTTGGTATAAGAAAAAGAGAAAAAGTTGCTAATATTCCCTCTGTTAGAAAAGTGAATTGTATAATTATTTTGTTTTTAAAGAAATGCTAAAGAATCTTTTTTTTGCTTTCCGTCTTTATAATGTTTTTTTTTTTTTTTTTGTAAAGTCAATAAAACTTTATACGGCTTCCTGTTTATCCACCAAATGTATGTACTTAAAGGTGGTGATCTTTCTCAATTATTCAATGTGGGCCAGTAAAGGAAGGACGAGGTGACATGTATATCCCTTATCCAAAAACCAGCTATACATCATAATTACGAATATCGGAATTGAAAATGAGTTTTTTTTTAAAATAAAATTTTTGAGTAGTTTTTTTTTTATTCTTATTAAGAGATGCGATAATATATTAAATTCACACACCTTATATATATTAGGACTCGAATCAAGGTATTTTTTAAAAAAACAATTGCTCCAAATCACTATACTAGTTAGCTTTTTGCGAATTATAAATCAGTTTTAACATTTCATTATCCCTTAAGACGTATCAATCATGTAAAAGTCATCCAGCTAATCATGATTAATAAATTACACGTCATGGTTGGCCTTGGACAAATCGTCCATTTTTACTGGTTTTTGTCAAAGGAAAATGCTAAGGGAGACCACCTTTAGATACCAACTTGTGTACCAACTCTCTAATAGAGTGTGGGACCCATTGTATTGGTGGGCTCCACCTCTATTAGAGAGTTGGTACACAAGTTGGTATCTAAAGTTGGTCTCCCTAGCATGACCCTTTGTCAAATCCCCCCACCCGCTGCGCCTACTGGTTTTGGCTCCCTTCACTGTTTTCACTGCAAGTTTCTCAAACCACCAATTAAATCCTGCCACGTTACGACACTAAACCACTTCAAATTTTCATCTCTCCCCATAAAACCACGTGCCTTATGATTATTGGCCACTGCACAGGCAAAGGCAAAGTCTTCACAGGAGAGAGAATCATAAATTCATAATCCATATTAGATGATAAAGAATTTAAAAATCAGCCCCTTCGTTTGTTTAAGGAGTTGGAGCGGACAGTGCAGTGGCGGTCTGAGCTCGTCTCTGGTTTTGGATGAAGGTTGAGACTTTGGGGTTTTTTTAAACTGTTTTTTTTTCTGTTTTTCTGTTTGGTGAACGGGAATTTTTTTTCCCGGAAAGTGCCGGCCATGGGAAAATCGTTCAAGGACTCTCTTAAAGCGCTTGAAGCAGATATTCAGCACGCCAATACTGTGTAAGTCTCCGTATTTTTTTTTTTATTCAGCTATCAACTCCTCTGTGTAAATTTAGGATTTTTTAAAAAAAATTTCCCAACTTTTTTGTTTATGCTCTCTAAAACTTTATAATTTTTGTTTTCTGGAACCGTCTAGTGTTTTTGGGACCAACCCAAGAAGAGAGAGAAAAAAAAATATTGAAAGAAGCCAAACTATAATTGGGGAACCTCTACAGTAGCTTCAGTTGAATGCCCCTGTTTGAGTAATTGAATGAATTTGGAAAGATCAACAAATAAAAATTGTGCTTCAGCTGGTGCTACGAAAATCACAGTTATTGGCATTAAAAGAAAAAAGAAGAGCCATTGTAATTTTGCAGAGGCCCCATTTCATAATTAAACTCTAGTAACATACACTTTTGTTTTGGTTATTATATTTTCTTTGACAGTGTCTGCTGGCCACCCAATATTTTGGGCAATTGGGTCTTCCCTAATCCATTAGATTGGTTCGTTTGGAAAAAAAAAAAATCCATTAGATTGGTACTAAATACTCAAAATGTGCAATAACTTGATTTGTACCCTGTATAAATGCTGTAGATTTTATTTATTGTGTGCAATTATGTCACTTTGGTGATATAATAATTGTTGAATTCTTGTTAATCAAATGCTTTGCTGGGCCATTGTTTTGTTTAGGGCTTTAGATTATCCAAGGGAGAAAGATGGAGCACGTCTCCAGATGAGACTATCCTACTGTCCGGCGGCAAACTTTTTTCTCTTTCTTGTCCAGTGGACTGACTGTCACCTTGCTGGGGCCCTTGGTTTGCTCAGAATTCTTATTTATATGGTATATATATATATATATTTTTTAAATTGAGTTTTATAGGTTATGTCAATGCTCGTTTCTGTTTTTGTTTTTTGTTTTTGTAATTAGAGATATAGAGCCAAGAGAGGAGAAGGAGATGAGAAAGCCGAGCGAAAGATAATTTAAAAAGTTGAAATAGTTTTTAGATTAGCATATGCTGTTTATTTCTTCCTCTCTTGCTCACCTTTTTCCATTCTATCCTCCTCCCTTCCCTCCTCTATTTTTAATTAGGAAAAAAAAAATTGTTAGCAAAAGAGCACATAATTTTTTTTTTTGCAAACATTTTTTTTTGTATGGCATGCTTTGTAATTTCATTATCCAGTTTCACCATTTTTAATTCATTGCTATCATATGTGCCTATGTGGTGGATTTGTGCAGACGTATCCCGATGGAAAGACCACCATGTCAGTTTATGAAAGGAAAGCCAGCATTAGAGAATTTTATGGTGAGTGATGAAGTAAAGATGAACTTTACCAATGTAGTAACATTTGTAGGCACATGCATAATACTGAAAGTTGATCTTCTTGGGAGGCTGTGGGGGAGGAAAGGATGGGAGGCAACGGATATATTTTTTTCCTTCATTGATATTTATGGATGTAATTTGTTTTCACATGTTTTTCTTTTCATGAACAGGTGTGATATTTCCTTCTTTGCTGCAACTTCAAAGAGGCATCACAGATTTAGAGGATAGGAAGCAGAAAGAGGTTTGCACTGTCAGATACAAAAGAAAGGAGGAGTTGGACAAGGGAAAACTCTCTGAAATTGACATCGAAAGAGAAAAAGAGTGCGGAATTTGCATGGAGGTGAACAAAAAAGTTGTGTTACCTAACTGCAGTCATACATTGTGTTTGAAGTGTTACCGGGACTGGTAAGCTTGAACCAACCACCCCCACCCCCCCTTTTTTTGTCTTCGTTATAGTTTTCAACTTATTCTTCACAACATATTTTGTTGTGTATAAATCATGTTTTCTGTTGTGTGCAAGAGATTTCTGCTTAATGTTTTCTATGGAAGCTTTTGTTCATAACAATTTTATAGGTGTGGATTGCATTTCTCTGTGCCCATTTATCCCCATATATGGAAAGAGCATTGTTTTCAGAAACCGTTGTACCTTCTCTGTCATTAAGTTGTTTGGTTACCCTTTTTGGCTCAGCTGTAAGATTAAAATGGCCGATGACTTAGACCTTGCTCGATTGAATGAGATTTTGAGTAAAGCTGGCATTTGCATTTCAAAAGCTTCATGACTTGTTTTTTTGTATTTTGTATTTTCTTGTTAAAAAAGATTTTTACCAATTTTGAATATGGGATGGAACTTGATGTTATTCTGCTGTTTGTTTCAGGCGTGGGCGGTCTAAGTCGTGCCCCTTTTGTCGTGATAGCCTCAAAAGAGTCAACTCAGGCGACCTTTGGATCTACACTGAAAAATGTGATGTTATTGATTTATCCACAATATTAAGAGAGGACCGCAAGAGACTTTTTATGTACGTTGAAAGATTGCCTCTTGTTGTTCCAGACCCTGCATTTCTACCCTATGATTCTCATGTTCGGTGAGACTCATGTACAGCTTTTGGGAACTACTTGTAGATAAAAAGCCTGATTGTACTGTGTAATTCGTAATCTTTTAAAATGTAAATGCACTTTGGCCATAGTTTTGATTGCCTTAAGAGTAACTTGAAAAACTGGTTCTGGGTAATAGCACATGTTTCGTTCTTTCCTTTTGAAATGTAATGATAACTTGAAAGCAATACTTGCAAATTTGCAATACCAAGAAGCAGAGTATATAATATATGATTTGGTGGATCAAGATCCATTATCTTGCAAGCTCACATATTCTGCATAAAAGCGTGGATGATTTTCGTCTGAATGAACATAGGCATGGCCTCCGTGACTAGAAACATCAAGGCCTGCAACTTCATCATCAACAGAGATCCTCAAAATCTGAAGACTCTGAAGCGCGTAGAAAAGGGGGCCCATTGTCAAGCTGACCCAGGCCGCAATGACCAAAACCTCAGTCACTTGGGCTCCGAGCAGACCCCAGCCGCCACCCATCAAGAGACCATAAGGCCGTACGGTACCCACGGTGCCCGAATTATAGACTTGGATCACAAACTCCTCTTTTGCAAACAGCCCAGTAAATATCAACCCCCATGCCCCACACCCGCCATGCAGTTGGGTCGCTTCTAATGGGTCATCGAACTGTAGCTTTAGGGCCAAGATGTTGAGCCCAATTAAGACCCAGGCTGCCAAGAATCCACACACGACAGCAGCCCAAGGCTCGACCACAGCACATCCTGATGTAATTGCCACAAACCCACCAAGCACTCCATTGCAAACATCTAGAGCATCCCAATGGCCTACTATGAAGCGCCGGCCGAATAGGGTTACAATTCCGGCAGTCGAACCGGCTAATGTGGTGATAACCGCTGTTCGGCCCACTGCGGTCCAATTCCCTTGATCACTTGTGTCTGGATAGGCCACAAGAATCTTATCAAACGAGCCCGGATTAAACCCGAACCACCCGAACCATAGCAAGAAAGTCCCAAGCACCACAAGAGTTGCATTATGGCCTCTAATGGGTATGGGCTTCCCAAACGCATCGAACCGGCCCACTCTCGGACCTTCAATGAAAGAACCCCAAAGCCCAGCAACTCCACCAACCAAATGAACCACACCACTCCCAGCAAAATCAATGGCACCAGAACCCAACAACAAGTTACTTGAATTGGGGCTGAGCCAACCACTATCAGACCAAACCCAATGAGCCACCACAGGGTACACAAACCCAGATAGAAAACAGGAGAAGATGAGATATGCACTGAATTGGGTTCTCTCAGCTATGGACCCACTAGTGATGCCAGCAACCGCAATAGCAAAAGCCCATTGGAAAAGGAAGAAGCTGTAGTCATAGCCATAAGAGGAGCTGGGAATGTCATTGAGAGCAAAGAAACTTGTACCAATAAAAGGGTTGGAACGGGCGCCTTCTCCAAATGCAAAAGCAAAGCCAAAGATGTAGAAAGAGAGGCTACCTACCACGGCGTCGACGACATTGGTGAGCATTATGTTCATGGCGTTCTTGGCTCGAACGGAGCCAGCACAGAGCATGGCAAAGCCAAGCTGCATAACGAAGACGAGGTAGGCGGAGAAGAGGAGGTAAATGGTGTTGATGGAGTATTCGACACTTTCCTCCCATGAGACAGCCATGAGAGGGAGAGGGAGAGGGAGATGGAGATGGTTGGTGGTGAATTGAGAGAGGTGGAAGATATGGGTTTTGATAGTTAAGATGCTTGAAGTTTTGAAGGGTAGATACACACTGGTGGGTCGCTATATAGATATTCATGCATGGGTAGAGTGGGGACCAACTCGGCCGTTCCCACTCAGTTGCTTGATTTTGACTCGAGTCTTGTACATGTAATTAAAGTTTATTTGTAGCTCTTTTTCCTAAGTGGGAGGAGTTTCTCTTAAAGTTGCCAACTGCCATAGCTAAACCTAAAAGTCTTTTTGGCTTTTGAACCCAAACAGGTGATAACAACATTGACTAGACTGATGCAAAGGCTTCCAAGATTTGACATAGAAGTCTACATATTTCAATGCCCACCTGAGTTCGAGGAGATTCTAATTGCTTAGTTCACTATTGACCCTAAAAGATTCAACCTAGTTGGATTCTGTACCAACCATTCTTCTCTGTGTGTGACATTATAATTTTGAAAAGAGAAAATACGAATTCGCCCATTTTCTTCAATTTTGGTGCCACACATCAATTATCACAAATACCAGATGGACTAACCCAACTATAAATTGCTATAATCTTTTGGCTAGCTAATAATGTACCGACAACAATTAGTTGTGGAAGGCTCCAAGCCATTTTCATACTGTTATTTACTTAAATATAACTTATACCATACACATATGGAGTTTAACTCCTATTTACAGCCGCTATTTTTGATGTATAATCATTGAGTTTGTAGGTAGGAGGAGCCATGACCTTGCATATTAACTCGGCTAGTGAGGGAAGGTCTCATCGTAACGATTGCAGACTCGTTGGCTCCGGCTTTAAGTGCAGCTCGTCCAGCTTCCAGGAACCTCTTAACAGCATCCTCTGCATATCTGTTGGCTTCAGCCACTCTCATGCTTTCGCCAATATATGGGTAAGTGTTGAGAACATAATCACCATTGAGCTGGGATGCAAGCTGGATCAACTCAACTTGAAATTCCGAGAGGCTCACATCTTCTCGTGGTCCCCCAGGCCTCAGTGACATAGTCACCTCTGGAAGAGTTTCTGTAACCAAGGAATGTGGATTAACATTGACTGATTTGTGCAAGAAAACAAAAATGGAAAAAACAACTCCAGCGAGAAAGCGCAGCTCTTTTTGTCATATGCAAGGGCATTACTCATCAGAAAGAAAATAAAATATCAGAGGGATCGATGCATACCTGGACAGTCGTCACGAGGAGTACTGCGGAGGTAAAAGTAATTCTCAAAAGTACCAGCCCATGCATCTCTCTTTGTCAGGAAGTTCGATTTTAAATTGAAAAGCTTCTTTACAGTCGCAGGGATAGACGAATGCTCAAAATGCGAATCTGGTGTCGGCCCTGTTGGCTCATGGATAACTGCACCAAAATACCAGAAGTCAATCAACAGGACAAAAGGCCTAAACCTGTAATGGCATGGCATAGAAGCATAACAAGTACATGCCTGCAGAATTATTCCATGAGATTATTTGCTAAGACTTTATACCCTATATACGCATCAAGAAATCACAATGAAGGGGGGAGGGGGAGGGAAGGGATTGAAAAAATTGTGGTTCTGATTGGCCTCGAGGTAGATGTGTAATGCAGATTCTTCTAGTCTAGATGTAATAAAACCCCTTTCTTTCAGGAAAATTTATGCTGTCTGAACTGAACCCCAACATTGGAATCGGTTCAGGACAGGGAACAAATTTTGGGAAAATGAGATCGATACAAAGTTTTAAGCATGGTCAGGCCATTGGAGGTTTTCACTCATTTGTAAAGCATAAGAGACCATTTTCCAATACGGATCCAGAAATCTGCTCTCCGGGGGTCAACATATATAAGCACACAATTTTTTACATATAGAAGACCCGTAGAAATGAATGAAAATGCAATAAAAGTTACATAGATGTATTTTTTTTTATAAAAAAAATGAGGAACATGTTTATTAGATTGTTATATGCATATTTCGGAAATTAAAAAAAACCTGTCCAAAAGGCCATGATAATAAAATAAAAATAAAAAGGTTAAGTGACCTGGTCCTAGACGGTGTCGTTTTGAGATGAAACTACAGCAAAGAGGAGGAAATGAAACACAGCAGACCAAAGGGAATTTGAGATGAAAAAAATACAGAAGAAAAAGTGGACCAGAAGGAGCAACGAAGGAACAAAAGGTCATAAAGAATAAATAAAAAAGGAAGTGGGAGACATCATGCATGCGCGTGTCTTCAGCAGATTAGACCAGCAGACAAAGAAGCATACAATATATAACATAGATATAGGCTTTAAAATACATAATATATATAGGACGGCGTCGTTTTGACGTCGAGGGAATGAAAAAATAGAAAGCGCCTGCAGCACTGCGTGCTGGAGGATGCTGCGCGCTCTTTGGGGACTTTCGTCGAGTAGTTTGCAGGGGTCAATTTTCCCCCCTCTAAGACTAATGGCAGATCCCAGAGTTGCAGGGGTCACTTGACCACCTTTGCTCCACCTCTGTAGATCCGTCCCTAGACACCAAAGATCCTTGTCTACAAAACTTTGTTATAGAGGGGAAATAGAACCAACTCCCTTCCCTTAAACAGTAACTATTGGGCGTAGGTGTAGCAACACACAAAGCTCAAAGCATAGTCATATGAAAAAAATACTCATTGCAAACACAACCCAAAGACCCAAGACTTGAAAAATTCCTTGTATATATTTCAGAAAACAGACCAATCCCACATACATTACCAAATTCCAACTGGAAAACCAGTTAACAGACTCAAACTTAATTATTTTCCCCAATTAAGAATATCATATAAAATAATCTAAGAAAAGGGTCCATATCCAATTAAATATCAAAATTAAACCAATTTAACTCTAATATCACTCATTAATCAGCCACATTATCTATCCACCACAAACCTCAACAAAAACAAAAACCAATAATTATTAACTTATTAAACAAACCAACCAAGAAGAAGCAGAGAAAACTCACCGGTACCCTTTTCGATCCAGGGCGAGACGAGTATGGTCGGCACCCTCACACCCAACCGGTCAAACCTGAAATAAAACGGGTCGGGCCCGACAATCCCATCCGGGCTCGGCACACCCGAAACCGGCGTAGGCACGTGGTCGTAAAACCCGCCGTGCTCATCGTATGTAATCAACAAGGCCATTTCTTTCCACTGCGGGCTCGCCCTCAGCGTCTCGTACACCTCCTTCACGAACCTCTGCCCTCGCGCCACGTCATGCGACGGGTGGTCGTCGTTGGCGGGAAGCTCCTTGACGTCGAAGTACCTCTGCTCGATCACCGCGTAGTTCGGGAGCTTCCCGCGCTTCGCGTGGAGCTTGAATTTCAGAGCATAGCTGTGGAATTTCGTCACGTGCTTCAGCTTCCTCAGGCTCCTGAAGAAGAGGGTGGCAGGGATGTTCTGGTAATAAATCCCGAAGTCGAGGGCATTTTCGTCCAGGGAGTCGAAGATCGTTTTCTGAGGGAAGCCGTGGATGAGGTCCTTGCGGACGTTGCTGGAGGCGCCGTGTGACGTAGCCGAGTGGACGTAGAACCGGTTCGGCTGAGTCGACGCGGGTACGGACGCGAACCACCGGTCGAACACGGCAAACTCGTTCGCTAACTCGGTGTAGACCGGCAAGACCTCCGGCTTGAACCCGCTCATCACCTTGCTCGACATGCCCTCGGCCATGCTCTCGGCCTGCTGAGCGAACCCGTTCATCGGAGCCGGGTCCTCGAAGCTCCGGTTGGACCCGAATATCTGCTCCCTGATCGCCTGGATCGAGTGGCCCGGGTCCGAGTCAATGAAGAAGGCGTCGCTGGAGACGGGGACCCGAGGCGAGTTGGGGTCCGAGACGGAGAGCGGGTTCGACTCGTTTCCGGTGAGGCCGTCGATTTCGGGTCGGGTCGACTTCAGCCAGCCGAGGATGTGGTCGAAGGAGCGGTTTTCCATGACCAAAACGACGACCGTTTTGATGGGTCCTTGGATTTTGGGGGTTTTGCGTGCCCTAGCAGTGTGAATGGATTGGGTCGATACTAACAGGAGGTAGAGGAAGACAGTCCATGTGATGGGTATTCGCCGGAAAGCCATCTCCGGTTACCAGAACTGGGAAACGCCGGTGACCCACAGAGCAAAGCGAAAGGCAAAGCCTTTCGAGCCTCAACTGTTGTATTTGTAGAGAGATATGGTGTAAAGGTATATGCTTTGAGAATAAAACCTTTCTTTTAGATGAGGAGTTGTTTCTTCTACAATTCAACACCTTATCAGAAGAGACTCCACCAGATACTGATGATTCAACAAGAAGAGAAGTCTGAAATTGGATTTTTTTTTTTTTCGGAGTTAAAAGTACTCAAACTCAGACGTGGCATTTCGAGGCCCAAGGATGTTTTTTGTTCAGTAGTTCGCTTTTATTGAAATTCTCGCCCTTGCCGATCAAAAGAAAAATATTTAATTAATTAATTTATATAAACGTGACGTGCCTTTCATTCTTGTCGAATGAATTACGAAGTCACTTGATTCTATTGGCTAAAAATCCAGAAATGGAAGAAAACAAAATTGCCAGTCTTTTTCAAAGTGAACAGAAAATCAAGCAAACCTTCTTGTTTTGGCTAATACAATCAGATGAACAACATAATGACATGATCAAAAGTCGGGATGTTGATTAGAAACCAAGTTAATCCCTTGGCAGCACTGGCATATCAAGAAAATTGCATCTGAGCTTAGAAAAGGTGGAGTGCCATCTTGAGCTTGTTCTGTTTCCATTTAGCAAGCTTATAGAAGTCTCTTTTGGTCATTGCAAATTGTGCTTGGAACTCTTCATCAGCTAGATATGCCTAAAACCCACCAGAAGAAGCTCATCAGTGATTGCTCACTAGTAGCTAGACTGAAGATACATTAATTTCTTGAACTTTTAGTTGCATGGTAACCGAAAAGATTTAGCAGACGATACAGAAAATCGACATAAAAGAAAGCAGTCCTAGAAACGAAGGTGACTGTCATGGCATTGACAAAAGGCAAAAAGGAAAGAATACAACACACTGAATAGATCAGGTTATCACCAGATGAGTGCAAAAGGGGTACCTCTCTTTTGGTTATGTCAATGCCTGCTACCGGATCTTTGGAAATCACTTTTAATCGTTCATATGGGTATATTAACAAGTTTGTGCCAGCCTCCCTAGGCTCATTTCCATCAGCTTGAGTGCCACCTGTAGCAGGTAATTTTGCCTCTGCTGCTGGAGAACCTGCAGATGCCAATGACACATCTGCCAAAAGAAATTAAAGACACAATAATAAGGCATGCATTCACAAACAAGAAAAGAAAGTCTCAACAGATACAATGGTCTCATATAACTTCATGAAATTCAGGATCCTTCATTACCAGGACTACCATTAGGAGAGGATCCTGTAAAGATTTTCCTGTTAATTGGCGTTGAGCTGAACAAGATGTGATTGTTTGAAGATGTGACACTAGAAACCGAAACACCAGATGCAGGAGAAACACTTCTCTGGCCATTGGAAGTCATGGACTTGCTTCTCAAACCATCTGGGGTCGTCTCTCTGGAGTATGCCTTCCATGAATTTCGTTTTGGTGCCTAAGTAATTCAACGAGAGACACATGAAGTCACTTACTTCTAAATGAAGACAAATAGAACTTACATAAATTTAAGCATCATGAAGTCACTTACTTCTAATTGTTGTGGTTTTCCCTTTAAAATAGCAAGCTTCCGTTCAAAAGAGTTGCCAAGCATCTACAAGGGCAGCAGTTTAGTTCAATAACCTCAGGCGGGTCACATTGTTCAATAGAAATCAAGGAAATCTTAGCTAATAATTTCTTCTAGTTTCATCTTCAAATTGTTAGATAATAAGTTGGGTCATAAGAACTTCATGAATATTTTGCTATACCTAATGAAAGCACTAGCCAAAAGATACATAACAAATTCAGCAGGAGCTCAACATGCACCATTTTAGTTGGGAAAATGATCTTACATTTGACTTTAAGGAATCCCATTCAAAGAAACGAGTGAAAAATGGTGGTTCGTGCCCTTCACTAATGACATAAATAGGAGTCTCCAAAGATAGCCCTTCGACAAGTACATCTGTCTCGAGAAATTTCTGCGAGAGCCCAGAATCAATACAGTTATAGGAAAATAAGAAGAAGAAAAAAAAGAAGAGCATCAAGTATGAAAAGATACTAAGATTTTATACGTCTAGCATTTGATTTCATTGGTGTTTTCAATATAAGCAACAACAAAATTGTGACCATGAAACTAAAAGTTTGAATGATGAATTAATATGCAGTAAAATCAGATTACCTGAATTAGGGGCTATTGTTGTATAGTAACTTATGAAACACTCTATCCATGAACTAAACAGTTCTGATATAAAATATAATATATTTCATGGTGGATAATTTACCAGGCCAAGAGTAAGGGCTTGTTGCTTTGACCTAACATTTGAGTGGCATCCAATCCAAACATGAATCTCTGTGTGGCAGTCAAGGACTAACACGTCTTCAGTAGTTAAATCATCCTGTGTAAAATTGTATATCTCTTTCACCTGAAATATTCAAATTGATTCAGGTGAAGTATCTCTTAAGTTCAAAGAAACCTAAGCAAGAGTTTTAACATTTGACACTGAATACTAAATATGGAAAACATAGCAAACCTCAAATTTGAAATGAAATTCCTACAAGTATACGGTGAACATAACACTATTTGTTTTGCAAAGCAAGTGAGCTTCACTGTTCAGATAATCATTTGGAACCAGGCAAAAAAAAAGTTTGCACATTGCATTCAACAAATGGTGCCAGTAACCAGCAAAACTAATTTATAGAAAAATAGTTGATAGCTGCATTATAAACGAAACAATTGAGTTGGTTTTGGATCTAAGTGGTGGGGTTGGTAAGGTCCAAGGCCCATCCTTTGATTAATAATATAATTATTATTAATCAAAGATTGGGCAATGGGCCTTACCACGGTCACCTCTTAGATCCAAAACATACTACTTGATAAATGACAAAACTGTAAGCATAAGGAAAAGTTGGCTTTTGTCAATGTGGGACAAGTTCAATGCCAGTTGCTTTCAAAACTTCCAACAAATTTTGGTTGAAACTAATCTAGTTATCAGAATAAAATGCATGAAAGTCAACATTGAACAGCATGTTATTGGGCCTTCAATTCATTAAGGGGAATGAAAAGGAATTCATTTAATACTTTTTGAAAGGATTAAATGAATTGATGACTGCATTTAGCTTTCCTTATCATGAAACCTGAAACTCTCATAATTTGATAGATTGTACGTGGAATTGAGTTCCAAACGTATGCCATATGCTGAAAGGTCCACCAACTGTTGAAATGAAAGCATGCCTATAGAAATGTATTTGAGAGTGTACCTTGAAATCACCTGAACAGGAAGTTCCGATGATCATGAAAAAGAAGCAAAACCCATCATTAGCTCAGTTTTAAGCAATGCAAAGCCAGGATGATTCTGAACAAGGCAAAAGTGCATTATCTTTTAAGAGAACAATTTAGAAGAATGTGGGTATTTTGTGTACCTTCAGTTGTGCTCAACATAAATAAATGCGGGTCTTCTATGTATCCTTTTATCTCTTTTGCCCTTGCATAGTCTGCCTTTCCACCAAGTGCATTCCAGAAAATATCAGATTCACTCCCTTCCCTTACTGATGTTGCTTGCCATGTGGGCTGATTGGCATCAAAAGAAAATAAATATGTCTCTTACAATTATGAGTGAAGTATGAGAAAAGAAGACAGTAATCTCCAGTATGATATGTTGCTATAAATTTTATTTAGCAACTACTAAAACTTAATGCATTACTTTGTTTAAAATTTTCTTTTCAGATTGCTTTGCTGCACATGATGTATTTACAATTCTAATAAGGAAGAGGTTGTGGTATATTATAAAAGTTTAAGGATTGAGTTACAATTATTAGTTCCAGCATTCTGTCAAGAAGGTCATGGTCTCTGGTTGAGGAGAGATTCCCAATCCAAGTGAAAGCAGATGTACCAGTTTGCAGGATGTAACAATAAGATGAGTTCAAAGAGCCCGAAACCTGCAACAGTATCAATACAGTCAATCACTTCAGATACTGGAGGACCAGAAGCCAAGAGACACACTTTCATTAGCTGAAATATATAGTGTGAACCCAACATTCTTTTCATTGTAAAGAGCCTAGCAAAAATGAAAATGAGAGAGATAGAAGTTTCCATCATAAGATGAATTCTCCCAGACAAGATAGATTAAAGGTTTCAATATTAAAAGATCCTGGCTCTCAAGCTTACCGGATCAACTTGGATGGCCTGCATATTATTGGGACTTGTCCCTTGAACACGAAAAAGAGCTGTCTTGCTTTCATCATAAGTTTCATCCCCAATACCTTTTTCTGCTATAAACTTCTTGTATCGTGTACTCATTCCTCCCTATAAGAAAGGAAAAGCAAATATCCAGAAGATGCCTCATGATTAACATCAGATTAACTTTAAATAAAAACAATATTTGACTAGAGAAAAAAGGGGCAGAGAGGTATGAACCTTGAAAATAATTAATGTCTGGAAAATTGAAAAAAACTGAGATGGCTCCTTCTTCTCCATAACTTGGGCCTGAACTTGAAAAATGTGAGGTAAGTCAAAGAAAACTAATCCACCTGAGTGATGCAGTTAAGCCAAGAAGTCAGTCAACTAGATGTAAATACAATGGAAAATGTGTTCTAAACAAACTAGGGTATACTGAGAAGGCACTATTATGTAGAATAATAGAACTACTATCTAAATCCCAGAAGTATTTCAAAAGATCATGCATAGAAGAAAGCAACATAGAACTTACCAAAACAGGGTTCCCCCTGGTTGAATCAACTATGGCATTCAAATGAGACATAGCATCCTTCCTATCTTCCTGCACGCCGAACATATAAATAATGACAACAGATCTTCAACAAGTGCTACTAAATACTGGATGGTTGCTTCATTCCATAATGAGAGAGCCATTAGGAAAAATAATTGAGTGCTAAATCATTTAATCAGAACAGTTTTTCCAAGTAACCAGAGCTTATCAAAGTTTTTTTTTTCTCTCTTACTGTTTTACCCTCCTATAATTAGTCAAGTTGTCAACTATCATTGATCTCTTAAAGTTACTACAACCTGTTAATATAAGTCATAACAGCCACAAGTTCCAGGAAAATAAGCCATGGTTACCACTTACCATTACACTCCCACATCCAAGCCATGCATAAAATAGATTCTCACTCCTTTCATTTCCAAGATATGTATATTGCACAACATAGCAATCCCCACTGAAAATTTTTCTCTCTTCTGAAGCTGGAAGAAGGGACAATTTCTCACAATCTACGCGCCAAACCTGAAATGTTATAGATTGCATTAACATAAAGGAGCAAAGGAATCAAAACAAACTTTAAAAGAGTATAACTACTTCCAGTAAGAAGCTACTTTCAATGTGCCTCTGCAATCTATAAATGGCTGGATATCTTCTTCATCAGGAAGCTCCTTCACCTCGTAACCCTGTTGCTTGAACATTGCTGGCAGAAAGTAAATACTATAAGAACTATAATGTCAAAAATCCTACTTTAGCTACAGCAGTAGTACTTATACTGCTACCAAGTTTGGTATTAGGTAAAGGCATTAAACCTGCCACTTTTCCTCGACCTTCTTCATACAGCTTGGTTTCCACCGTTTGAGGCCAATTATAGAAGTATGACCTAAACTTAGCAGGTTCTAATCCTTCAGTTATAAAAGTTGAATGGGTCCCAGCTGACCTGCCTTGGTTTCTGAGGAAATCCTGCAAAAGAGCAGGCGAAATCATTACTAAGAAAACAATGCCTATAGCTCAATCATGATCTTCAGTTGCAACATTTTACTTTCTTCATGTAATTAACTCTTGTATACTTCTTGTGCTTTGATTTATTCCCAAGAAATGATAGCATTGTTCCCTATACTAGAACATTCCCTTACTGTTCACACCTGAAAACTTCAACTGCCCCGCCTTCCAGGGGTTTGCTTCTTTTCAAAGAGTATGAAAGAGGGGAGAGAAAAAGAATTGAGGGAGGAAAAATTCTTACTTCTGCAGCTGAGATTGACGTTTTCCTTTCTGTAACCGAGGTATGTTTTCCCATCCAAACAAAAATCTCAGAATCACAGTCTACCATATAGCACTTGTCTGTCTCAAGCATTTCTTTACTTAATGAGTCAGTTTGACATGCATGCAGTTTACCCTGAGTTGATATCCTACGAATGAAGAATATCATCAAAGAACACTTCAAGAAAAGAAAAGAGGGAAAATCAAGAGCATTGAAGTCTCAGAAGAAAAGAAAAATAGCCAAGAGCATAAATGTTTTGAAACTAATTCATACCCACCATGATAGTTTCACAAAGGGTGTGTCAGGTTGTTTCTGGACAGAGGAAGGTGGATCCTGGGGAATGGGAGCATAACCACCAAATAAGCTCCAGAATTCACCCACTTCAGGATCACCAACAAATTTTCCATCCTCTGCAGCACTTTAACAATTAACAATTGCTATGGTTTCTATAAAGGAAAGAAAGAGAGGTCAGAAGATTGCCAACCTACAGTTGCCACCTCGCAGTTTGCACGATGTTTATTCTCTTTGATGTACTGAACAACCTCCAAAGCCTTAGCTCTTTCTTGTATGCTAGAGTTGCACCCACTAAAGAGGAAAATTTTGGATGCAGTATCAAGTATGAATACATCACTATGGTTCAATGATGACCGAGAAAACGGAACCTGGTAAACATGCAGAGTGCAGAGGGGACAAAGTAAACAGTTAGCCAGTAGTATAGTATAGAACTAGTAGCTGGTACTTATCAAGAAAGAGTGAAAATACAGTATCAGTAGTGGAAACTCAAGATTTTAGGCTTTCCTGAGCATAGGATTTGATTATGTGAAGTAACTCAATGGCACACATTCTTGAGATATATAAAGCATGAAAAATCATAATGAATTGAAACCATTCCAACAGCACCTTAATTATTATAGCAGCAATGCATTAAATTGCAAAGAAAGCTTACTTCTTTAACATGAACAACGTGGTCCCCTTTGCAAGCTAACAAGCTGACTTTATATGTTTCACCATTTAAGTGCTCTTTCTGTGATGCATATACTCCTTCAATGGGAATAATACAGGGTTTGAAGTATGATAAGAACTTCCCCGTTTCTTGGCCTTGAAGTTCCCTATATTGCACAGTGCAGGACCCTAGGGCTGCATCTAGTTCTAGTGCTTTATCTGATGCCAATGCTGAGTCCACCTGCCAATTTGGTATTAGTTTTAAACACCCTGAAATAATTTGAGTAACTTATCTTTCAAATTCTTTGTACTACGATTACTTGGAATAGAAAAACAAAGACGAACATGAACATTTTCTCAAACAAAACTTGATAGTTTCCTGTCATCAATTTCCAAGGTAAAAATGTCATTATATAACAGCATTATACACAGATTTCCATAAGCAATTCCTTCTCCCCCTCCCCCACTCCATTTCCTTTTGGCTAAAGGCAGAATTAATTGACATTATATAAAATTCTTCTATTATCAAGCACAAATTATAATTATATAGAATCTTGCACGACATCTCACCTAAAAATCTTCAGTTCCATAAAACCATTAAATTTGTGTATTTGTATAGCTAGAATTCATGTGTAATAAGTGAAAACCTTGTTTGTATCATGTCCGAGCCAATAGTGTATGTCATGCTGAGGAAGGCCACTTTTTGGTAGAACTGTCTGTCATGATAAACAAGTAAAATAGTTAAACTCATTGCATACCCAGATAGGTAGCTCTACTAGATAGCACAGATGATCCACCAGTACAGTTGCAGCTTTCTAAGAAGATTACATTGTTCTGGATCAACTTCAATTTTGAAGATACAGTATTGTGAAGAAATGCTTAGACTAATTGTCCGGAAAAGTTCAGTTGAATTTGTGCATGGTTAAAAGAAAACTAAATGCCAATAAAATGAACACAATGTGCCAGCAACTTACATTTAAAATTACATACGCACTTCCAGAATAGAACCTCCCATGTGAAGATTTTGGAACAGAAACCAATTTTAGATTCTCGACACACCAAATTTCCAAACCACTAGCATAAGCAGGGTAAGGATAAAGCAATGAATTTGAACACAAGATGTATGAAGATTGTATGTTTCAATTAGTTATTGCTAGCTATAAGAAAATCTACCAATTCATTAACAATTTTACTTAATTGGATACTGACAACAACATAATTTTCTATGATGACAGTATGTATGTTCCTAGCAGCTTACGCTTTCGGGAAATAGTGGTAAACCAACAAATTTCCCATAAGACAAGATCTTGATTACAAGGTAAGAATGAAATAAAATCATTTATAAGGAAGGATACAGCTTTGCTCCTGCAGCCTGGAATGCTGGATCTGTGTCTTTAGCATATATAGACATTGCCTTTCATGCCCTTGACACTCCACCAAACAACTACTAAATGCACGGTAATTTCTGCAGTCCAGTCACTGAATTTTCAGTAATTCTAAAACAGGCAATACATGAGGCACAATGTGTAAAGCAGATGGGCTCATCCCAGATAGAAAATCAATATTGACTCTTGATATATTGCATTCATACAAAGTCACAAACACAAGATTAAAAAAATTAAGGAAAAAAACAGAAAAAACCAAGATTGAGTGAGAAATTCTTACTTACCTGGTTAATATTTCTGCACAATTTTGGTTTTTGGAGGATTGCGTGAAATGGGTTGTGTCTGTTGGATCTTATTTGCAGTGAAGGAACAGAAGAAGACAGTACGAGTATATTCCTCCTAATGCTTTTGACCCTTTAAAAGAATGATGATTTAATAATGAAGTTGAAAACTTGGAATATAAATTAAGTGTAGAAAAGAAGTTCGGTGTGGTGGAGGAATTGTTCATACAACAAGTGAAGAAAGAAGAAAAAGTGAGACAATGTTTGGCTTTATTATCCAGCTAAAGCTGGGCCCATACATGCTCAAAAAGTTTAGGGGAAAAAAAAAGAGATGATTGCAGGGTTGGCGTGGTCTGTGTGTCGTCTTGGTGCATGGCATGTGAGATAGATAGATCAGATATGTTTCCCGCCCTTCTCCTTCAAAAGTTTATGAGTTGTGAAACTGGTTTGAGGCCATTCTTGGCATATATACGACATCAAAATCAGACAGCAAATTCGACTATTAAATAAGGATCACATTGTTTTTTTTTTTCGACACACTTTTTACATATGCTGATGCATGATTGAGCTATGGCCATTGTTTTCTAAGTGATCATCGCCTGCTCTAGTGCTGTAGCTAAAGTAGGATTTTTGTCATTATAGTTCTTATAGTAATGTTCAAGCAACAGAGTTACGATGTGAAAGAGTCTACTCATAATATCCTTTACATGAAACTTCTGCTAAAATATGAAAACTATGAGAGAATATTTGTTTGTGGGAATTTTCTGTGTATTCTTCTCCTTGTAGGAGGTCATATTTATAATACAACGAAACCTGAATGGGCAAGTAAATAATAAATTCCTAAATCTATTTACAGTAGGAAATCAGGAATTAAAGTAAATCAATTACAATTATAATAGGAATTCTTGGTGTGTAAGGAAAGTAAGTCAATATCCACAAGTCACGCCAACACTCCCCCTCACGTTGGTGCATAGATGTCGTCAATGCCCAACTGATCCAGTGAATTGTGGAATGCTTTACTGGAAATCGCCTTTGTCAAAATATCCGCCAATTGATCCTCGGATTTCACAAAAGGAAACTGAAACACTTTAGCCTCAAGCTTCTGTTTGATGAAGTGTCGATCTACCTCAACATGTTTAGTACGATCATGCTGAACCGGATTCTGTGTAATGGCTATAGCAGCCTTGTTGTCACAAAAGAGATTCATTGTGGATGTAGGTTTATACCCGAGTTCAATAAGCAACTTTCTTAACCAAAGAAGTTCACAAATCCCTTTAGTCATGCCTCTGAACTCGGCTTCTGCACTGGATAAAGCTACTACATTTTGTTTCTTGCTCCTCCATGTCACCAAATTACCTCCCACGAATGTGAAGTAACCCGATGTGGATTTTCTATCTGTTACATTACCTGCCCAATCTGCATCTGAATAACCATCAATATTTAGATGACCATGCTTTGAGAACATAAGTCCTTTTCCAGGTGCAGACTTCAAATATCTAAGTATCCGAAGAACTGCATTCATGTGGTCTTCACTTGGAGAGTGCATAAATTGACTGACAACGCTCACCGCATAAGCAATGTCTGGTCGAGTATGTGACAAATAGATCAATCTTCCCACTAACCTTTGGTATCTTTCTTTGTTAGTTGGAACTTGATCCGGATATTCTCCAAGATGATGATTCTGAACAATAGGAGTGTCCGCAGGTTTACAATCTAGCATTCCTGTGTCTGTCAACAAGTCTAAGACATATTTCCTTTGAGAGAGAAATATGCCTTGCTGCGATCGAGCCACCTCAATTCCCAAGAATAATCATATCATCAACATAAATTATTAATGCTGTTACCTTCCCTTTTTGATGTTTCAAGAACAGAGTATGATCTGAGTTGCACTGTTTGAAACCATTGTTCTTCATTGCCATGGTGAACCGTCCAAACCATGCACGTGGTGACTGTTTCAATCCATACAATGCTTTTCGTAACCTGCAAACTGTTCCAGTCTGAGTAGTATTATATCCAGGAGGAATATCCATGTACACCTCCTCTGTGAGTTCACCATGTAGAAAAGCATTCTTTACATCAAACTGGTGTAGTGGCCAATCCAAATTAGCTGCAAGGGACAATAAGACTCTGACGGTGTTTAACTTTGCAACTGGTGCAAAAGTTTCTTCATAGTCTATACCATAGGTCTGTGTGTACCCTTTTGCTACAAGTCTTGCCTTGTATCGCTCGATAGATCCATCTGCATTGTGTTTTATAGTAAACACCCATCTACATCCGATAGTCTTTTTTCCTCGTGGTATAGTCTCTAATGTCCAAGTCTGATTTTTCTCAAGAGCTTTCATCTCCTCTTTTATAGCTTGGACCCACTTAGGATCTTTCAATGCTTCAGAGACCTTGGTTGGAATATGGATAGCAGACAACTGATGCACAAAAGCCTTGAGTGGTTCAGACAGCTTCTCAGTGGATACATGATTTGCAATTGGATACTTGGATGTCTTGCCAATATCCGGTGAATAACGGTTTGGTGGCTTCCCACGATTTTGCCTGAAAGGTAATTGATATCCAATAGTTTTATCATCTAAATGCACAAGTCTAGTAGGAGTAGTTACCTCAAGGATATTCTCAGGAGATTGGTCTGTTGGTACTGTTGAGTTAGAAGGGGGGTCTTCATCTTGTTGTTCTGTATTGTCTGTAGGTGTGGGACTCAGATCAGAAATATCTTCGCATGGATCAGGTGGGTCAGGCAATTGATCGCTATGAATGGGCGATTGGTCACTTTTCAACAGAGAGTAATCTCGTGCTCCAGACTCGGGATGATCAATCATTTCTGTACATGGGAGAATTTCTTTGTTTGCCAAGTTGCTCCAATTCTGTTCTTCACTTCGTATCTCCCCCTGAAGCGCAGAATTGGATGATGGGTCATGAAAGAACAGCTCAGATTCCAGAAAAGTCACATCCAAAGTGACATAGGTTCGTTGGGTAGGAGGGTGATAACAGCGGTAACCTTTCTGATGAGTGGCATAACCCACAAAAACACAACGAAGCGCACAGGGATCAAGTTTGCTACGTTGATTTTTGTGGAGATGAACGAAAGCCACGCATCCAAAGATTCGGGGTGTGAGTACCAAAACAGAGGGTAGATGTCTGTGTTGCGCAAGCACCTGTAAAGGAGTTTTAAAGGTCAATACACCAGAAGGCATGCGGTTGATCAGGTGAACTGCAGTGACAATAGCATCATCCCAGTGATGGCGAGGAACATGAGCGCCAATCAGAAGTGCTCGGGCGGTTTCAAGAAGATGTCGATTCTTTCGTTCAGCAACACCATTTTGTTGCGGTGTCTGAGGACAAGTCGTCTCATGGATAATTCCATGTTGTTGGAAGTAAGTCTGAAAGTCATGATTGACAAATTCTCCACCATTGTCGGAGCGAAGAATCTGGATTTGAGCATTAAATTGAGTTTTCATCTGTTTGTGGAAGGACTGAAAACGGGAAAACACCTCGTTTTTATTCTTCAGCAAATAAAGCCATGTCATCCGTGTACAATCATCGATGAATGTGACAAACCATCGAACACCAGAAGGAGCAGTGATAGGCGAAGGTCCCCAGACATCAGAGTGAATTAATGTAAATGGAGTAGTACACTTGTTCGTACTCAACGGGTAGGGCACACGGTGACTCTTGGCCAAAATACAAGTATCACATGTGAAGTCGGAGTCTTTGAAACCTGAGAATAAATCTGGTATAAGATGCTTCATATAACTAAAAGACGGATGTCCCAATCGACGATGCCACAACCAAATTTGCTTTTGTTTGCTATCAAAGGAATGTGTCACACTGTTAGCCACGCCGGGACTGAAGTCATCGACATAATATAGCCCCCATCTCTTAGTACCACGACCAAGAATCTCCTTAGTGTGAATATCCTGAAGCAAACAAAAACTCGGGTAAATGAGTACACAACAATTCAATTGTTCAGTAAGCTGACTAACTGACAACAATTTAGTGGATAAAGATGGAACAAGTAAAGTATTAGACAGTGTGAGAGAGGATGAGAGTGCAACAGTGCCAGCCCCTGTCACAGGATAAGTAACACCATTGGCATTTGCAATACAGGTTCGTCGAGGTTGTGTAGTATTCAGAAAATCATTAGGATCAAACGTCATATGATCAGTTGCACCAGAATCAATTATCCAGCTCTTGGAATCAATCTTATCGGAAGTATGGAATCCATAACCAGTACCATTACTGGTCATATTGCATTGTCCTCGATCTGTAAGAGTAGCCCACCAATCGGGGTAGCCATGCGATGTAAAACAAGTCTCACAAGTGTGTCTCGGATCACCACAATATGCGCAATTTGGTCCATGTGTCGGGGTCGTTAGTCTAGAAGTCATAAGCTGTGCAGCGGAAGAAGCATAGGATACAGGTTGAGTAGGAATTTGGATCGGAATCTGAGCATGAGTCGGGGCCGGAGTCGGAGTCGAAATCGGAATCGGGGTCTGAATCATAGACAAATTCGAGGTTGGGGTCATCATCGAAGTAGGGGTCGTGGTCGTCTTCAGAGTCGGGGTCAGGGTCGTCATCGTCATAGTCGGGGTCGGGGTCGGGGTCGTCAAAAGAAGATCCTGATTCTGGATCGGGGTCTGAATCATAGACAAATTCGGGGTTGGGGTCATCATCGGAGTGCGGGTCGGGGTCGTCTTCGGAGTCGGGGTCGGGGTCGTCGTCGTCATAGTCGGGGTCGGGGTCGGGGTCGTCAAAAAAGGATCCTGATTCTGGATCGGGTTCGGGGTCAAAGTCTGCATCTGTAGGGGCGGAGCCATCTGGGCACTCAACTCAACGATGGTTGGTTGAGAATGAGAGAAGGAGTCGGTGGTGCTACCTCCATGAGGGTTGAAAAAATCATCAACCCTCATAGCGGCGGCGGAGTTTTGAAACTAGAGTCAGCAATTCCAAGATCGCCGCTCTGATACCATGCTAAAATATGAAAACTATGAGAGAATATTTGTTTGTGGGAATTTTCTGTGTATTCTTCTCCTTGTAGGAGGTCATATTTATAATACAACGAAACCTGAATGGGCAAGTAAATAATAAATTCCTAAATCTATTTACAGTAGGAAATCAGGAATTAAAGTAAATCAATTACAATTATAATAGGAATTCTTGGTGTGTAAGGAAAGTAAGTCAATATCCACAAGTCACGCCAACAACTTCTTCTCTTAAAATAAATTTATTCTATCCTATTTTGAAATCTTGAATTCGTCTCTTAAAGGGTTTTTTGTGTGCATGAGACGAACTTTTAATTTTCTATTAATTTTATTATGTTTGATTTTGGTTATAGTTATCAAATTATTGTGTGTGTGTGTGTGAATAGCAATCGACTTCAACTTTTTTTTTTTTTTTTTTCTGGGGTTATATTATTGGATACTCTATGTCGGCCAGATGGGCTGAGATTGAGAAAGAATCCAAGCCCAATAAGACCCGCGTGGAGATCCGCTCATCTTCGAAACAGTGTAGAAGAATTTTGGCAAAACTTAGGGTTAAGTTCAACCCAGGAGACCCCGAGAGAGAAGGGAGAAGCACAAAATTTTGTTGCACTCAAGCAATGAACCCGCTAACCCTAGTGAAACGAATTCAGAACATCAATTCCAGAGAAGCCCAATTAGGGATTTCAGAGGAAGCTTCATGGCACGCCAAGTACAAAGACTCCGCTTACGTCTACGTCGGCGGCATTCCTTTTGATCTCACCGAAGGTGATCTTCTCGCTGTTTTCGCACAGTAAGCTCCTATTACCATACAATTAATTTGAATTTGGGATATACATGTATACAATTTCTTCTTCAATTTTAATCTTGTTTGATATTTTATTCGATTTCAGATATGGAGAGGTCGTCGACGTGAACCTGGTTCGCGATAAAGGGACTGGGAAATCCAAAGGGTTCTCATTTATTGCATATGAGGACCAGAGAAGTACGGTTCTTGCTGTGGATAATCTGAATGGAGCTCAAATTTTGGGTCGAACAATTAGGGTGGATCATGTGACTAAATACAAAAAGAAGGAAGAGGAAGATGAAGAGGAAGAGCAGAGGAAGAGGGAGGAACGAGGTGTGTGCCGTGCTTTCCAAAGAGGTGAATGTACTCGCGGAGCTGGGTGCAGATTTTCTCACAATGAGCAAGTAAGGTCTCCATTATCTGATTGATTTTAGTTTTCTGTGAACAGCACGTTAATTTTTGCAATGTTTCTTCATATTTGGGTTCTGATGATTGAGAAATTTATTGTGTATAAGTAATAATGGAGCTTGATTGTTGCTTGTTGCAATGTAATGGAGTATGGATTCTTTTTGGGAGGTGTGGTTGTGGGGGGATTTTGAATTTGTTTCCAGTATGTTAATTTAGTATAGTATGTTTCTGATTTTATTTTATTTTATTTTATTTTTTTAACATGCTTGAAGTTGGGTGAGTTTATGCAGATAATCATTTATGTTGAATGTCGAGGGGGTGTTTTGTCCGTTCTATATAAAATATAATTTTATCTACATATTTTGGTGCTCATGTGTGCTTTGTTCTATTTGTATCCAGAGAGCTGCAAACACAGGTTGGGGTGATCAAGACTCGAAATGGGGGCGTGACAGGTATGATGGCCCAAAACAGGGTGAGAAAAGATCTAACACTACTCCGTCAAATCGTGTTCCAGAGGCTGAAGTTCAAGAAGATTTACACTCCAGAGGAAAGGGATATGGGAGGGTCTTCGAAAGTCACTCTAAGCAAAGTGATGGGAGAGAGGAAAAGAGATTGGGAAGACACGAGGATGATGAAAGGTTTGAGCTTAGATCAAGAGATCATGGTAGGGGGGAAGAAAAGAGACCAAGAAGACGCAGTGAGGATGATGAATTGGGGCAAAATTCAAGAGAAGATTATGGTAGGAGGGAAAAACAGAGATTAGGAAGGCAAAATGGTCATGAATTGCAGCCAAAGTCAAGAGAAGATCATGACAGAAGGGAAGATAAGAGACCCAGAAGGCAAGGTGGTGATGTGGAATTTGAGCCAAAGCTGAAGTCTAGAGACGATCATGATCAGAGGGAAGATGATAGAAGGGAAGATAGGAGAACAAGAAGGCGTAGTGATGATGGTGAATTTGAGCCAAAATCTAGAGAAGATCGTGATAGGAGGGTAGATGATAGTAGGGAAGATAAGAGACTGAGAAGGCATGCTGGTGATGATGAATTTGATCCAAAATCTAAGGATCATGATAGGACAGAAGAAAAGAGAAGGTACGCTGATGATGAATATCAGCCGAAGTCAAGAGAAGATAAGTGGGAAGAACAGAGGTCAAGAAGACGCAATGTTGATGAATTTGAGCTGAAGTCAAGAGCAGGCGAGGATAAGAGGAAAGGAGAGAGACTGAGAAGGTATGAAGATGATGAGTTTCAGCCAAAATCCAGAGAAGTTCGTCGTAGAGAGTAAAAAGGGAGTTAATGGTGTGAAGCAAATACGGATTTGTTTAGCAATTTTGATGTCTATTTCGTGCAATAACATCGTTCCTGTTGTATTTTCTAACTTTATTTTCTGTGAGATAGTTTAACATGCTTTGACCATCAAAGCTTGTGCAGCTGGGCATAAAATACCAGATTTAGTTGTTACTATCTTTTGTTGTTGTGGTCCTCTTTGTGTTTCTCTTGGGTGAGGTTTAGAGTTGATATATGCCTTGGACCAGCAAATAGTTGTGCAACTTTGCATAAAATCATTTATCGATTCCCTGTTTCTCTTTGTTGTTGAAATCCATTTAAATAGAAAGTTGTATCTTGGTACTCGAGTTTGATGATCATGGTGGTTATGGATTTGGTTGGTGCAAACGTTTTACAGAAAAAAAAAATTGTAGTTTAATTTTGGGCTGAAATTTGCAGGTGAAACCACGGTTAACCAGGCATGGCTTTGAACGACGATGTAAGAAGAATTGACGAGGATGGATGGGACATTACGGATAATAATAATGTTTTGCATCTATAGAAATGCACTCTCAGAATTGCTGTCCAAGACAGAGGCCTATTTTGGCCTATGCATGGGGTTCATTTCTTTTGTTCGGAAATAAATTTTTGGGAGCATTTTAAGAAGAGCAAGGATCTTGTCTTCATGATGCAATTAATTGTTGGGGCTGAATCAATTTAAGTTGGTCTTTTCCACAGAAGAATTTTTGCATTGAAGCATAACCCGGACTAAAACAAAAACATAAAAATTTCAGTTGTCCTTTCCAAATGCAACAAAATCTGTAGAATTGTAATCACCAAGTAGGTTGTTATATATAGGTAAAAACAAAAAATACCTGCTCGAGGTGAAAGCATACTCAAACGAAGAGGCTGTCAACCAAATGCTGAAAGCCATATTTACAGTTTCATAGCCGGTTTCTGATCTCCAGTCTCCAAATGAGACAGAAACAAAGTTGTAAGCAAAAACAGGTAAAGAAAAGAGAGACTGGATTCATCGAGGACTGTGTTCCTCTGTTGAATCAATCCGAATTGTACCCATCACTAGTGATGGATTTTCCGAGTTCTTTGGGTAGTACTGCTTCAGAAGACATCGATCTTCCAACTTCTTTCGGAAGTGCTTCTTTAGAGGTCATTGATTTTCCAAGTTCGTTTGGAAGTGCTTCTTCAGAAGAAATGGATATTCCGAGTTCTTCTGGAAGTGCTTCTTCAAAAGACATGGATCTTCCGAGTTCTTTTGGAAGTGGTTCTTCAGAAGACATGTATCTTCCGAGTTCGTTTGGAAGTGATTCTTCAGAAGACTTTGATATTCCAAGTTCTTTTGGAAGTGCTTCTTGAGCAGACATTGATATTCCAAGTTCTTTTCGAAGTGCTTTTTTAGAAGCCATCGAATTTTCGAGTTCTTTGGGTAGTGTTTCTTTAGAAGATATTGGTTTTCCAAGTTCTTTGGGTACTGTTTCTTCATAAGGCACCCCTTGTATTGGAGTCAAACTAGGCACCAGAATATTGCCTCCATAAGTAGGCACGGTCTCTTCATCTTCCACACTTCCCGGAATCTTGCTTGTTACTGTTGACGGGGTTATCTTCCCTATAGATTCCTCTTTCATGACGTACTTACCATCGTCTGAAACACGTACCTCCTTTCTTATACCAAGCAAAGTTCCATCTGCTGATTTGATAGCCTTCTCTTCAAGAACAAACTCATTGTTGCTGCTAAATGTTGGCTTGTCATCTGCAGAGGCAATCTTGTCTGAAACTTTTGCACCCTTGTTCACATTCAGCATAGATTCTTCTCCGGGAAGAGTCACATTCCCAGGAACAATTGGTCCCAAGCCGGGGTTTACAAGTAGCGCCTCGTTTTGATTCATAATTTGCACTTCACTAATTTTCTGAAGTTCAGAATCTTTCCAGTCTTCAGCAATGGCTATATTGTTCTTGGTGTTCCAGGTATGAAGAATTCGGTCTGGACCGGGTTGCCACGATAGATCTCCTGTGATTTTTTTCAGTATAAACTTGTATTGGACTGCTATGCCAACTGGCATATCCTAATCAAATTATATAAAAAAAACCAATCAAAATTGTTAAGAAAATAAGATATGAACAAAACAAGGATCAAATCCTTTAGAATTTCTTACCAGCTCAACGGTCCAAATGTTTCCATCTGACCAGTTCAGAGGTATAGCACTTGCAGGGTTCCACTCTCCCATGATAGGTTCATTTCCCACCAGGAGGAAACTCTCACCAAAGTTGCACTCCTTGTGCAATTGGAATTGAACATGAACAGTTTCTGCTGTCTCTGAAAAGCAGAGAGTAATTGTCACTTGATATGGAAAGTGGGAACTCATTGTTTAACATGCTGAACAACAAAAGAAGATTGAATACAGTAAACTTACCTGTTGTTTGGATCCCAATTCCTGCTGTCTCCGACGTTGTTAAAACCTGCTCGTGAATTTTACGGGACGAAATTGAATTAGATGATCAATTTTGGATTGAAACAAACCAGCTACAGTTTGAAAAACTCGAACAAAACAAACCACCTCTGTTTGAGAAGGAGCAACCAATTGAAGAGCTTTGTGTCGAAGCAGATGAACATGTACATTGGAGTTCAAAGACCTTAGAAAGCAAATGTCAGATCGCCCCAGAAGAGATTTTAAGGGAGGCAGAGGTTTGTTAATAATATTAGCCTTTGGAAACAAGGTTGTAGATGATCTTACAAAGGCTTCCATTGGCTCCGTTTTTTCAGAAAGAGAGACAGAGTCCTAAAACATGTTAGAAATGAAGTACTTGTATATATAAGAGGCTTATACGCATGAAAAATGAGAAGGGTACGGATCTGACATCAGGTGGGATTCTAACACGTGGCAGAATGAGGTTGGATTTGCTAAGTTTTATACTCTGTTCTTGTGCATAGAAAGAGTTTTGATGTGCTCAACTGAATGAGAAATTAGGGGCCTTTCCTTGTGCGGATTTTCAGTTTTGCCTTCATACTATTGTTTGAAGTCTTCAACCCAACTTGACCAAAAAAGAAGTCTTCAACTCATTCGTAAGAAAGAAAAAGAGGAGTAATAATAAACTAAAGCTAAACAGAATATAAGTTTAAAACGTTGTTACTTCTCTTCCAACTTCCATTATCGGCATGTTTGTACAACAGAGAAGAGGGCTACTTTAATGTCACTTCTCTTCTAATTTCTGTGATTGTACGACATGTTGCTATATAGAGGAGAGGGACAACAAAATGGACAATTTCATATCATCCTGTAGGGTTTGAGGTTTATGGTCTAGCAAAAACCTTGTATTTTCACCAATAATCATTACATGAGCAGTGCCCGTCTCTAAAATGATGAAACCGATATCGATCTCTCAGCAATATCTCCCTATCATAAAGCTTAGATATAAGTTTAGCAACTGAGTGGCAGTCTCCGCAAACACGAAGATTCTTCACAACCTGAATTGGTTGAGATGGACTCAAGCTAATAAGCCCAAAGGCAATGGCTAATTTCTCACTGTGAAGGATTAGGGCATGGTCCTTCATGTCTTCTTCCTCAACAAATTGCAGCAGATGTGACTTGTTTGGCACATATCCGTTTGACTTCAATCTCAGTGCCATCTCATCCAACTTTGAGTAGATTTCCTTGCATAGAGGGTGAGAATTATCGCCAACAAGAAATTCATGAACACTACCATTGACTTCGATTGAGCTACAACCTGGTTCTTTCTTTATTCCTGCATCTCGCATATGCTTCCTTAACCCAGAAACTTCATCCCATTTCCCTGTTTCGGCATAGATATTTGATAAGAGTACATAGGCTCCGTGGTTTCTGGGATCCAACTCAAGCAAATGACTACAAGCTTTTTCAGCAAGCACAACATTCCCATGAAGTTTACAGGCCCCAAGAAGAGCCCCCCATACAGAAGCAGTGGGAGGTATTGGCATTTTTTCTATCAGCTCTACAGCTTCGTCCAAATTTCCAGAACGACCAAGAATATCGACCATGCAAGCATAGTGCTTTATTCCAGGCACAACCCCGTAAACTGGCTCCATCTGATAGAAAAATGTTCTTCCCTCGTCCACCAAACCTGTGTGGCTACAAGCGCATAATACATTGGTAAATGTCACAGCATTGGGCTTCACCTTAGCTTCTAGCATTTTTGAGAAAAACTCCAATGCATCTCTCCCTTGCCCATGCATCGCCAAACCAGCAATCATGGCACTCCAGACGAATACATCTCTCCTCTCTACCGAATTAAATACCTCAAGTGCCTTATCTAGATCCCCACACTTTGCATACATATCAATAAGCGAGGTTGTGAGGTGACAATTCAACTTCATCACCTGCTTCTTTATGTAAACATGTATCCACCCACCAAGATCAATTGCTCCTAATTGAGCACACGCTGCTAGAGTGCTAACCAGTGTGACTTCATCAGGTTTAGGACTCTTGCTTTTCTGCAACTCATTAAAAACAGCCAAAGCCTCCTTTGGCTTACCACTTTGTTCATAAGAAGAAATGAGCACATTCCAAGCAGCAATGTCTTGACTAGGCATTGCGGCAAAAACCCGCCAAGCCTCCTCATAGTTCCCCAACTGAGCATACCCATCAAGCATGGTAGTCCACGAAACAATATCCTTCTCTGGCATCCTATCAAACAATCTTTTTGCATCATCAACGCTCCCACATTTCACGTACATATCAAGCATAGCATTGTTCAAAGTCAAGTTCTCTTTAATTTCATTCCTTTGAATATGTGAACAAACCCACCTCCCAAACTCCAAATCCACCTTCTTTGCACAAGCTGACAACACGCTTACCATCGTTACATCATTCGGCTTCACATTCTCCGCCTCCATTTCCTTAAACAACTCCAATGCCTCCTGGGGGCAATTCCCCTGCGCGAAAACTGTGATCATAGAGTTCCAAGAAACAACATCTTTTTTAGGAGTCTTCATGAAAACCCGACGTGCCAAATCCAAATCCCCACACGACCCATAAAAATGAACGAGCGAATTAAGAATATAAATATCCGACCCAAGCGAGGCCTTTATTGCCATGCCATGAAAACCTCTTCCAACCTGCAAAGCCCGGAGCTCCGAAGCCGCTTTAATCGCAAAAGGGTAAGTATATTTATCGGGGCATTCAGAACAGTGATCAAGCATGTCCAAAAATACGAGGATGCTTTCAGCCGGGTCGGAGCTAGACGCATAAGCGCGAATGAGGGTGTTCCAAGTGTAGACATTTGGTTGCGGAATTTGATCAAACACCTGGCGGGCATAATCGAGACTCGAGAACGAGGAGAGAGCGCTGGCGGTGATAAGTTTGCTGGCGGAGTACGGGTCAAAGAGAACACCTGTACGAAGCATTTGGGCATGGACTTGCTTTAGCTGCTTTATGCTGGTGCATTGGTCTATTAGTGAAAGAGCTGGGTGGCTTGAGAAACGAAGGTCGGTACTGAAGGTTGGGGACGAAGAGTTTGGGTGACGTGGCAGAGAGATAAGTGGGGTGCTTAGAGAAGCCATCTCTTCTGTGGTCAGTCTCACAGTAACTCCATTCACTTTAGGTTCCAAACCCCATTATGTCATATGATCTATCATTATCAGAATCGCGTGCCACGTCACGTATGATTTTCATTTTTTTTTTTAATGTATTCACATATTTATAAAAAACAAAGAATAATTATAGAATGGGAGGGAATTTCATCATATGGATGTCTTTTGGTTTTGATCTTCCACTTATTTTTTAAAAAAATGTCACTTGAGGTTTGACTGTTAGATTTAACAATCTAAAACGATATAGTTTTAAGCATAAGTGCAGAATTAATAAGGAAAAAAAATTATCTAACAAATTTGTGGGTTTGACATTATTTCTTACAAACTAAGATCAATATTTTACCATTTAACTACTTTAAACACTAATAATAATACTAACTAGTTTTGACTTCATTGGTTAATTTAATAGTAATACATATTATATATCATCACCTTTCTTTCATTCTTGTTCCGAACCTAAGCAGCAGGTGTGATTTTTTGTCTTCTTTTTAGTCGAAATCGGCATAGATTTGTCAAGTTATTTTACAGTGGAGGGCATCCCCCGTTACAACAAGACTACGACAGTAGTGATGTATTTATGCAATCACTCTTCTTTGTGTTTCATTTTAACTTTATTTTTTGCTAATGCTAATGCGAGAGTAGACATAAAAAATTGCCAAGTTCTCAACAGGTCATGATTTCCCATCCAATACAATCTTAGCACGTCACAATTGAGTTGAGTAAAAGTGGTGAAGCTTTGAACAAATGAACAATGGATAAGAACAACAAATATTAATGTTTAATTAGTTTCGTATTACCTTAGCTCAAGAAGATAACAACTACACATTATATATATATATAAATATACGTTGTCTAATTATATTTCATTCATTAATCGTCAATCGAGAGAGAGAGAGAGAGAGAGAGAGAGAGAGATCAGTTGAGATGGAGAAAGTAAGACTAGTGTTCATCCCAGCACCACGTTCCGGCCACCTTGTATCAACCCTGCAATTTGCAAAGCGACTCATCGCTCGAGAGGAAAGAATTTCAATCACCATTCTTGCAATCCAATCAGCCTCTCCTACCACCTTAAGTTCTTATGCAAAATCTGTTGCAGCCTCAGAGCCCAAAATCCAACTCATTGATGTCCCAAAACCTCAACCAGAGCACCCACCTGCACAAGACTCATTTAAGTCACCAGCAAAATCTTTCTGTCTTTACATTGAAAGCCACCTACCCAATGTCAAGAAAATCGTCACCAACCTCGTCTCATCATCCCATGCTAAAGAGAGTTTGGATTCAATTCATGTTGCTGGGCTGGTGGTTGATTTCTTCTGCGTGTCCATGATTGATGTGGCCAAGGAACTCCATCTTCCCACTTATCTTTTCATGACGAACAATGCAGGATATCAAGCTCTCATGCTCCACCTTCCGATCCGGCATAAACATAACGAAGTTGAGCCAAAAGATTCCGATCCAGAATGGTTAATTTCAGGTATGTTGTAACCAAAAAAAAAATTGAGGACATTGATTATTGCCCTTGAAGCTATCTTTTGGATTTTATTTCAAATACTTCTTATATTTTGCAAATTTCTCCAACAAGGTATTGTCCATCCAGTGCCTCCTAGAGTTCTGCCTGTGGCTTTGACAGATGGTAGCTACTCTGCTTATGTTAAGGTGGCTTCGAGATTTCGAGAGACTAGAGGCATTATAGCAAACACGTTTGTTGAGTTAGAGACATATGCTATCAACTCATTTTTCCATGACGGCCAAACCCCTCCGGTGTACCCAGTTGGACCGGTGATCGATCTCGAGGACTGTCAGGCTCATTCCAATCTAGAGCAGGCACAGCGTGACAAGATCATCAGATGGCTTGATGATCAGCCTCAGTCCTCTGTTGTGTTTTTATGTTTTGGCAGCATGGGGAGCTTTGGCGCAGAGCAAGTGAAAGAGATAGCTGTTGGGCTTGAGCAGAGCGGGCAGAGGTTCTTGTGGGCTCTGCGCATGCCACCACCCAAAGGCAAAGGAATGATGCCAATCGATTGCCCAAATCCTGAGGAGGTTTTGCCAGATGGGTTCTTGGAGAGGACCCATGGGAAGGGACTCATCTGCGGGTGGGCCCCGCAGGTGGAAGTCTTGGCCCACAAGGCAACCGGTGGGTTTGTTTCTCATTGTGGATGGAATTCAATCTTGGAGAGCTTGTGGCATGGAGTGCCTATTGTGACATGGCCTATGTATGCAGAGCAGCAGCTGAATGCTTTTAGAATGGTGAAGGAGTTGGGATTGGCATTGGAGATGAGGCTGGATTACAAGAAAGGCGGTGGTGAGGTTGTGAGGGCAGATGAGATTGAGAGAGCTGTGGTTGCTGTCATGGACAAGGAGAGTGAGGTGAGGAAGAAAGTGAAACAGATGGGAGAGATGACCAGAAAAGCTGTGAAGGATGGTGGGTCTTCCTTTGCTTATGTTGGAAGATTTATTGAGGATGTGATTGGAAACAATTGTGGTTCCAATTGATTGGAACAACTTTCAAAATAGTAATTATCATGTTGTTGGATCCTTGTTTAGGAATTTTGTATAAACTATTGTTATGTTTTCAATATACGACTTTTGCAAACTATGCTACAGCAATCATGAGCACAATCACAATGTTCTTTTTTTCTGCTAACTAAGCACGGAAAGATTGCAGAGCCGCACGGCTATACTCTATAAATAGAAATTTAACAGTATAGCCGAACGGCTGTACTCTATAAATACAAATTATAAAGGTATCGCCGCACGGCCATACTCTGTAAATAGAAATCTTAACAGTATCGCCGGCGGCTATCCTATGTAAAAAGAATATTTTAAAGGTATAGCCGTACGGCTATACCAATTAAATACAATAAGTGGTCAGTATAGCCGCACGGCTATACTATATAAATAGAAATTATAAACGTATAGCCGCGTGGCTATACTATATAAATTGAAATTTTAAAAGTATAGCATGACGGCTAAACTCTATAAATATTTACTAATATTTTAACAGTATAGCCGGTCGGCTATACTCTCTAAATATATTCGAATATTTAAAGAATATAGCCTACCGGCTATACGGTTAGAATATATATTGATATTTTAATAGTATAGCCGTGCTGCTTGATTATGTAAATGTATTCGAATATATTTTAAAAGTATAGCCGGGCGGCTAGACTCTTTAAATATATACGAATATTTAAAGAGTATAGCTGCGTGGCGATACCTTTAGAATATATATTAATATGTTAACAGCATAGCCGCGTGGCTATATTGCACAAAATGGTTTTCCTTTTTGTAATTAAGTAATATCTTAGCCTTTTTAATTAATTATGTTTTAATTATTATTTCTTTACTAAATAATTAGTATTTAAATATTTTACGAATTTCATCAATTACTTAATAAAAGTAATTAATTATTTTACATTATTTTGTGGACTTTGTTTTTATTTTATTTTATACAAAATTAGTTTGTTTAGTTTAATATTTGTAATTAAGTAATATCTTAGCCTTATTTAATTATATTAATTATATTTTATATTTTAATTATTCTTTATTTAATGAATATTTAGTATTTAAGTATCTTAATTAATTTAATAAATTACTTAATTAATACTAATTAATTACATTTACTTATCTTAAATACTTTTGTGGCCTTTAAAATTATTTTTAATTTCTAAATATATTTTGAAAATAGTTTCAATTATTCGAAATTTATTGTAGCATAGCTGGACGGTTATACGCTTTAAATATATGCAGATTAGTAGAGGAAGGGTGAAAGTTTCTAGACATCTACTTGTGTACTGCAATAGAAAGAGAAACACTTGCCATGGAATAATAATGAAAACATATGTTGATCACATAATCCCTAAACAAGAAAAGGCCAGAGTTTGATGAACAAATTTATTGTTGAAGCCTTTCCACTGATCAAGAAGAGATCAACCCTTCCAAATCTGACCAAATCCCATCATATCATCAATGAATTTTCCAATAGAAATGAAAGAAGATCTACCATCCATTGCTGCTTTTCTGACCTCCTTTTCTCTACCAAGTCTTTCACCTTTTTCCTCACCTCACTGTTTCTGTCCATTACTCTTGTCACAGTATTCTCAATCTCATCTGCCACAACAAGCTCATATTGCCTTTCCTATAATCCAACCTCAACTCCTCTGCTAACCCTAATTCCCTCACCATCCTAAATGCATTGAGCTGTTCTTCTGCAGAAATTGGCCATGTCACTATAGGCACACCATGCCACATGCTCTCCAGAATTGAGTTCCACCCACAATGAGACACAAAACCACCAGTTGCCTTGTGGGCCAAGACCTGCACCTGTGGAGCCCACCCACATATAAATCCCCTTTCTTTACCCTACCCAAGAACCCATCTGGCAATATGTCCTCAGAATTTGAGCTATTGCTTGCCCGGGTGGTTTTGCCTTGGGGTACAGGTGGCAAGCGCAGAGACCACAAGAACCTCTGACCACTCTGCTCAAGCCCCAAAGATATTTCTTTCACTTGGGTTGCACCAAAGCTCACCATGCTTCCAAAACATAAAAACGCCACAGATGATTGAGGTTGTTCATCAAGCCATTTGATAATTTTGTCATGTTGACCCTTGGGCAAGTTGGACGGATCATCAGCTTGACCACCCTTGGGATCAATCCCTGGCCCAACTGGGTACACTGGAGGGGTTTGACTTTGACTTTGACCACCTAAGAAAGATTTGATAGCATGTGTCCCTAACTCAACAAATGTATTCACTACAATACCTTTTGCAGGTCCCTCTAAATCTCTCTGCAAGCTTAACATAAGCAGAGAAACTGCCATCTGTCACAGATGAAGGCAAAACACTTGGACGAACTGGGATGATAATACCAGGGATCAAAATCTCAGGATCAGAGCCTTTAATCTCAGCAGTGATCTGGTTATTTGGTTTTGGAAGGTGAAGCATGAAAGCAAGAGATCCTGCATTTTTTGGCATAAACAAATAACAAAAAAGATGGAGCTCATTGGCCACATCAAATCAATCATGGACACACAAAAGAAATCAACAACCAAACCAACTTGGAATTGGATTGAGTCGAAGGAGTTGGCTTGGGGTGATGAGAGATTAATGTTAGTGACAATGTCTTTGACATGGGGCTTGTGACTCAATATATTGAGAGAAATACTTTACTGGTGACTTTGATATATAATTCTTGTGGAGGTGGGTCTACCTTGGGGACATCAACAAGTTTGATTTGGGGATTTGAGGCAGCAAGTGATTTGGTTTTTGAATCTACAGAGGAAGGGAAGGTTGATTTGATAGCAAGGATTGTGGCTGAAATTCTATCATCATGACCAATTAGGCGCTTGGCAAGTTCAAAAACTGGCACCAGGTGGCCAATTCCTGGCGCTGGGATGAACACCACTTCTAGTTTCTTCATCTCATTCTTGTTATCTTTGGAATCCCCTTTTTCATAGATTTAAAATACATCAAATTAAAATGATCCTAAAATAAAAATTCTACAAATACAGTATTTGACAAATTATAAGTTTTTTCAACGTGGATACTTTGAGATGATCAAGTTCCTATTCATTTTGTATCCAAGTCCAATTAGTTGTTTTGACAGGAAACTTCTCATCAGAAAACCATTAGAATTCTTACATTTCCAAATGGGACTTGTTTGGCACACATTGAATCAATTCAACCACCATCTGTAATCTCATAACTCTCTTAATAAAAAAGAAAACAACAACCCTTAGTATACTTTGAAAGCATAAAATAGATAATAGAATTCCAAATCAAAGATCCAACAAAATGATAATTACTACTTTGAAAGTTGTTCCAATCAATTGGGACCACAATTGTTCCCAATCACATCCTCAATAAATCTTCCCACAGAAGCAAACGAAGATCCACCATCCTTTACAGCTTTTCTGGTCATCTCTCCCATCTCTTTCACTTTCTTCCTCACCTCACTATCCATGTCCATGACAGCAACCACAGCTCTCTCAATCTCATCTGCCCCCACCACCTCCCCACTACCTTTCTTGTAGTCCAGCCTCATCTCCATTGCCAATCCCGACTCCTTCACCATTCTAAAAGCATTTAGCTGTTGCTCTGCATACATGGGCCATGTCACAATAGGCACCCCATGCCACAAGCTCTCCAAGATTGAATTCCACCCACAATGAGAAACAAACCCACCGATTGCCTCGTGGCCCAAGACTTCCACCTGAGGGGCCCACCCGCAGATAAGTCCCTTCCCCTGGGTCCTCTCCAAAAACCCATCTGGCAAAACCTCCTCAAGGTTTGAGCAATCGCTTGGCATCATGCCTTTGTCTTTGGGTGGTGGCATGCGCAGAGCCCACAAGAACCTCTGCCCACTATGCTCAAGCCCAGCAGCTATCTCTTTCACTTGCTCTGCCTCAAAGCTCCCCATGCTTCCAAAACACAGAAACACAACAGAGGACTGAGGCTGGTCATCAAGCCATTTGATGATCCTGTCACGCTGTGCCTGCTCTAGGTTGGAATGAGACTGACCGTCGTCTACATCGATCACCGGGCCAACTGGGTACAGCGGAGGGGTTTGATCATCATCGGAAAATGAGTTGATAGCATGCGTCTCTAACTCAAGAAATGTGTTTACTATAATGCCTTTGGTCTCTCTAAACCTTGAAGCAAGCTTAACATAAGCAGAGTAGCTACCGTCCGTCAAAGCCACAGGAAGAACTCTAGGAGGAACAGGAATTTCAATACCTTTGATTAACCATTCAGGATCTGAGTCTTTAGGCACTTCACCATTTTGCTCATGATAGGCTGGAAGATGGAGCATGAAAGAAAGATATCCTGTATTGCTCGGCATGAAAAGGTAAGAAGGAAGATGGAGTTCCTTGGCCACATCAATCATGGATGCACAGAAGAAATCAACCACTATCCCAGCAACACGAACAGAGTCTGATTTGGCGTGCGATGAGACAATTTCTGTGATGATGTTTCTGATATTGGGCAGGTGGGTTTCAATGTAAAGAGAGAATCTTTTTGCTGGTGATTTGAATGACTCGATTGAAGGTGGTTTTGCTGGAGGTTGAGGGACATCAATTAGTCGGATTCTGGGTTCTGAGGCTACAAGGGAGTTTGTGTATGAACTTAAAGAGGAAGGGAAGGGTGATGGGATAGAAAGAACGGTGATCGAAATCGTATCATTTCGATCGATCAGATTCTTTGCGAATTGCAAGGTTGATACAAGGTGGCCAGAACCTGGTACTGGGATGAACACGATTTCTACTTTCTTCATCTCTGACTGACTTTTTCAACGTCTCTCTTTCTCCTTTGCTTTTATCTCACTTATGTTCCACTCCGTCTCTCTACTTCCTTAGCAAATTTCGCACACAGAAATATATAAACGCGCGCGTGAAAGATGCCTCAAATAATTTTATTTGAAAGACATCGTTTAGAATATTCTATAAATTTTTTTTCAACGATTTAGACCGTTTATTTTTCAAGTCTTCATTAATAGATTATTCTGACAAAAAATCAGATAAATTGAAAATCATTAAGATCAACTCAATAAACACAGTACTTCAAGAAAGTACTCAAATTTCTATCATTTAATTAAATGGTCAAATGATATCAAATTCAAGTGATTTTTTTGTAGAAATGATCTTTTGAATGAACATCTATAAACTAGGCAGTTTGAATTAATGAAATACAATACATAATAGGCTGAAGTTCTCTGATTAAGCTTATTTGAAGAATTCCTTAAATTGTCAAAAAAAATTTCTATTATATTTAAAAAAGAATATAACTCATTTGACCAATGATTCAGATTGACCGCATCAAAAAATCCAGACCACATAACATGCCAAATTATTTGACAAGGATACATGGCCATATAGGTCTTTTACCAAATAATCTGGTGTACTGATTTGACCATTACATGCATAGTCTTCAAGGAAGAAAATATTAAACAAATTAAACCTTTCTTCTTGTTTCTCAAGTTTGAAAGCTTCACCGCTTTTGACGACTTTAGTCAGCGTGCCGTGCTAAGAAATGCATTTAATGGAGAAATACAGGGTAATGTATTGTTAGAAATAAATGGTTTAAGCATCCCTGCTGCCGTACTCCATGACATTACATTTTGGAAAATGCTAGGGAGACCAACTTTAGATACCAACTTGTGTACCAACTCTCTAATAGAGGTGGAGCCCTATCTAAAGTTGGTCTCCCTAGCATCACCCTTACATTTTACACCTACGTCACTGCTGCCGTAATCCACGTCAAGCTCATTTTGCAGAAGATTAATTGTGGGGGCATGGTCCCCCAATATAATAGCCATTGTGCACACACATCACATGCATTATTGTAAAAGACAGGAAAGCAGCAACTAATGACTTGCCACAAGTTACTCTGTTCCTCAGAAAGTAGAGCCACGGAAAAAAGGCCAATTTTTCATTTCTGTCTGCATCGGTGAAGAAAGAAGGGAAGGTTTGACATAGTCACATAGGTAATCAAGAACTTAAATTAAAATGACAATTAACCTAAATTACTATCATTAACATTGCTAAGATCTGATAACTATAGTGTAAAAGATAGATTGCAAGATGTCCAGAAAAAAAATTTGCATTGACTGAATCACCATGATCATCTCTATATTGTCAAAGCAGTTGTCTAACTTAATGAAAGAAGATCGACCTTCTACACTAGGTTTCCTGGCCATGTCTTCCATCTCTCTCACCTTCTTCCTCACCTCACCATCACCATCACCAGCCACAACACATCTCACTATCTCAATCGTGTTGGCCGCACAAGATCTCTATCATATTCCTACTCCACTTTTATATTCACTGCTGCTAATCCTAAATGCATTGCGCAGTTCTTCATATGTAGGCCAAGCTCTCAATTTCTCCATTTCAGTCAGATATATAAAGCCTCCTACGGTGTGGCTACGGCCTCCACCTCCGCAGCCAATCCAAAGAAGACCCCATCCCCTCAATCTGTTCTAAGTATCCTTTCTGCAACATGTCTGCGGGACAGACGCATTAGTGGTGTGTGGAACTCCCAAAAGCCCGTTAGAGCCGCCGAGCACATTGTGCTCGTCTTACAGGAGGGTGAGAATTGGGGTAAAGCACTGACCCATCCACGTAGACTTTGAGGTGTTTGTCATCACTAAATATAAGTTACAAGCATGTGGCTCCAACTCGAGAAATGCATACATCATACATGGCTTGAAAAATTAAGGAACCATCTTTCAACAATTGAATACACAATTGAGGGACGTCAACAATCTGCCTCAACTCTGCTGCAACTATAAATCAACTCTAATGAATTTCAAATCTTAATTTATACATTTGTAGCTAAACACCTTGTTTTGAATTTCAATGTTGAGACTTCTTCGATGTTTTGATAGTAATCACAAATACTATTGAAATTTCATCTTCTCTGGTTTTGACTAAATCGAAGACACATTCTTGGGGTATATGGGATACATTATGCTTGAATAGACTCGACTCTATATTAACAAACAATCTCTTTACCTTTGGATGTGTGAATTTAAGATGAGGATTTAACTTTCATTTTGGCAATGATTTGAAATGGATCACAGTTGAATTCACCACTATCAGATATTAATACTTCTAAAAACTAGCTTAATAACTTATACCGAAACATCAAAATCCAAATCTCTTCTTCTAAATTCACTAATCCAAACCCAACAAGAGTGAATTCTATCCATGACACTAGATGGTAGCAAGCATAATGAGAATATTTGGCTAAACCATCTGACCAAGATTTAGTGATAGAACCTCAAGAAGTGCACACAGCCATAGAAAACTACTCAAACAAGTTGTTCATTTTCAAACATGATCACAATATGAGGTTGACTCAACTCCAAGACATCAATGATCCGCCGACTAAAGCATAGAAATTCAAAAACCAAACCCGCAATTATACACAGTCAATTGAATGCAAATCCTACAAGCACCAAGCACTCTTCTAAGAAATTAGCTGTATTCCATTTGCCAACCTCAACTAGCTAGCAGAACCAAATCACAACTTTCACAAATTACACTATCAAAGTTCGATCTCTTTTTTCAAATTACCTAAAAGAAATCACAAAACTCACCCAAATTGATCTCAATTACACAAAATATGTATAACCAAGCAACAGATAAACAAAATTCAGCCTGAATTGTCCATTGATAAGAAGAAGAACCAGAAAAGCACCAAACTTCAACAATTAAGAGAAACATTGCATCAAACAAACTATTTCCTTTTTAAGTAGAAAAAGAACAAAGAAAAATAATTATACTGCGATGCTATTACTGTACCATGAAAATCGATTTTTCAGAAGACGATCACCCTCGGTGGCTATCGTAGTCGACAACCTCGGAATCCGCGAGCGATCTCGAGTGCTGGACTATGGACCGTCCGATGGAGTTGATCCACTCCTCCTTCTCCTTCTCCGAGTCGGCGATGAAGTACATGGTGTCGTGGGTGTTGGTGGAGAGCTCGAAGGCGCAAGGCTTGTGGACCACGTCCTCGGCGCCCTTCACCGTCAGGCACGTGCCCACCGGGATCACGCCGCGCGGTGTCGACGTGCGGGTAACGTGACCATCCTTGAACCAGAACAGCTTCCCTTGTTTCAAGACGAACCAGCGGCGCCGCCAGGTCTTGATGTACTCGCCTTGCTTGGTCAGCCACGTGGCGCGTTCCGGGTTGGACCAGAACTCTATCCCTGTGTAGTCTTCTGGGCTCGGGTCTTGGCCCGTCGCGGCCCGCCAAAGCCCCTCCATTTTTGGTTGAGCTGTTGCTGCAGCCTGCAGGTGAGCTGTGCTGTTTGCAGAGACGGGGTTTTGAAGACAGAAAGATAGAGAGAGAGTAGAGAGAGAGAGAGAGATAGGCTTTGTTTCGGTTTTGGCTTGGATTCGGAAACAGAATCAGTTCCCTTGTCTAATTTCGCAACCGGAGAGATTTGCCAGCTTGTGGAGATGCGACACGACATCGTTTTGTTCGGAATTTAGATATTTCACACAAAACAAAACAACTTTTTTGTTGTGTAAGGTGTTGTGTTTAAAACTTATCATAAAAAATAAAATAAAAATAAAAAAGCTTAAAATCGGTTTTTTTTCCAACCAAAAAAAGACTTCTATTCTTTATTATTAACAGAGAAGGAATTCGAACTTAGGAACTTATAATTTTGGAAATAAAACAACTACTAAATGTCAATGGGGTAATAGAATTCGAATGTCGAATTTAAGACATTGCAACTTTTTACTGGAAACGACAATTTTGAAAAGAAAAATACCACTAGACCAAGATCTGAAGAGTCGACATAAAGTGAGGGTGTGTCCATAAATTGTGGCCAGGGTGTGTCCATAAATTGTGGCCAGCTGTCCTGGTAGATCGGAGAGGTTAAGCTTGTCAATAAACTTCTAATTCACGGGTAATCGGCCACACCATGCCCAAACAGATTAAAAAGAGAATCTACATATTAGAACCCTTAGTTGGCCGGCAAACATGATTTCTTTTGCGAGCATGTTCTTCATTATGGTGCTGCGTTCGACATGCATATCCGTACCAGCAATTTTCCCTGTTTGATGCCTCCGGAGGTAGATGATTTTTGGGAATCGAAATCCGAAACCAGTACAAGAGGAATGAGATCAATTTCTCATAACAATTGTTGCACGTAGGTGTCCCAGAAGTTATCATCTCAGCATGATTCAGCGGCATCCTTGTCCGGTCAATTTCTCTGTTGTTCAACTTTGCAATCCATTCTGCTATAACATCCTGCAATGTTCTCCCCAACTGTGCAATACACTTCTCAGTGATAACTTGTTCGTGTCGATTGTTTTCGTGTGCCGAAGTAGGAATTCTAGAGATGGTGTGTTCTGAGATTGGTTTAAAAGTCTCCCGACTGCACATGCGATGAGAATCACTATGTCCAACCCTTTGTGCATTCCAATATGCACCACAAAATGCCTTATCACATCCTGAACAGTGTTGAGGTACACTGATATTGGTTCGCGAAGGCATCATTCCTCCGCATGCTTGACATTGCAGATGAATAGTGTTTTGATTGCAGCGAAACCCACCAAATTCAGTACCACATTGAGGGCATGGAAGTGGTGAATCATCAACTGCCTCGTTCACATCTGAGCGAGCCCTTTTCCCACGAAGGCTTTTTCCAGAGCTTACGACAAGATTTGATCGTATTGTTGCATAGGAATTTAAAATTGCCACTTCTTCATCGGAGCGTTTTAGTGAAGAATCTGCTTTTAGTATTTCCTCCGCAATGTTAAGCAGGAAATGATTTCTTCCAACAAATTGGACAATGGCTCGACACTGGGGACAGAGTACACTTGAGCGTTTCTCCTGTGATCTCCTTAACCACTCTGAAAAGCATCCATTGCAGAAGTTATGGAAGCAAGGAGAAACAGTAACAACTTCATGCCATATATTCAGACAAATGCAGCATTTTGCATGCTCAACATCCATAGAAATCTTTAACTGCTTCTGACAAGTTTCAGGACCAGGCAATACATTGAACCTGTAGCTTAAGTACCCTTCCTTATCAGGACCTGAAGTAATTTCACTTCCACATCTGATAACAACAGTGTCTTCAGCTTGGATTACAGTCCCATCAACGAATATTGCATTTGAACTTTTATTTTGTATGGTGGCAGAAGAATGGTCTGAGCTCCTTGTTATTTTGCACCACTTCCATTTGTCAGTAGAAGAGAACAAGATCTCTGAGCAAATTACAATCTCGTCTGAGCTAATCTCAACATCTGGATATCTCGAGTCTGATGGAACAAGCTTGGCCCAGATTTCGCAAGAAGGTTTTGCACCTGAGCTTTCTCCAACTTCCGCCATCCCTTGCCTATATTCACAAAGGAACCCGGAAACCTTTAACTTAAGCCTCAGAGATAAGCAACCAACCATTTTTGTTTTCATTAAACAAGTCCAAAATAATTATATCCGTTCAACTATTTAATAGCCACAGAGAAAAACTTCATTAAATATTTAATCAACCAACAAATTCTTACCAATCATAAAACTCTCCACATCCAAACACAAACTTAAAACAAGTCAGTTTGGCACTCAAAAAACTTCTTTCCGTGAATGCAAATAGTCAGCTCCAATAAATATGCTACCGTATCCAGCCACACCAACCAAACATTTCAACACCAACAAACAGACCAACTTCAAAATTCAGAAGTCTTACAACCGCATAAATTGAGCATAACAGTTCCAATTAAATATAAAAGCTCTTAACTCAGAACATAACCACATACAAGAAAATTTCATGGAAGACAGTACGTGCCGATTAAAAAGAGAGTAAAAAAGGCTTGAGAAAAGGGGTCTCCAGCAATGGCAGCAGTTCTGGCCCGAAATGGTTCATTCTACGATTCATATATAGAACACATACAAACTGATTTTAGGGTTTTGTAATTTGTGAACGGGTGGAGCCAGAATTGTCATTCTAAGAAAGCCATTTTCTCAATTTTGAATTAATACCGGGACACCAAGATTGTTAAACCACAGAAATTGTATGTGCTGATTTCCCCCAAAAATTTCAATTCATCAAAGATCCAAACATTCATATCTAGAACCACATGTACGTATATCATATTTTCTCTATGGTCTTAGTTTTGAACCTTCTCCCTCAAGATGCCATCACTGTTGTTCTTGCTTTCTTGCATGCCCTAATCTCCACAGGATTTTACATATAGGATATTGAAGTATCTATTAGGTTATGAAGAACTGATAGGTTTCACCAAGGAAAATTGTAAATAAATAAAAAACCAAAATTTAAACCCTGATAATAAAAAATGAAAAAAAGTTTGCAACTTTAGCCAAAGTTTCATACTTGAATCCTTCCAAGTATTTGAACCACTTCAAGCAGTACTAAAACCTATGTCTAGAGAACATTACCATATTTTTCTATCCATAAAACCGCAACAAAATTCCAGCCATTACAAGAAATTAGAAATGAGATTATGAACCCACACAAAAAGAAAAACAAGAAACAAAAAAGATCTGAAGAAAGCGATACCTGTGGGAACAAAACAAGGCTGAAAGGTCAGATGGTAATAGTGGGAGTGAGTGAAACTGCCGCAGACAGAGCCCCAAGAACTAATTTAAAGAAGAAGAAGAGAACTGCGTCAGCAAAAGTAGAATGCCGAAGAAGGCTCTGTAACCAAAAAAGACAGAGATAACTGAACAAGAGCAGACACTAAGTATTGGGCTTGTCAAGACTCGGCCCGCTATTGTATTCTTGTAGTCGGTTCGCCAAAAGTTTTGATCTTAGAGTGGCTCCAGCGAAGGAGCCCAGCCCGAGGCAAGGGCAGAAAAAAAAAAAAATTTCGCTCCAGCGTGCAGCCCAGGCCCGGGTTTGGTGTGGGACCCACCAACTCGGGCCAGCCCGAAGGCCAAACCAGCCCCAGGTCCAAAACGAGGGTGCTGACGTCAGCGCTGGCGTCACGCTGACGTCAGCTAGCTGGTACGCTGCCACGTGTCGCGCTCAGTGCCTTCCGATCTGCTTCTCATTTCTAATCCAACGGCTGAGGCTTTTTTGGGTGAAAAAAATATGAAAAAAAATTCTAAAAAATTCTAAAAAATTCTGATATTTTTTTCTATAAATACCTATCAATACCCTTCACTTTCAACACCAATACTCTTACATTTCATTATACTTCTACTAATATTCACTCTTTTTACACAACATTTTCCTCTTTTTCATCTAGCATTTTGAAATTCATCCGAAATTTGAACCCAAATTTATCTGAATTTTGAATTTTGAAATTCATTCGAAATTTGAACCCAAAAATTTATCTGAAATTTGAACTTTGAAATTAATCCGAAATTTGAATCCAAATATCTTATCCGAAAATTTTATCTGATTATGAATAGTCTTGACACGTAGGAATCCGAAAATCTTATCTGAAAATATTACCCAAATTAATTATTTTCATTAAAAAATAGGAGGAAAAAACAAAAAAGTGAATAGTAATTGCCATGGCTAAGGGCAACGGGTGGAGAAACGATTTACTATTTGCAAGGGCAACCACTATTCACGTGAATAGTGCTTGCCCTAGCTCCACCCTTGCCATGGCTAAGGGCAAATGGGTGGAGTTGCTCTTACAACATAACCAAGTTTGTTTCGACCCAAAATAAAACATAACAAGTCATGGCCCGATTGATAACAATTTCAATTTTAGTTTTAATTTTTTATTTTCTATGCTAGAATATGAGGAAAATTAAAATAAGAATGAGATTTAAGATGAGATTGTGAGAGAGTATGAGAGGGGAGGATGGGAGAAATGAATAACAAAAGTGAAAACAATTTCAAATAGATTTCAGTTTTTAGTTTTTGTTTTACTTTTATTACTCCTCCCTCCCATCTTCCCTCTGAATCCCATTTTCGCTCTCATTCTCACTTCCATTATCCCTCTTTTTCCTCTATACTATAGCACAAACAATAAAAACTAAAAACTAAAATTGAAATGATTAACAAACAATCCTTGATAAGTTTCTATTCTATTTGCTTTGCTCCAAGTTTTTGTTCATCGCATTACTCATTTTTGTGGTTGGTGTAGTTGTCAATTTTTTTTGGGTGAAAATTTACTTTAACTAATCAATTTTTCTCTGTGCAGGACCAGCCATGTATCATTTGAGTGGTCGGACAAAATCTCTCTCGAGTCTCGACTGACAGCGACTTCTCATGATATTCTTACTAGTTTTGATTATTTTTGTGACCTGATTGTTGATTTAAGGTATAGTCCAACTCGAGAATTAAAACCTAAAGTCTAATTAATTAATGTGTCGGATGATCGACAAACAAAAAAAAAAAAACATAAAAATTACATGTCACTACTTAACTAACATTTTATTGGTGTAAAAACTCTTTTATGCTCCCGAATGAACCCAAAATTTATCTACATGTGGACCATGTCGTGTACGTTGTGTAGACCATGAGGTATTGTCCATTTGTGAAAGGCAAAGTACAGATAGAATAAGAAAATGATGATGATGATGAGAACAAGCAAAGAAACGCAAATTTTTTCATATAAAAAAAAGACAAATCACGATAAGGCTTCCTTCCCTTGACACGTATAATTAGCTCACACGTTACTATCTACTCTCCATCCCTCAAACTGCAGGATTGTCCATCAAATTTATCATTATTAGCTTTCTCCTACCTCCAGTCTCTCCAGTTCAAGGTAACAAATTTATCTCTTTCAGCTCCTTAGATGTTTCAGTTCATATGTGCTGCTGATTGTCTGTGGCCTTTGCTCTGTCTCTCTCTGTGACTGTTTTGGTTCTATATATCTATATTTCTACTTAGTTTTCAACTTAAAAAACATGCGGAAGAAAGAGGGGTTTGTATTGGTTTTTTGGCCTTTTCATTTATGAAATTCAACTAGAAGGATTTGTCCATGTAGTAGCATAGGTTGTTTAATTGTGCATAAGTTGCTGCTAATCAATGAAGTTTTTTATCATCAAACAGGTCGCGTTTTTCGGAGAAAAATTGTATTAGTTTACACGCATAGTAGTTGGAAGATCAGGATCAAACTCTCCTACCTGAGACTGCAGCTATGGCTACCACCAAGATATACGTAGTGTAAGTATCTATATCCTTTTTTTCTTAATTTCTTGCGCACATGCATAATGCATTATTTGGAGGCATTGGATGTTGAAACTACTTCTTGCAGGTACTACTCCTTACATGGACATGTCGAGACTATGGCACGCGAAGTACAGCGCGGTGTTAATGCAGTTGAAGGTGTTGAAGCAACACTTTGGCAGGTAAGATCTTTGATTTGATTTGATTATAATTAACAACATATGCGAATGCTTGTAAGGCAGAGTGGCCCTTTAGTTTTTCTGAATTGATCTTTGTTTGACTTGATTAGAATGGAGCAGGTACCTGAGACACTTCCCAGTATCATTCTGCAGAAGGTGAAGGCCCCTCCCAAGGCAGATGATGTGCCGGAAATAAGGCCTGAGCAACTTGTGGAAGCTGATGGTTTCCTCTTCGGGTTTCCTTCTCGTTTTGGTGTGATGGCAGCGCAGTTCAAGGCCTTCTTTGATGCCACTCATGAGATATGGGAAAAGCAAGCACTTGCTGGCAAACCTGCTGGGATCTTCTGGAGTACTGGATTTCATGGGGGAGGGCAGGAGCTCACTGCGTGGGTTTTCGCTTCTCCTCTGAAACATTTCGGCTATATATCGATTTACATATGCTCAACTTTATAGGTGCAATGCAACATTGTTTTCTTGTAGTTGATTTTTTGCCATGATCTATTTGTTTGCAGATTAACCGCCGTAACACAATTGGCACATCATGGCATGATATTTGTCCCTCTTGGCTACACATTTGGAAGTGGCATGTTTGAAATGAGTGAGGTGAAGGGTGGATCGTCTTATGGCTCTGGAACTTTTGCAGCAGATGGATCTCGTCAACCGACGGAGATAGAACTCCAACAGGCATTTTACCAGGGTAAATATGTGGCTCAATTTGCAAAGAAGCTCAAAAGCTAAACCCTTTTAGCATAACAAATACGCTTAGGCTGTGTCTGGACAGAGGCATTTCAAGATGTTATATGCTTTATGTGGTCTCAATATGAAAAGAACTATTAACCATAAGTTGATGAATGAAGAGTTCATCTCACTGCTTCCTTGATATTGCAATTGTGTAAGGTTTGCATATGCTTGTTATTAATTTGGTTAAACAGTACATACCCATAATCTGACATAATATAGTGTCCTAACATCAGATCTTTTTACTTTTATCAAAATCACATGCCTCACCTCAACTCTGGAGTGTAAAATTGGAATTGCTGAAGAAAAAAAGGTGAAAACAGATTCTGTAGGTGAATAAAAACTTCATTTATCAACAAACGAGGACTCAGCAAGATCAATAGCGCGCGCAAGAGCAGCAGCTTTGTTCTCACACTCTCTCTGCTCATCAGCTGGATCACTATCAGCCACAATTCCAGCCCCAGCTTGCAGATGAGCAACCCACTCTCGTCGCTTGTTCACATCCTTGTATGAATACATTGTATCGTACCGGAAGCTAGTTGGGAAAACAATAGTTCTCAGAGCAAGGGCAATGTCCATATTGCCAGAAAATGAAATTCCTCCAAAACCACCACTGTATGGACCACGTCTGGTTACTTCCAGCTGATCAATCAGCTCCATGGCTTTTACCTGCATTGCAGCAGAGAGCTAAAAATGAGGAGATTCAAGAATAAATTATAAGCAAGTCCATCTAAGATAGATTAGGAAATCTTCGCATCAGGTTGCATATATCTACCTACTACATGTACCAATAATGGTATGATAATCCTATCCCTAACCAATTAGGTTAACCCTCTTCGACCGTTCAATGGCTGAACTTGCAGGATTATACAGGTTAATCAACTCTTGGATTAAATGGATGGCAAATTATCCAATTAATTAGAAATGAAACAAATTTGCAAAACAAAAGGTGGAAAATGGCTGATGATGAAAACCTTTGGTGCTCCACTGACAGTCCCAACTGGCAACGCAGTACGTAGAGCATCCCAGCTAGTTAAATCATCAAGTAACTCTCCAGTGACCTGCAATGACAATTGTAAATTTTCGTCCCTAAATTAAATTGATTGTTGTTGATAGTACACTGATGAAAATAACCTAAGAGTACATTCTTGTCATCCAGACTTTGGAAATTATATCCATGAGAAAAAAAATTATGAAAGTAATGTCTTAGTTATTAATCTCTAAAAGATATTAGGCTACCTATTAAGTGCATTGCGAAAGGAAATACTTACCGTAGAACTTATGTGCATGACATGGGAATAACGCTCGATGTTCATGAGCTTCTCAACCTTGACAGAACCAGGTTTTGAGACCTGCACGAACAAATTATTAAGCACGTGATTATGGGTACAAGATACTAAAGAAACATAGCAGATTATGATACAGATCTAATAAATATAAGCAGTAGTGGTCACTTAAGGCATGAACAGAAAAGCCACCAAGTGTAAACTTTTTTAGCCGATGCTGAATAACGAAATATTGTTTCCTACCACTGACAGAAAAGATACAGTAGACTGAGAATTGCTTTCTACAAAAATAGAAAATAGTTCCACTTCATACTATATGGAACCTCCACATTGGCCCAAAGTCAACAAGGCACACCATCAAATATTGAATCTCTAGTTCAAAGCAAAGTAGACTCTTCAGACTCTCTCATTCCAGAATAAACCACTACAAAATAACACACCTTTTTGAGCGAAATTTGCAAGATGGTAACGCATATTGACTTACTAGGATGTTTCAAACACCAAGGGACAAGAATGATATACAATTAATCCATCAGAATGAATCCTCGGGACATTGGCGTCTGCCAAAAGTAGACTATTAAGGATTGCATCTCAACCTCAAAATTACAGTATATTTACAGTTTTACAATCTTAGAGAATAACATTCAGCATACATTAGAATGTGAATAAATATATAAATAGGAGAAAGATAAAAGTATAAACCTTCCCGACATCATTCCTCCCCAAGTCTACAAGCATGATGTGCTCTGCACATTGCTTTTCATCATTCAAAAGCTGTTTTTCCAACATTAAATCTTCTTTAGCTGTTTTTCCTCTTCTAACAGTCCCAGCAAGCGGTCGATTGGTGATCGTTCTCTATTAACAAAAATAAAAAAATGCACAACTGAGCAAATTTACAACTAATGAAAATGACATCCCTATGGCAGGAAAACTAAAGTAAACAAAGAAAACATAATATGTAGGACATCTCGTACAAATTATCAAAGGTCAAGTAATATTACGATTACACACATAATAAGAGGCTTAAGAGCTAGCAACAGAATAACATAAAAACTTCAGATGTTGAAATTTTTAGGACATCTAGTTGTGCTTACCTTCTTGACGTGTGTAAGGATTTCTGGACTTGAAGCAACCAGAATACAGCCTCGAGCCTGATCACATAAGTATGTACTTATAATCTCAGAATTACAAGGTGAACAGGAAAATTAAAAACAATGGTTCACTGAAAAGGAAGCAAACCTGCAAATAAGTCATATAAGGACTTGGATTCACTATCCTCAATGCTCGATAAATTTCAAATGGGTCTGCAAATGTTCGCCTCTCGAAACGCTGACTTAAGACAATCTGAAATATATCCCCAGCTAGGATGTGTTCTTTGGCTTTCAAAACTGCCTCCTTGTATTCCTCACTTGTCAAGCTCGAATTCTCCAATTCAGGACCAAAAAGTTGAGTGTTGAACTCTATTGAACCTGCAGGCAGCCTTGGGCTGAAATTGACAGTTGATACATTCTTACATCAACCTTATGATTACAAAAGAAAATGTAATGAAAAGTATGGAAAACTAACTCCCCACTAAATAAAATAAAATAATTTTTTTATATAAAATAAATCAAATAAAAAACCACACCCCCAATACCTTTATTACATAAGCATAAGTTTGAAATAAAAAATTGATTTAAAGAGGATGGGATGAGTAGAACATAGGACAGGAACAAAAACTCACAAAAGAAAAATATAAAAGAAACACGAAAGAAAGGAATTGATTACTCACGTGATAATGTCATGCACTCTAGATACCAATGTTTCCAATCTATTTATTCCATCATTGAAGGCCTCCTCAACAGAAGAATATTGATCTAATTGCACCCAGTGAATTACATGTGCTTTCTATAGTAGACAAAATTAAGAAATAAAAATGGTTATACTCACAAAAGGTAGCATCCTATTTTGTTCAAATCAAAATACAGCCAAAGCTTGCAATTACCTAATTCTCCTAGTTCTACATATGGAGTAGGATGCAAATATCTTGTTTCACCATGGAGGAAAAAGCGAACAAGAACTTTGAAGGGAAAAAAAAAAGAATATAAGCAAAAGAGAGAGTAATTTGGAAGAAAGAAACTCTTTTAGCAAAGGAAGTAGATGAATTTATGTTGACATGCATTTGAATCTAAGTGTCTCAATCTATTTATTTCTCTTCACTGAAATCTAGCGTGAAAATCTAAGTACCTTCTCCACATGATCGAAGACTATCACATCATCATAAAGGCCAAGATGAACATCAGGAAGATTTCTGTCATCTGGTGGTGCACTTGCAAATGGCAGCTTTTTCGTCTCAACATAACGCACTGTATCATAGGAGAAGTAGCCAACCCACCCACCTGGTTAAAGAGAGTGGATGTTATTAAGCACCAACTAGTGACTTCAAAGATCGCCATTGTCCTAGGACCGAATTAGACAATAATACGAGGATAAATTTATGGCAATTTTGTGACAAATAATTATATCAAACAATACATAGAATTCATGTCAACACAGTACATGTACAGATTAATAAAATGTACAGGAAGAATATGAGTAAGGCTAGTCCAAAACTTTGACACAAACAAAGTGAAAAAATTAAGCAAAGCATGTTCCCTTTTTTCAGAATAACTTCACCACAACTTCATGAGTCTAAGTTGTGTAACATTAATGAACAACATACAAGGAGTGTTGGTTTGTTTAGAACTGAGAGGATTGAGATATGGATACTATGAGAAAATTTAAAGTACGTTATTCTACCACAAAATGCTTCTGGAAGTTCATCAACAAGTTGGGGTGTCCATCCCTCCATGATTCTCCGGGGAACAGTCATTGGATCTTCCACGATCTCCTCTGTCCTACACCCTTCTCTGTGGTCCATAATGGTAACCATGTTCTCTTTTGCTACGATTTCAATGGACGGTTGGGCTCCAATAACACTGTACCGCCCCTAGCAAAAGATTGACATAAAAATTTAATAAGTGATCCAGTATTATCTAAGGTTAAACCCAAACGAATACAAATGTGAAAAAGACTGAAGGGCTTACAACATTAGAGTCCTTGGAACCCGGCTCAACTGACTCAAACAGAAAACTTGGAGCATCTCTGTCATCCTCCTTAACCAGACACCGGTATGCAAGCACAGGAGTTAAGTGATCAGAGAATATGCTTCGATACAGAGGAATTAAATTCCCTTTCTTTGAAGCCTCTACAAACTTCTCTGATTGGTCCGCTGGAGGAATTAATCACACCAATCAAACCTCACATTAACACATTACAAACAAAACTCATCTAAGGATGACAATCTACTTTCCTATAAATCAAATACCAAAATTTCTGAGAAAGGTTGGGAAAAGAGAGTAAATTTTGAATTATGATATTGTTTATATACTTCTCAATTTGGGACCAAATATAACAAAGACCACAACTATTAGTGTTCAGCTTGTAGGAGCCAAATTAGCTTTTATAATGTAAACCAAAATACCATTAAGTACAAAGCTTAGAAATTCAATTTCTTTTCTTTCCCCTGTTTTCTCCTTGACCAAACAGACACCAATACTCAAAATGTGAATGCTCAATATGCATTTCCTCTTAAAATTCTACACTTTCTCAGAAACCAACCAATCATAGCCGAGAAAATCAACATGCATATTCCACCATTTCCTCACAAGATAACGAGAAAATGTACCTAATGAAGGAGATGAGAGGGCCGAGCATCTCAATGTACGGACACGCGGAGTGGCGCGAAGCAGAGCTAGAGAGCTGGAGGCTCTGCCGCTAACGGAGACCGTTGGCGGTGATGTAAGAGTTGACGGCAGTTGACGGGAGCCAACGGCTAGGGTTTCCATGGTGAAACAAAACGAAAGCAGGCTGATTTGAACTTTCTGTTTCGGTCGGTTGAGTTTTGAATATAAGAAGTCAGTTGTCAGAGGATGATACTGGAGAGGAGTGTAGCAGAGCCACACAGGCTATTGGGCTTTTGACTTGGGCTCAACATCTCTCAAATATGGAAATACAACATAGCACTTGAATATGGAAATAAAATTATTAGAGATTATATTTTCGAAAAATATAAACACCTGAATATGTGATGCAGCACGGAAGCTTAAATTAGAAGAAAATCTATGTTTTCAATTAAGAAAGATCCTTGAATCTACGAGGAGAAAAAAAACTCTCAAAGAGAGATATTTAGTTTATAGTGAAGTTGAAAATTGACAAGTGCATACATGAACTAATATTGCTATAGATGATGCATGAACTATAGGCAAGTGCATACATGAACTAGAGTACTCATGAACAGTTATTAATGAAATACATGAATTTAACATTAAACATGTGTTTAATTTATTTATTATGTAAATAACCCAGAATAATTGTTCATTGAACCTTGCTCTTGATTATGATGCATCATCATACTCCCTTGCTTGAAGAAAACTCTGACTTTGAGTTTTTGCGAGGATTGTCAACGCCATCTAGAGGATAATACTCAAACAAGTCTGCCACATTAAATGTGAAAGAGATGCCCATGTCCATTGGCGGAGCCAATTAAGACCCACTAGGGTCACTTGACCCTTCTCAACATTTTGAAAATATTATATTTATCTATGTTATCCAAGTTGTTTTATAGCTATATTTACTATATTGACCCTTCTTACAAAGGTAAATTGTCTACAATGAACATGAATATGATTTAAATTTGTTTTCATGTCTTCATATGTCATTTATATGTTTGTGTCATGGATTTTATTTGATTTTCTCATTCTATCTAAAATCAACTTTAATACTCTTTCATTATTTTAAGTTGCTAGAATTTAGGTTATATTTACTTAGATATTAAATTTGAGATATTGAAATTTAATCATTATAATGAATTCTTATATACATTTTCCTATAAAAACTAAGTTCATTGTAATTATAAAGCCATTTAAAGTTGACCATCCTTGATAGAATTTCTGACTTCGCCACTGCCCATGTCAACTGGTAGCTCGACAACATAAGTATTGTCATTAATCTTTCGTGTGATTTGGTATGGTCCATATTTTTTATCTTTCAGCTTATTATAAGTTCCAGTAGGAAATCAATCCTTTCTCAAGTAAACCATCACTAAATCACCTTCTTGAAAAACCTTATAGCGTCTCTTCTTATCAGCGGCTTCTTTGTACTTCATGGTTGCTGCTTCTAGGTGTTCTCGAACCTCCTTTTGGACAACTGAAATCCTTTCGACCATATTTTCTGCATCGATGCTTTTCCCTAGCAATTTAGGTAAAGGGAACAAAACATGCGTGTATCTTCCACATACATTGTCCAAAACATGCTTTAGAGGATGATAATAAACAATAGTACATGGAGACACATGCTTTAGAGGATGATAATAAACAATAGTACATGGAGACTTTCTAGTTGAGCGATTAGCAATGTTGTTGTATGCAAACTCAGCTTGTACTAAAGCCAAATCTTATTGTTTGGCCTTGTCTCTAGAAATACAACGAATAAGATTTCCAAGAATACGGTTGATCACTTCAGTTTGGCCATCTATTTGTGGGTGACTGGTACTGCTAAAGTTGAGAATAGTATCAAATCATCGCCACAAAGTCCTCTAAAAGTGGGATAAGAACTTAGTATCACAATCTGAAGTGATGGATTTAGGGACACCATGCAACCGGACAATCACCTTGAAAAAAGGATTAGCAATGTTTGTATTGTCTGTTGTTTTCTTACAAGCCACAAAATGTGTCATCTTTGAATATCTATCCACAATCACAAATATTGAATCCATACCTCTTTGAGTTCGAGGTAAATCCAAGATAAAGTTCATAGACAAATCTTCCCAAGAAACCTCCGGTATAGGTAAAGGAATGTAGAGACTTGTGTTCTATGACTGCCCTTTAGAGACTTGACATATTGGACACTTCTTTACATAATTCTCCATATCAGACTTCAATTATGGCCAATAATACCTTTCTTCTGCAAGAGCTATTATTTTATCTGTGCCCAAATGCCCACTTAATCCGTTGCTATGGAGGTCGCGAATTAAATGCTCTCTCAATGATCCTCTTGGAATGCCCAACTGATTCCCTCGAAATAAATAGCCATCATAAATATGCATATTATCCACCACTTTTCCCAATTGCAATTTTTTCCAAACACCAGCAAAATCCTCATCTTCACAGTACAATTCCTTGAGACAACCAAATCCAATTACTTCAGCACGCATGGTCACAAGGATGCCCTCCTGCTTAGAGCATTTCCACCAGTTGCCTCTTGCCATGGCAAGATTAGCCCTAGGGCAGGCACTATTCACATGAATAGTGCCTGCCCTAGCCCCCTCCAGCAAAATGTGTTTCCAGCAGTTGGGGCTTGCCATGGCAAATACTATTCATTTTTTTATTTTTTTCACAACTTTGTTTACTTAAACAATTAATTTGGATAATATTTTCGGATAAGATTTTTGGGTTCCTACGTGTCAATACTATTCATATCAGATAAGATTTTGGTTGTGGTTTGTTTTTAATGTATGGAATGTTTTGAATAAAAAGGATTTTTGTTGAATATTTTCTTTATTGACTAAAAGAAAAGCAATACAACTAATAATAAAATAAAATACATGAATTAAACAAAACAAAAAATACAATGAAATAAAAGGGACATGAATTAAAGAAAACAAAAAATACAATGAAATCAAAGGTACATGAATTAAAGAAAACAAAAAATACAATGAAATCAAAGGCAAGTAAACTAAGACATGAAAGGCAAACAAACTATTTTAATGGTTTCCATCATTTAACCAATCCGTGTTGCTAGGTCCATCGTCACGAAAAAGTCTTCGTCTCATAATATCCCTTCATTCTAGCTTCCAATATTATTTTGTTTCAGGGGACATATGGCTTGTATCCATGGCCATGGTTTCCCGATCTTTTTTTTCAATGTTTTGTTCGCGTACATACTCCCTTTCTTTGCGTACATACTCCCTTTCTTTTGCATATTCTACTTGAATAGTCATATCGTGCTCTTGTTGTTTCAAGTCCATTTCAATTCTCATGGCTTGGTGCTTTGAAAGTTCCTCCAAAAATTGAGATGCATTCTTGCTAGAATTACTCCCTCTCTTCGCCTTCGCCGCCTTCCTCCCAATAGGCCTTGGCTCATTTTCAATGGGTGAGTCTAGATTCATCGGGGAATCCATAGGTGAATCCGATGCCGGCGTCTCATGAAGTGGAGTCTCGTTCAAGACTACCGTCGGACCGGTTGGAATAATTTGGAATCTCTTACAAGTCTTCACCACCTCCCAATAATGGGTATGGTTGAAACTTTTTTTCCCTTGGCCAGTAGCACCAAACCACATTTGTGCTTGTATAATCTATAAAAAAAAATGAAATGGAAATGCAAGAGAATTTTTAAAATATTGGCAATGCAACATGTAAAAAAAACTAATGGAAATTAAAGAAATAAAAAAAAAATGCAACATGTATTAAAAAAAACTAGAGACATATTAACAAAATATATAAATTGCAAGAAACATTTAAATAGAAATTAATATGACATAGAAATTAATAAAAGAAAAATGACAAATAATTTACCTCACTGCTAAGATTTTCTCCGTTTCGATGGTTGTCAATCGCTTTTGCTAAGGCATTTCTCCATTTCCCCAGCTCTTTATTAAGAACTTTCCACCTACTGGATAATGTCATTTCTGTACGTGTAGAACTAATTGCCCTTTCACAAAATGCTTGATGAATTTTTTTCCACATATGAGAAAATTTAATCTCATTGCCCGTTACGGGACAATGACTAACTTGGACCCAAGCCTCACACAAGCTAACATCTTCCATCATGCTCCATGCCCCTCCATTTTCATTAGAAGAACCCATAATATGCTAGAAAAAAATTACAACTTCAAATTGAAAAAATATTGAATAGAAAGTGAATAAAATTTGAGGAGAAAGTGAATAATAGTAGAAGGAGAAGAAAATATATGAGGATTTGGTGTTAAAAGTGAAGAGTATTTGTTGGTATTTATACACAAAAAATTCTGTAATTTTTTAAAAAAAATTCGATTTTTTTTCAATTGTTTTTGGCAGAAAAATTAGCTGCCGTTGGATTGAAGAAAAAATTCTAATCGGAGCAACCAGAGGCCGCCACGTGTCAAGGAGCCGTTGGCGGCCATTGTAGCGCTGATTTCAAATCTCCAGGGCTGACGCCAGCATGGCGTCAGCTATTTTGTCCCAGAGCTCGGGCCGAATTCGCCTTCGGGCCTGCCTATTTTGGTGGCCCCCACTCTCGCCCGAGCTGAACCTTTGCTGCTGGACTTCGTTTTTTGCCCCAAACCCCCCCCAGCCCGAGTCCACAAGCACTGCTGGACTTGCTCTTAAAGCACCAGCAACACGATCAAAATTGCACTCGTAACTAAATTTGAAAATCAACTCATAATTAATTCTTCTTGCAGTCACTAAAACAAGCTTTCACAATCTCTTACGTATCAACTGGACCTGCACAGTTCAGTGCTACAATGATTAGATCCTTCTAAATTGGAACCAAAATCATATTAAGTTAGTTTGCTAAAAATTAAAATTTAAAAAAAAAAAAAAAAAAAAAAAAAAAAAAAAAAAAAAAGAAGGGTGCCGCCAGGTTGCCAATGCATACAATTGGAATAAATCTAAAAAAATAAATAATTCAAATCATTGAATCCCGTTCGAACATTGAACACGGATGCCGTACTTTCATGAAAAGAGAAAGAGAGATTGAGGCCAAGAAATTAGTCATATTATATTGAAGAATGTCCATGGCCGACTCTACACGTTCCAAAGTACAACGGTCGACAACATTTGAGCTATGATCATCCAGAGAAGAACTATTCAAGAAAACTATGGAGTCCTTAACACATTGCTTAACGCAGCTGTAATATCCAGGAGATCGACACAGCTCCATTGCAAGGCAATGTCCTTCGCATCCATTGTAACAGGTCATGTTAAGAGTTCTTCTCTGATGAGAAATTGAAACCCTATTGATAGAAGAAGCCACATTATTGCCTTGTAAAACAAGAAACACAAATAATGCAACCAGCAATGTCATTAAATTCATATTGCAATTGTGTGTATAATATTTCTAAATATCCATGGTTCCCTTGAGCAATTTATAGTGTAACATTTTGACTGTATATGCAGATGATTGGTTGCATAGAAATTGTGTGTATATATATAGTGAGTTCGATTGACGGATCCCTCAAATAAGCTTATTTGAGAGACATCCTTGTAGAGCCCATCATACATTGTATTTCATTAATCAAAATTGTCTATTTTGTAGATATTCATTCGAAGATCATCTCTGCAAAAAATCACTGAATCCTATATCATTTGACTGCTCAATTAAATTATTGAACTTTAGTACTTTCTTAAAGCATCGTATTCATTGATTTTGTAAGACACAATTAGATGTCTAAACGGTATCCGATTTGTCTTATTTTTTTGTAAGGATGATCTATGAATGAAGACCTAAAAATTATTTGGATCATTGAAAAAAATTGTAGGGTAAGGGCGTCCCTCAAATAAAATTATTTGAGAGATCCCTCAATAGAAGAAGACTGTATATATATAAATTTATTTGAAGGATCCCTCAACCGAAGCTCGCTATCTCGCTATATATATATATATATATATATATATACAGAGAGCTTCCATTGAGGGATCCCTCAAATAAACTTATTTGAGAGACACTCCTTGTAGGCCACACTCCGTATTGTATTTCATTAATTCAAACCGTCTGTTTTGTAGATACTCATTCAAAGATCATCTCTACAAAAAATTACTTGAATCCGATATCATTTGACCACTCATTTGAGTTATTGAAATTTTAGTACTTTATTGAAGGAACGTGTTCATTGATTTTGTAAAACACAATTAGATGTCGAAACGTTTTTCGATTTGTCTAATTTTTTGTAAGGATGATCTATGAATGAAGACTTAAAAAATAGATGATTTGGATCATTGGAAAAAAAATTATAGGATACCTTAAAGGGTGTCCCTCAAATAAAATTATTTGAGAAATCCCTCAATAGAAGGAAACTGTATATATATATATATATATATATAACTTTTTAGATAAAGATCAAAGAGAAATCCTGGAATATTTTATTTGTTGAGAAAATCAATTTGATGGCTTTTCAGCCTCTCTTGCTACTAATTTTGGCTTTACAAAGCCATAGGCTAGGGGTCACTATTTAAAAATTGCAGTGTTTAATTGGGATATAAATTGGAATAGTGATGAGCCTTTGTTTGCAGAAAATCAATGTGTTTTTCCATTTTTATATAATTTATTCAAATTTTTTTTTTCAATATTAAAGTATTCTATGATAAAATAACTCAATTTTACTACACAAGACGAGAACCTGTAAATCACATTGAAGAGTCAACTCAACTGTTATTGTATTTCTTTTTGGCAAGCCAACTGTTCTTAATGTGATACCAACTCAGATTGCAATCTGAAGCTAAAGAAACAAATCAATTCAATTATGTTTTCAGAAAGAAAAAGAATGTACAACAATTAGTAAAAGCACTGACAAAGTTACATTCTTCAGTATAACATAAATTATTCAAAGTGTTTTCTCTATTATTTTGTTCTGTATCTTAAAAATAAAAAATGTATGGAGGATGATATGGCAAACATTGAACTCTTGGGCAAACGAGTTCTGAAATTAGACGGTTCGCATCATTGGTAATCTGCATTTAAACAATAACATGAAAACTATAAGAAATAAACCAAGACAACAATAATTTTAGCTTACAAATCATCAGCAAGTCAGTTTTCATAGGGCAAAGCTATCATTTCTTATTTCAACTGCAATGAATAATCTTTTACCAGCATGTACTATTTACTAAACCTATGCAGTCAAAATGAACATATTCATTCTTTTGGTTGATCACATTCACTGCAATGCAGTTATCTAACTGTATGAGATGCAGAATTCATACTCAAAGAAAAAGCATTTCAAGGTAAATGTAAAAGGCAAGGTTTCTGACCTTCTATTGAAATTTGAAGCAGGATGAAAATGCGGGTCACCAAGATCAAGCATAAGAGAATGATGATTCAGAGTCCATATTCTCTGAACATAATTATTGAAGGCAGTTCCGAAAGAAACGAATTCCCTGTTCAAACATGAATAGCTAAACATTAAGAAGTTGAAAGAAATGATAAGAATACAACATAAATGGAAAGCTCAGTTTAAGAGGCTTAGATATGTGTCCTCACCTGCAAAGCAAAGGTGATGTCTGCTTCATCTACATTCAGTGTTACTCTTTTAGATTTTTCATCTCGACATTGACCGCCCAGCTTCAGGAGGCCCTGCACTTAGGATTATGCCTCAGTAAGTAACTTATTTCTCCTTCTCCAAGTTGGTAAATTAGTATTAAGTCTAATTGTGTAGTAACAGAGAACAGAAATACTATGACTGTTATACTAACAATGCTTTTTCTTACCTGGTCACTTAGCACTCTGCACATGCTTGAAAACTCAAAAACTCCAACTGGGGGAATTAGTGTTGATTTGCAGATGTCTACGTAAGATTTATTTAGCTGCAAATGTGTGACAAATTCAGAAATCAGTAACATAATTTTTCCATGCTTCCCGTTATCTTTTATCGTCAAACAATGGCCAGGAAACACACCTCTGTTACAGTTGAATCCTTCTTTTTCCTACGGAAAAGCTTCACAGCAGAGCAAAGTATAATCTGTGGAGAGAAAGGACAGTTGTATTAAGATTAATTATATGAGATGCAGGGAGCAAATATAAGACTGGGGTAAAATTAGTTCACAGCGCTTGAATATAAAAACCTAAACTGCTTGGAACTAAAGACATCATTTTTCAAGAATTGAAATACTCTTAAGTCCCACAGCCTGCATACAAGTACAAGTAGTACAAATCACCAGAAGAAGGATTACCTGTTGATGTTGCGGAAGACATTGTACGGTATCCACTACTGGTGATTTGTATGTCTTTGACAAAGCAGCAGCCATATGACCAATTTTCACCTGCAACACACGCAAGTGAATATTTAACATTTATATACTTCAAAGTATTTACTTGAAACTCTTAGGATTTCAGAATGTCTTGGTACTAATAAGACCTTAGAGTTACAAATGAATCAAATAAAGGTCATGGAGTTGGAAAAATCATGAAATATTGTTGCAGGAATGAAAGGATGAACTTGAAAAGAATGCTTGATAAGAAAATGATACTGAACAAGGAAAACAAAACTACATTTGTCAAGAGTCTTGTGGGGACCAATAGGGATCACTTACAATATCAATCTCCGGTTTTTTCACAACTGGAGCAGGAGCCATCTGCTGCTCAAAAAATGCATCTACTACTGGTGATGAATTCAAGTTGTCATTAGATTCTTTTAGTTCCGCTTCCAGAATCTCAATTGCACTCCTGGAAAGTAGTTAGCAAAAGTTAGCCTCATAACCCCACACAAAGCTCCTACAAGTACAATCAAAGTCACCATCCTTATTGAGACATTTGCTGATACTAATATGACCCCTAAGTCCTAAGGCATTTACATTTTCTGATATATTGATGAATCTAAGGCGCTTGCTCCTTTCGTACATATTCTCAATTGCACAGTCAAATTCTTGCACTTTTTCTACAGTTTATGATGTAACTCAACCAAACTAACCTGCAAATACAAAGAGCTTTCCTCATATCTCCAGATGCAGCAGCAACTTTCTGCCATTTTTCACAGTCAGTACTCAGCCTATCAAAGTGCTTATAATATAAAGAACGATAATACAAGGATCTTCTGGAGAATATAATAAACAGCAAACTCACTCTAGCACAAAGTTCCAATGCTTGTGGTTGAAAGACGGTGTGAGGTAGTGTCTGTTGGAACAGAATAACAGCTGTTATTAAGTAACACTAGATACCAAGACAGTAACACTAGATACCAAGACAATAATTAGTTTCTCCTCATAATTAAAAAGTATGAGAGAACAAGACTTGTTATTACATGCAAAAAAGTAGCACAAACTTACCATTAGCCTCTCTTGAAGAATCCTGATAATCTGCTCCACATTGTAGGCCCGAAAAGTTATAACCATAGGCTTGCCTAAAGCAAGAATATGAAAGCAAAAACATCAGTAAGTACTACACCCCAAATACAGTTTAGCTTCTTATTGCGCAAAAACAAGGTAAAAATATTAGGTATTTGGACTCACAATTTAATGACTGAAGTCTTGGAAGAAAACGATCAGCCAGGTCAATGGCATTTGCCACTCCTGCAAACATAACAAGAATATGGATCTAAACACAATACAATCTGCAATGGAGTTAAACCAACTTTACAATTATTACCTATGAGTATACATCTTGAGAATGGGTACGTTGTGAGCATGAAAAGATCATGAAGCACCGCCCGGTCTTTAGTAATTAAAAAATCCAACTCATCAGCTATTATCAACCTGAAAAAATGGAAACCACTTGAGTATAACCACACTCTTGATGATAACATCCAATTTGTTAAGATGAGCAACTAAGCATTCAATGTCATAAAGACATCCTGCTCATATCTAATTTTTTAGATTTTTAACCCCAACAAATATACAAGGAAAGGAGCAATGTGTGTTTATGTGGGCATCAAATATTGCATGGATTGTGGCAGATTGAGGATAATTTGCTTACGTCATCTTCCTTCTAGATGTCTGAGGCTTTTGAGAATACAAGTTCTGGAGAAGCTGCAGGGCTGAGGTAGTACTTTTAACTTTCTTTGGTGGTTGGTCTTTACCAAGTATCTGCCAATGCAAACCAAACCAAACCAAATGTAACCACATTCTGCTACTATAACTTATAAGTTATAATCAACAATAGAATAAGCTGTAAGTATCATTACCTTGCTAAAAATATCAGAAGTCTTTGTTAGAGAACTGCAATTCAAAGCCAGCACATCTGGCTCCTGAAATCCAGCCTGGTAGTAAGATCAATTCACAGTTTTAAAACTTTGGATTGAAATAAACACAAGCACTCAACAACAAACACATTTTAGAACTTAAAAATGAATCAAACATTCTAGAGATTTTGTCATCTACATAATTAAGCACCTAAAGTATTGAGGTACAATAAGCTCACCTCTCCTGCCCAGTCAACCAAAGCTTGTTTCACTTTTTCAATGGACAACGATTTTCCAGTACCGGGGCAACCACAGATATATAAACTCCCAGCCTTCTCTTGCTCTACGCATGCCTTGCAGAACTCCAAAACCCTCTTCTGCTCGTCTTCGCGGCACGAAACAGTAGACGGCACAGTTGACACGTGTAATGCCTCCTTCGCCTCACTGATTTGCTTAACATCTACAGCCAAAACCATTTGTTAATTCTTAGACCAAACAAACAAATTTTCCCTGAAATTGAAATTGATTTTGCTTAAACAATACTTGCCTTTGGGATCCCATTTCGGTTTATCGACTGATTTCTCAACTGATTTGCAAAAAGTTTGAACCTTCTTTTGGCTGAAATATTTCTCAATTCCCTGCAAACAATTACAGATGAATCAGAAACGAAAATCAAGTCCTCCATGAAATTAAACCAACATCTTAATCAATCTTGCACAATTATTAAGCGGTTTCTATTTCATAAAAATTAAAGCGAATCTCACATCTGCGGAACTGTTAGCGCAAGCACTGAGCCGCCGGCGAGGCGATCCGAGTTTCATAGGCTTGGATATCGGACTAAGCTTCATCGGCGACGAACTGGATCTGAGCTTCCGCCTCTGAGGAGTTGAATTGCCGGCGGAGCCGACCGCCTCGGGTGCGTTCTCCGATTTGACGGCCATGACTTTGTCGTCGTTGAGTTCGAGGCTGCGTTTGGCAATGGCAGGCATTGTGTTTGAAGGAAAATGAGAAAACGAAGGCTTGAACTCGCGGCAATGAAAATTGTGTGCAGGCGCGCTGGGCTTGAACATGCGGGAACGAACGGGTGGGAACCCATAGATAAAGGTATTTTTTCCGCGGGAATAAAAATTCGTTTTGGCGCGCTGGCGCGCGCGAGTTACAAACTCAGGGGGCGTGACAACCGATATGTATGTGTCCGAAGGTGGGCTCCACCCGGTCGTGCTTGGTCCAGGCCCATCCATAGGAGATGAAGGTTAGGGTCCTGTCGACACGATTAGTTAAACGAGTTATATTTGTGTTGATTTATACCCTCGCCTTTTTTTTCTTTTACACAACAAAATATTAGAGAAATGGGAAATTGAATCTAGAACTTCTGTATACAGGTAAATATATTTAACCACTTAAATTAATTACATTAGATTCTCAACGATGTTCAAGCATGTATTCGGAATGGAGTTAAAATTGTAAAGTTAGAGGGGCCGAAATAGAAAATATAAGTATATAAAACACCTAGATATTCAATAATTATATGGTTAGAGCTAAATATTTATAATTTAGTCATGTCTAATTTATTTTAGAGGGAACTATAACGTAAATTATAAGTTGTTTATTACAAAATTTATCTATATATATAAAGCAAAAGGCAGATAATGGTGAAACATTCAAAATACCAGAAAATGCCCTTGGTTAATCTATATATATAAAGCAAAAGGCAGAGAATGGTGAAACATTCAAAATACCAGAAAATGTCCTTGGTTAATGCAAACATTAAGAATTGAAATTATTAAATAAATGAGGATAATATGGTAAATTCACAATTTTTCGTATTAAAAAATTTAAAATTAAAAGAAAATTCAGATAATGGATCCTATTTTTATGGAACACAAATATTCATTATCTTTTTTAATTCTAAAATAAATTTAAATTTTTTAAATAAAAAACCTCTCGCATGCGCGGAAGCGCGTGTAGAGAGGCTAGTGCAAACATTAAGAATTAAAATTATTAATTAAATGAGGATAATATGGTAAATTCACAATTTTTCATATTAAAAAAATTAAAATTAAAAGAAAATTCAGATAATGGATCCTATTTTTATGGAACACAACTATCCATTATCTTTTTTAATTCTAAAATAAAATAAAATATTTTTAAAAAAAAACCTCTCGCAGGCGCAGAAGCGCATGCAGAGAGGCTAGTATAATATAATAGATAAGAGATAAAATTATGGGGGGGCCAGGGCCACTCTAGGCAAAAAAACTTACATCTAACGGAGATAACACTGTTTTGCTATCCTTTACCAATAACAAAATGTCGTGTGAAAAATTTATCCTACGTGTCATTGCGTTATTGGTCGAAGATAGCAAAAAGTGATATCCTGTTACATGAGAGTTTCTCTCCATTTCAGGCATAGGAGTGGCTCCGCTACTACGCATGTCAATCATTTGCTTTTAAATAAAAATGGTTATGAAGTTTGAACTAGGCATGACACATGGAGCATGAATTTCTTCCTACTTTATAAGTTTTTATACAAGAAACTTCAATTTTCAAGCAAAAAAATTTCATATTTTTTTATTATTACTTTTATTTATTTATTTATTAAAGTGAGATAATTTCATTGAAACAACAATGTCAGAGTACAAAAAGGAGATTGGACTTTAGTAATGTAACAAGTGTGGCCTCATTAAAACCTTGCCTTTAAAAACCTCAAAATGAAGGAAAATCCGGTCAAGGAAAAAGAGTACCACTACATCACATTCAGTATAAAATTAAATTAATAAAATAATTTGTCATTGGCCAAAACATCATAAATCCATAAAAGGATCATCCTCTAACCACACTTGAAAGTCCTGAGACAGGAGTGTCTGTTTAGCCAATAGATAAGCAACCTAGTTACACTTGCGAGGAGCAAAGTGACAAGAAATATGAGCAAAAAGATTAAAAAGGCCCTTGACTTCATCCACTAAAGCACCCTCCACCGACCAACTGTGCTCATAAGTTTGAAGATTCATAATAATCTCTTTGGCATCCATTTCCAAAATGACATAACGATGCCCCATTTGACTTGCAATCTGCAATCCCATAATTGTTGCGTAAAGTTCAGTAGCTTTAGGAGAAAACATGCCATGAAGACCTTTATAGGCAGCCAGCATTAAATCACCCATACTATCTCGTATGACAACCCCTAAACCTCTAAAACCAATCAGCAAATTGACAGCACCATCAACATTTATCTTCACAAAATTACCATTAGGTGGAGACCAATGCCGCACAATATTAGTTGCTGGAACATGAGAAGACATTAGAATAATAGCCCGTTGATATTCCAAAACAAGCTTCCGGGTATGAGCCAAAAGACTAAGATGTAAAGTACTTTGATCAAAATGTAAAAGATCATTACGAGAGCTCCATAATCCCCAACTAAAAAAAAACAAAGAAGACCAGCTCGTCATTAATCAAAACCGAGGAAGCATATCCATATAACTCCTTAAAAGTACCAACCTGTAGGGGGACAGTCAACCCTAAACCCTATATTTTATTATTTGAAAGAGGAAATAAATTTTAAATCTTGGAACAATTATATATAAAATTAGACCCATGGGTCCGACGCGCTTAAAGCCCGGCACATTTAAGGCACTAAGTACAAATGTATCGCGGGCCTAGGATCTTGGTTATTTGGGCATAAAAGAGCACGACACAATTATTCAATGGGCCAACACGAATACCACAAAAAAGTACGAATTAACCCAACTTAAATGAATCGGGCTTGCTTCAAGACAGAAACGCACTTCAATCCTAATACGAACTACTGTTTTGTTGGCATAGCTTGGGTTGAAGCATAATGGAGACAAAGGTCGATTTGAGTTGGCATATACGCAGACATGGGGAGATTCTACACGCAAGCTCATCCAGTAGTAGGTTTGTTAAGCACTGGCGTGACCAACTACTGATTATAGAATATTATGATTAGACGTTTACGTGGTATATCTTATATATATATATATTATAGTATAAATGAATATTTATTCTTTAAAATGAAAGAAAATAATTTATGTCGATTATTCATATTATAACATGTGTATAAAATATATCATTATAATCATATTATCGTTGTATTCTATAATTTATCATGATAAACACGAGCTCCATTTTCTTTAATGCTAATGTCGGTTTTTTTGTATTGGACTCAATTTTTTTAACAAGGGCATCTATTTGAATAGTGTGTGGTAAGAAGAGAGAAATTTGAGCTATTGACTATAGGTGTTATACATGTGGTTTATAATAGCCCCCTAATATTCCTTTTGTATATACTGAAATTAAGTTCTGTGGTGGTGTTGGTAGTTAAGACCAAGGATTGTTAGCGACATACATGGCTGGCTTTCATTTGACCACAATGCCAGCTTCATGCCACTTGAGATAAGGCTCATGCCTAGTCCCATATAAATTACTTCTATAAAAAAGTAAAGCAACAATTTAGAATGTCTTACTTCATTGGTATTTTATCCCCGAGTGGACCTTAAAGCATCCCCGCCGCCAATCTTCATACATCACAAATTGATCAACAAATTTTACAAAACAATGTTTAAACTATTCTAATGCACGCACGTGAAAAATAAATTGAATTCGAGTGTAAAAAACGGACGCGCTATCTTGGTCAACTAAGTATTTAACTTTTGATGGTAGGCTCCATTCGATAAAAGCAATGAAAATCACAAATTATGGCCAGAAAATGAAATTGTGATTAGTTAACTTATATATTCAGGTAAGGAGCTGGTCAGAAGACCCATTTGGATTTCATTTGAGGTAGGCGATAAACCCTAGTGTTGCATATCCAATCAAATCCTGGGAAAACTAGGCATGAAATATTTAAATCTCAGGGCCACAACAACCCTTGCATTATTTCAATAATAAATATGACTTTTTGTGATATATATTTTGTATGGACTTGAATGGCCCGTTTCAATTAAAGGACACGGCGGGGCTCGGCGGGATGAAAATCAATTTCAATTATCGAACACAAAAGTGGCCCTTCTACAGGGACACAGTCGGGAAAGAAAGCGACCACTTGCATGTCGAAAGGGACCAGTTAGATATTTCTACAGCAACACATGCATTATATTACCGAAACATCCTCCAATTAAAAATTCAACGTTAAGTATAGCCCAAGAGAGATTAAACAAAATTAAATTTTAACCTAATGAAATGCTTATCATATTCTCGTACCGTATCATTGTTATCAATGTATAATATATATGCATAATTTTATCATTGTCAACTTTTTGGGAACGATGTGAATCCACACGTCTTTGATAAGGGTTTCTAAAATCGAAAATGGATTGTTTTGATCTCAATTTACACATGTCATCTTTGTGGATGGGCCACGCTAATTTACTTTGTATCGTTATAGGTTTATTGGATGTCCTCGGTTGGTTTTTTATAACATGCACCGTGTTCATTGATTTTGTAGAACACAATCGGATATCGAAACGGTTTCCGATTTGTCTAATTTTTTGTGCGGATAATATATGAATGTAGACTTTAAAAAATATATGGTTTGGATTGTTGAAATTTTTTTTATAGAATACCCTAAAAACCGTCCCTCAAATAAAATTATTTGAATGATCTCTCAATAGAACGGGAATATATATATATATATAACTTACTCAAATAATTGTATATAATGTAGAATATTCAAAAGGTAGACACATAATGTCAAACTTTAGTGTTTATACACTCCACCGTCTAAAAAGTAGCCAATGACTTTCAAAACCAATTACAGAAGAAAGCAAAAAAAAGTTTCGATGTATTTATATAAGGCTCATCCCAAAGGTAGATTATTCTCATTTATAGTATTGATGTATATAGATAACCTCCCTTCAAATAAGTTTATTTGAGGAATATTATTGTAGGGCCTACTATATATTGGATTTCATTAATCCAAATTGTCTATTTTTCAGATAATTATTCAAAAATTATATCTACAAAAATTCACTTGAATCCGATATCATTTGACCACTCAATTGAGTTATTGAAATTTTAGTACTTTCTTGAAGCAATGTGTTCATTGATTTTGTAGGACACAATTGAATGTTGAAACGGTTTCCGATTTGCAAGGATGATCTATGAATATAGACTTAACAAATAGATGATTTGGATTGTTGAAAAAAAAATTCATAGGAAACCCTAAAGGGTGTCCCTCAAATAAAATTAATTGATGAATCTCTCAATAACAGAATGAGACTGTTGATGTATATATAGATTAACCCCTTAATTAATAAGTAAACATAATCCTCCTATATTTTTGACAAAGTTAGAAAGAAAAGGGGAAAAATTCACACGCGTAGCTATTATGGAGAATTGAACTCAGGGCCACTTAAAAGCACGCCAAAAATCAATACAATCCAACTACGCCCCGTTAGAATCCTATTTAACAATATATATGAAGTGAAAACAAAGATGCACCCCTAATGAGATATATTTTAAAACAATCAGTTGAGTATTATTTTGCTTATTGTGTTAGCTAGTGAAGGTGTGTTTAGTCATATTTTGATCAGCAAAAATGGAAAATGGAAACAAAAACCATGAAAGGGAGAGATGGATGGAACTATCAAATGCTTTTTTTGGGTCGGCCAGAAAGAAGAGGTGGCAACAAAGTAGATGAGGAGATAAGAAAATTGGCGTGGCATTGGCGTCTACATGTCTTTGTCTAATTAGAAACCCATGTGGATTGGAATTCCAAGGCCCCTCCTTCCTTGCGATTGTTCAATTTCAATTCCTTCTATCTCTTATATATTTTTTCTTGCTTTGGAACTTAGGAAGCCAGTGGCCACACAATAAACCCTAGGGCTAGGGCTTTCCTATCATAATGCTGCAGCATTTGTACGTACCTTCTTGTAATGTTTTTCATGATAATGCTAAATGCAACAGCATGCGTATTCATTGAATGCACTTCAACCAATATATATATATATATCATTTCCTTTGGTCCACCCTAACTTCGTGTGTTCTAAAAGTTTAATGCACTTGTAAGCATTCAATTGGTTTATATACAAACAATTTTTTTCCTTTCCTTTCTTTTTTGAATATAAAAAAATTACAAAAGTTCCAAACTAGCTAGGAATTTGCATATACTCGTATCATATGGATCCTAAATACCTTGATTCAATGCCGTTATCATATAGTATTCATCTTTACTTGGTGATAAATAAAGCATCCTTACTTTTTTTTTTTTTTAATCTCCCAGAAATTTCATAAAGCGAAGTTTCTAGAGAGCCACAATAACCATCAAATGTTCACGTACATTATGTGGATTGTTTAGCCAAATAGAGCAGGCACAATCTCGGCATACGTATAATCATTTCCAAAGGTACTACCCTTATGAGTGTTTGCAAAGCAAATTGTCTCATTTGCCCTTTTCATTGCTCGTGATAAGAACTTGGTCCACAGCTCTGGTGCCACCAGACGTGTCCAATGGCCTGCACAACACATGGAACATCGAGCACACTTTATGTGAAACACATCCATGCACTCTCCATAATATAATGAAAACTCTTGCCATCAATCGTCCATATAATTGATAGGTCGTCCAAATGTTAGGTTGATTGGTTACAAGGCATGATTGGGGTGCTGCAGTGCAATATAACATGTTTGGGTCATTGGGAAAGTGGGTCGGCCAAAAGCCCCAAAAAAGTTCTTAGAAACCCAGAGAGGATATATGTTTGGATGGTTTTATTGTAGGCTTAAGTGTCAAAATGGTCCCTGTGTTTTAGCACAATGGCCAATTTAATCCCTGTGTTTTTAATTTGGCCAATTCGGTCCTTGTGTTTATGATCATTAGCCAATTTAGTCCATCCAGTTAAAATAGTCGTTAAATATGAACATGATTGGTTTTTTTTTTTTTTTTTGAAAACGTATAAAGCTTTTTTAAATTAAAAAAAGTTGAATTGATTTAAAAATATTAAAACTTCAATTAAACTAACATAACATTAGGGAAAAAAAAACTTGAAAAAATGAAGGAGGCGTAGTCCGGGGAGGGGAAGGGCTGCTTAATGAGTGGAGTAGTGGGAAGAGGGGTTGACCATTGCAGGGTGGGGGTGGGTGATGAATGAAGGCATACAACAGAAGAGGGAGAGATGGGGGTTGGAGATGGTGTGAACGATCTGGGAGCCATGACTGAGGATGGGGCAAATGGCTAGGCAAGGGTTAGGTTCTGGAAGATCTTGCTGGGAGCTGGTCAAATATAAGGGTAAATGGCTAGACAATGGTTGAACTCAAATAATTATGTTTTTAATTAATGTTTAAATAGTTTTAAATTTTTTTAAACTTAGATTTAAAAGAATGGATCACATTGATTAATAGTTGTAAACACAAGGACTTAATTAGCTAAATTAGAAATACATGGACTAAATTGACCAACGTAATAAAACACAGGGTCCATTTTAGCATTTAAGCCTTTATTGTACGAGAGGTAAATTGAATGCCATGAGACTTTCAACGATTTCAGTTCAAATTGAAGATATAATGTGCTTGTGCATGATCATATTAAGTTTTTGGGAGGAATTCTTGGTTCGACCACTCTCACAATTTGTTTCACTCAATTCTAGAATAATCTCGCATCTTTTAATGTGACATCATATACGACAATCGCATCCAAAAATCTGTCATATTTTGTAAGAAGTAATAAAATTCTATCCATGGGCTTAGCAAGTGTTGGAATCTACTTCTTGCCTCATGCTAGTTCTCTCCATGAGACTCATCGATCATGCCTCATGCTAGTTAGTGCATTTATTTAGTAATAATGGCTATAATTCCAACTACATTAAGAATAAAAAAAATAAGCTATTCTATTTCAACACTAAACCCTACCACTCTGAACTTATGCTGGGGGAAGTTTGTGACGACTACTATTTTCACTGTGGGCCAACCTGGCTGTGTTTGTTCGGGTTCGGGACATTCCACCGTCACCCACATGCACATGCACATTCACCTATTTTTCCTTTTAATTATGTACTCTCAGTTGCTCAATTTCCAACTAATATGCCCATATTCGTCTTGGATCTTGGTTTTTTCTTTATAATATGTTTCAAATAAGCATCTCAAATCGGCGTTTTCTATTTGCAAGCACTCTTTCTTGTTTGGCTCCGTGCTCATTGTTTTGGTATAGAGCCCTTGTGAGTGCGCTTCACTTTTCCTTGACAATGTGAATTTTAGGATCGAAATGATCTGGCTGTTGCTGCTGTCTAGCTTCAAAGAAAATGAACTGTAGGATTGTATATATACTCGAAAAAATCATCGATAACTTTTCGGATAAACTATTTACACGACAAATTATTGTTGTGTATAGTGACTTATTTTGGGCTACTTAGCTTTAGAGTATGTTTGAGAATGCTTTTTGCAAATGATAGAAAAACTGTTGGTACTTTCAAATAAAGCACTTGAATTTTTAACGTCGTTTTTACTTTAATAAATAAAAGCAATTCTAACAAAAGTGCTTATAAGCATAAGTGTTTCGTATAAAACCAGTCTCAAACAGATACTTTGGTTGTTGTAAACTTGTAACCCTATATATATATATATCAGTCCCCTTCTATTGAGGGATCCATCAAATAATTTTATTTGAGGGACGCCCTTTAGGGTACCCTACAATTTTTTTCCCAATGATCCAAACCATTTATTTTTTAGGTCTTCATTTATAGATCATCCTTACAAAAAATTAGACAAATCGGAAACTGTTTCGACATCCAATTGTGTCTTACAAAATCAATGAACACGGTGTTTCAAGAAAATGCTAAAATTTCAATAACTTAATTGAGTGGTCAAATGATATCGGATTCAAGTGATTTTTTGTAGAGATGATCTTTGAATGAGTATCTACAAAATAGACGGTTTGGATTAGTGAAATACAATCCGGAGTGAGGCCTACAAGGGGTGTTCCTCAAATAAGCTTATTTGAGGGATCCCTCAATGGAAGCTATATATATATATATATATATATTTCCTCCACAAGAAGACGAATAGCATATCATTATTTTACTATACTTGCTTATCTGACTTGGTCTGATAAAGATGGTGAATGTGTATCATTATCTTGTATTGTCATATATGGTGTTACTAGAATGTGCCAACTTTTGTGAAAAGGAAAGGTTTGAAGGTTTACATATTAAAATGAAACTGCGCGTTTCGGTTGCACTTCTGTTTGTTAGACTGTCCAACTTCATATATATTGGCACACTGTTGAATGCATAAGCTGTATGCCTGTAATAAGTTGGCAAAGTGAGCTAAACGTCCGTCCGTCCGTCCAAATTTCTAGAACCAACATAGGAATAAAAAATATATATATATATAGAGAGAGAGAGAGAGAGAGAGAGAGAGAGAGATAAACCCAAAAGATCAAAGTCAATCGAAGTTTATCCCCTCCTGAGCCAGCAGATATAATATATGATAGTGGAACCTTTTGGTGTAAAAATCTTGCTGGTGCCATGCTCAGTGAAACCACGGCTGGGCCAGTCTGACCCTACATTTCATACAATATTTCTCATTTCTTTAATGAACAAGAAGAGCAACAAAATTTTGGACTGTTTGGACGGCTAGTATCAAAACAGAGGGATCAACTTGTGCTGCACAACTTGAGCCAACATGTTGATGTGCTTTAACCCAACAACAAGTGGGTAATCATTATCCTCAAACATTGACAAGAAATTCATGGGATTGAATTCTTCATGAAAATTATTATATCCGATAGTTGTCCGTTTGTACCTTTGCGTTTTTCATGTTTGGTAAAGAGTTGCTACCACCTTGAAGCAATAGCTATCTCATTCACGGTTGGATTCATTACAAAATTCTTTTCCATGTGCTAATGCAATTATGAAAGTCGTGGGGATGACGGATGAAGCTTGAATTTGAAGGATGAAGAGGTTTGCTAAGTATAGTCGATCGCGCACACACACGAATGAATGGGAATTGTTAATTGGTGTTAAATTTTTCGTTGATTGTTATCAACCAATATACTAAAAACCAAATGGTAAGATTTGGATGAACTCCTTTTGAAATATTTATTCATTAATATGGTCATAGACTATTTACAAGATCTGGATCACCAGCACCATTGAGTTTGACATGAGGAGCAGCAGATCTGATAAGGTTCATCGAAATCTAGCAAATTTATTGTTTTTTGCATGTTAACAATATTATCTTCTCTGCTATTAGTGTGATATTATTGCAAGAGTTAAACTTTAAGTAATCATCCAAAATTGCACTAAAAAATATCTAACAAAGTTCACATCTTATTGTCCAAATACTTTCTAATTTTCCCATCTAGCTAGTATGATTGTATATATGTACATCAATGTCTCTTTGGAAGCACTCTCTCGAGTACTAATTGATTACATTATAAATAAAGAACGGTGTTAGAATCAGTCTCTCACATGCATGTGATTTGCTTCTAACAATCATGCATATAAGACTCGCACTACGTAATAGTGAAAATCAATCTACATGCATTTATGCAACCGTAGTATCCTTCTCCGAGTGAATTCAAATCCTCCATTTATTTAACAAATAATGCACCGTACCATTATAGTAAAACGTTACGTATCAATGACTATCAATCCCTAAATGGCATTGTACTATATGGGATCGACAGATTTGATGGGAAACAGAAAATGAAGACACAATTGTTGAAGAAGTAATCGCAGCCGTCAAAAAGATCTGAAAAGAACAACCTACCACCGTTGAAATGGTGGTGTCACCATCACCAAATTGGCCTCTCTTCTCTCCTGATGGCAACATCAAGCAAGTTGGCCTACAGCTTACTGCTTACCCTCTTCTGAGCTTTCATTTTGGACCGCTAGTTCCTCACCCCAAAAAGCCCTCAACTAGATATTTATATTTTTGTCGACCAAAAACCAGGAAAACAACGACTCCTAGGAAATAGAAAAAGAACATAAAATGCAGAATAATATATAAAAGGACACCAGTCATAGGCTCATATTTATTGTTTTTAAATAACGAAGATATTTCATTAAAAAAAAAATAAGGAAGATATTATATTTAATAACCTACGGAAATGGGCGCACATGGGCCCACTTTAGTGTTTCCACATTGAAACTCAATTAGCAAGTGGCTGCCTCTCTTGATCAATTGTAGCACATGTCCTTTTTTATCCCCAAAATGACAAAAGACACCCACTAAAGTACATATGAAAGTTTTGTTTTTTTGTTTTTATTAATACAAGTGATTCGAAAGTGTGACTATTAATTTGTAAGGTAAAGTACGTTTTTACCGTTCTAGATTCCGTTGACGTATGTAAGTTAAGTTTAATTAAACAATTTAATGATTTTCTTGAAAAAAAGAAGAAGAAGGTGAATGATTATGATTTCGAGTACTTATTGATTAGTGTTAACCTAATGTTACTGGAGTCTAAGTTAGTATCGACTATTTATGCGTTTGTGGACAAATTTTAAATCATGAATCACACAACGTAACTTATTCATACTAATATTTCGTAATATAAGTTACTTTTATTACATAAGTTAATTAGATAATAATTACTGTCTTTATTTATATACCGATTTAAAGGAAAATAATTAGTGTGAGCAATCTAACAACTTTAACAGAGGGGCCGGAAGGAAGTTGTAGAAAGTGTGAGCTTAATTAAGCAAACGAATGGATTTTTTGGCATATTATAGAGGTAACTTTATTAATTATAATAATTGCCGAAATGTTTGTGAGATAGAGTTCAGTTGGTTGAGTTCTTTTGCCTCCGTCTATATGGACAAAAATTTAAAAACTCTAGACACTCAATGAATATTTATGTAAATTCCCATATCCCAATCACTTATACTAAAATAATAATAACAAGAATTACCGACACATGAGACAGTATTTATGAGATTCGCTACTGATAAGGTGATCTTATGTCTTTTTCACATGATTTGTTAATAACCAGTTAAGCTCCATCGTGTAAATCACAGAAAAAGCCAAGGCTTGCTTTCTTCAGATTAGTGGAGTATCTCTACGTATTTTGCTTTAGATTATGTACTAATTTTTTTATCTTCTCTTCTCTGGCTGGTAGTTTGTAGACTAATTATTTGACACTAAAAAGACAGAGTTGCACATCACATACACAAACGTTTGCATGCATGCATGCATGATTAGTCCCTACATGTCCAGAGCATTCGATTAAGGTCCTAATACTTTGATAATTAGCAATCATAAATTCGATTTTTGGGAACTAATCATACATGTAGATATTAAGAAAATGATTCAAAGTTTCTTTATTTTTTGGACAAAAAATGATCCATCCATTTAGCAAAATATAAATAGAACAAAAAGAGTAGAGTTTTCAAATGTACACTTGCCACATACATCCACATCTCTTATCTGAAATATTGCTCTATTTCATATTAAAATACAAACGATATTAGAGAGTATCTGAATGAATATAATATTCAATATCCTCATATACTCAATACCATAGTTCAAATTGAAATCACAACTTCAATAACAAATATAAAAGAGGATTTAATATAACCAACTCGTGTCATTCCACTTAAACAGCACAACATGTGTTGCCAAAAAGAAAGAATATAGGGTAAGGGTAGAATAGAAAAATAAAGTATAAAAAGAAAGAAATAATATGGAAGTGAAGGAGAAGGAAATTACTGTGGGGTAAGGGTAGAATGGGAAAGAGAAAGAATAAAATTGATTAAAAAGTATTTTTTTGGATTAAAAGTGATAGTAATTTTATTGATAACACATAAAAAAGTACAGAGTAGTCGAAATGCCAAATATGAGTACAACATCTCCAGTGACCAAACACAAAAATAAATTGGTTTGATCTGGAGAGAATTACGCATGCCAGAAAAATTTTAAAACTCCAATTTGGCAGACAAGAACCATCTGTATTTAGACCTACAATACAGATCCACCGCTCAACAGCAGTAACGGCAAATCCGCATCGAAAAGTCAAATACTAAATACATACATCAGCAAACTCCTATTGAGTTTCTGAGAATTATTAGACAAAAATAAACATAAAAACAAGGACACTGCACCACTTCCTCTCCAGCAAACTAAAGAGACTCATAGCACCAACATGACCAAACATAAAAAAGTATTAAAAAGCAAAAAGAATGTAAATGAAAAAAATGAGAGTGGGAAAATCAGCTTTCATATATATACAAAACAATTAATTGATGACACACAAGCTGTTAAATGTTGAAACAACCTAAAAATTATTTAGTATACTGTCTCACTCTCAATAGAAAAGTTCCTCAAAAACCAATTGTGTGACTGTTTATACAACTACTTATCCCAACAAAAAAAAATGCAAACTAATAGCATGTGGTTTTTTGACCAAAACAAAAACAGTTAGCAAGTGGTTGCCTTAAACCAATCCCAAACTGACACGAGTTCCCGATGTAACATCCGGGGCTGGTAGTATCTCACGGATTCACGGAAAGTTAAAGTCGTGGTCGGTGTGGACACGTGGCGCTCGGAGAGCAGCCAGATCGGATGGAAAATAGTCCGTGTCAGCAGCCGCGGGACTGAAGTCGTTGAGCAAGTTCCGTTCAAAACCCCCCCTCCAAAATTGCCAGCTGACTCGGGCCCACAACGCGAAACCGAAAAACGAAACAAAAAAAGCCAGTAAATCGCATAAATATCCCGGTAACTAACCGGCCACCGGACCTTCCGGTTTCGTACCCGTATACAGTACGGCATACGATCTACATACTGTCTTCCTATTTATATACGATTGGAGATTTTTTAAGCGCAAGCGTCAAACAGAGCTCGTGTTTGTATATATAAGACCCAAAGAGTCTCCTTTTCCTTTGAAGCTACGCCTTGTGAGCTTCGTTCTGAGGGACTCGCCGGAAAATTCATCAGTTGTTTCTTTCGAGCTTAATCGGAAAATTTATCGGAATTTGCCGAAAAATTTAAGTGAGTTCATTTTCATGGAAATGGTGTTTATTATTATTTTTTTCAATGCTTAGGGATCTCAATTTTCGTGGTTAGTGTGCAAGCTTTTGAGTGGCTTTGGGACGCGTTTCCCCGATCCGATTTTCCGGGAAAATACAATGAGTGACACGAAAATTTTCGATTTCCAGTTTCTGTTTCTTGTGTTTTCCGGGGAAATTGGGGAATTTCCTCACGTGCTTGGCTGATTTGATTTGTTTGGTTGATATTTTTTTTCTTTTTCAGGTTAAAGAGTGAGTTGGAAACTTTCTGCAGATCCGATTAAATTATACCAAAAAAGGAGAACAAGGAAAAAAAATCGAGCTTTATAAAAACGAAGCTGAAACTCTGATTCCTTTTCTTCAATTTTATCAATTTCACATTTTTCCTTCACTTTCTGATCCGAAAGCTGAGAGAAATGGTAGTGAAAGTAGCTTCGACCTGTTTGCAATGGTCGCAGCCGATCGTTCCACACTCTACCCCGTCCTCTCAAACTCTAGCCTCCGCAATAGCATCTCCTTCCTCAAAACGACGTACCCGTGGCGGCGACGGCGGGGCTGTTCTCTGCCTCTACGTCCACAGCTTGAACCGGTCGGCTCTGTTCGGAGCTCCGTCGACGAAGCTAAACCGATCCAGGTCATGCGAGTTACGGAAGCCGAGATTTCGGTCCATGAAAAGAGCTTGCAGTGCGAACTTGGACGCCTTCTCCGACGAAGAGTTCTCGAAGAAGATTCAAGAGCTCGCTCTCAGATTCCATCTCTCGGACGATTTTGACGGTGAAGATAACGGTGACGGTAACACCGCGAATTCGGAAACAGAGAGAGCTGATTCTGATAGTGGCCGCGTGAATGACTCTTCTTCAACAATGAGATTTGAACAGAACCAGAGCCTGTTCGAGTTGCCGCTCGATCTGGAGCTACCGTGGTCCTCCGATTGGCAGCAACGGGACGAGATTGTTCCGGAGGCAAGCATCGAGCGGAGGGCGAACAGCGTCGACCTTCCGCTCTCTCTCCGAATGATCAAGAGAAAGCTGCAGTGGCAGGAAGGGTTCAGAGAAGCAGGGGAATCCGCGTGTTCCTCTGTGAAAAAGGCCTTCGCTTCCATGGTGTTCATAATCCGAGAGCTCCATACGTACACCTTACAGATGAGAGAGGTTCTCTTCTACGAAGATTTACAGGGGATTTTGGGTCGTGTTCAGAAGGAGATGCACGCTTCGTTCGTTTGGCTTTTTCAACAGGTCTTCTCTCAAACGCCGACGCTAATGGTGTACGTGATGATCCTCCTGGCCAATTTCACCGTCTACTCATTAGGCCACAACGCCGCCATTGCGGCTGCTCCGCCACCTGGGATATATTCCAGTGCAACTGAGACTAGTATATCAGTGGAGGAGGTTCAGAATCACAACGATAAATTGGATAATACCCAATTTGATTCCTCGACAAGTAAGTCGTTTTCTGTGAATGGGAACGTGAATGGGAAAACGACATCCATAGGCGGAAACAATGGCGGTGGTGGGAAAGCCCGACCCGTGGGCAGCGGCACGGAAGGAGACGGCCGGTTCGACGGGATGGACCAATACCGGACAATTGTCCCCGACGGAGCTTCTCAGTTGTCCTCACTTGGGACGACGACAGAGGCAGAGTCGGTGTCCGGGCAAGAGAGCAGAGAGGAGGAGTTGGCTGTGTGGAATTCAATAGTGGAAGAAGCTCATGAAATGCGAGGCAACCATGAAGCTCTGAACCATGAAACGATGCAGAGATTTGTTTCGCCGGTGGTGGCGAATATGGAGGGTGATGATTACGAGGAGTACTTCAGAACAGAGCTTCTCTACCAAACGGGACTATCCATAGAGCCCAGCAATGCTCTGCTTCTTGCCAATTACGCTCAGTTCCTCTACCAAGTTGCTCATGATTATGATAGGTACTGTTCAATTTCATCAAATTGTCAAAGTTTTAGTCGCTAATTTTGATTTTCATGTCTATAAATTTCTTGGGTTAAGTTCATTTTCATTATTGGTTGTGGAAATTAAACTGTCAAGTGGACTAGTGCAGTTCTTTCTGGTGCGTCTTTGGTCAAAAGAAAGATATAAAATCTCTGGGTTCTTGCCTTTGATTTTTCTTTATTGTCGTGTTGCTTTAAATTTTTTTTCTTTTCCCAGCGATAGCCTGACAGACAGGGAAATGTGTGGTGCTATTTTCCCTGATTGGTCACGCGCTTCACTTGAATTTTTTATTTATTTGCTTTGATTTTAATAAAATTATTTGGAACTTTGTGGTCTAAAAATATGTTTGTTTTAGCGTAATTAGATAATAAGTAAAGTGTGATTAGAGATGAATTTGTACTTAAGTAGAGTGTGATTAGCTTAAAGCGCAATTACATGTGGGCTGACTTTCGGGTGATTGTTTAATGGTTTGGAAACAGAGCTGAAGAGTACTTCAAGAAGGCAGTAGGCCTGGAGCCACCGGACGCGGAGGCCTACAACAAATACGCAACGTTTCTGTGGAGGGTTCGAAACGACTTGTGGGCTGCAGAAGAAACCTTCTTGGAAGCCATTTCAGCTGACCCAAGCAACTCATACTACGCTGCCAACTATGCCCATTTTCTCTGGGACACCGGGGCTGAGGACACGTGTTTCCCTCTCAACTCTCCTGATGATGCCACCCAAGATGCTTAGTAAATTAAATTTTTTTTAAAAAAATACAGAAGAGAAGAGAATAGAAAAGAGCCGTCACCTTCCGCTTATTTTCCCAATTTTACTCGGAATTTGGTATTAGAAAATCCAAAAAATAAATAAAGAGAAAAAAGAAGAGACTAGAAAGAGGTCTTTTTAAAATAAAAAAATTTATTTGTTCCTGAAGTTTTGGTGGGCGGTGGCAAATATGGGGTTTGGTGGTGGTGGCGGCGTTTGGAGCGGAGGGAAGCACGTGAGCTAGGACATGCTCACATGCACGGCAAAACTGGCAGCAAAGAATTTGCAGAGTGTTTGGCGTTGCGTGTTGTTTCAGATCTGTATGTGCGCGGGGAGTGGAGCCAATCGGAATGCATGACTGCATTTGCACAGATTATCGCCTTTTTTTGTTAATTCCTTTTTCCTATTTTTGGGGTCGACACAAACAATCACATGGCAAAGTGTAATTAGCCTCCTTGTTAATATTATGCCATTTTCAATTTTACTACAAATGCGAAAATTGAAAGATAATTTGGTGAAAGAAAGCACGTGTTTCTCGTGCGTTTTGCTGATGTATGGCTCTGGAAATTTCTTCTCTTCAATTGAATTTTCTTTTGTATTTAAGTTGATAGTGGGGGTACAGTGCGTGAACTAAGTCTTAAGTTGTTGATTTGTTTCTATCGGGGATTATGAAGACATGGAAAAGCTTTATACTTTTGTCTAAAGAACAATGATGGCACAGTAGCACCCAATGAAAGGGCTAATGATTCATGGGTGGCTGAGAGAAAAGGGAAATGGTTTCCCACTCTTCAATCCAAGTGAGTTTATAGTTAAAGATATTGTATTGGAAAACTCAACTTGTTGAGCGAGGGGATTGATTCATAACTGAACTCCCTCGGATGTCAATTATGCGATCAATCTTATAAGAGCAACGTTGTGTATAATAATTTTTCGGAGCATAGGATTTAGGGTAGTGAATAGGCTCTCTTGCAATAATTATGAATAAAGCAATCATGCTTTTGATGATGTATAATGCGCACTAGTGAATAGACTCTCTTCACAATTATGGGACAATATATAGCATATTCTTCCCCTTTAGTAAAGTTTAACCATGTGAAGTTGGGTGTTTGGAAGACTAGACCTTAACGCGTAGTGACAATTACAACTGTTTGCTTTGAAAAGTAAATAACTTGACATAGGAAGCATATAGATGAACAATAATGCGTGTGAAGTCAAATGGGGTCGTTGGATTGGGGGAATTTAGATGAGATTATTAAGTTAGAGCCAAGCAGAAAATGACGTTCATCGCGTGAAATCGAAGACCAGTCTCTCTATGTCTCCATTCATCCTCCCTCCTTCCTTCCCATGCCCTCTCCATACCTCTCTCCCACACACTAGATCTCATTCATCTCGGTTGCTGCTTCAATCTCATATGTCTAATATTATAGATGATGGGGCAATACTAGTATAAATATAGTTTTTATCGTGAAGAATTCAATATCATTATCATATCGAGACATTTTGTGATAAAACCTCCCATATACTGGAGTATGCATGTGGATAAGTTAAAAATAATATTTGTGTTAGACCAATTAATAGTGGGCATTCGCCTTTTTAAAATCTTAACAATCTCGCCAATAATTTGGGCATGACATGTAAATTAATGTATAATTCACCGTGAAGTCTACACCAATTTAAAACATTTTCTATTGAGAGGAGCGATAACATAATTAACTCAATACATACTATAAGGATGCTAGGACTCGAACTCAAAACCTTTCATGGAGGAGCAATTGCACAAGTTTTGTTTCAAAGGAAAAAGAGGAACTCTTATTACTACGCATACACTTGAGCACGCATTTTCTTTTGGGCTGGTTTGTTGGGCTGCAAACCAAATTTGGCACAGGCTAAGGAGAAGGAGACCCCAGGTCTGACCATCTTTGGGCTCGGTCTTAAGCCTGATGTTTGTTTCTAGCCTACCCATATATGTGTCCATAGCTAGTCCAACAGCCTTATTGGATCAACTGCGGCCCAACGTTCAATTTATTTCCAAATGAGCATGTTCAAAATTGAAGTAGAGCATCCACAATGGACTCCCTAAACCACCTCTTTAGACAAATTTTAGAGAGAAATTAGAAAAATACAACTCCAACCATGCTCCTTATCCACTTCCTAAAATAGGGAGACTCTAGGAGCTCCTAAATTTGAGAAGAGAAAAAGGACTCCTAATGGCTCCCTAAAATTTAATGCTGCTTTATTTTATGAGTATTTCAAACTTTTAATTCATGCTAATTATTATTTTAAATATTTTTTAATAGAGATGACCAATTAAAACAAAGTTATAACATTTATGACTCCCTAAAATAGAGAGCATGATTGAAGTTTAAATTTTATGGAGAGCTCCTAAAATAACTTTTATATATTTTTAGCTAAAATTTAACTGAAAAAATAGAAAGCATGATTGTGGATGCTCTCAGACTGCAAGATAACTTTTTTTAATGGCTTCAAAACAAGAAGGTCTTACAAATTTTAGACCAAATCTCCAATTTTTGTTCATTTGCGTAGGAGTATTATGTACGGTCATTTTACACCTAATTCAATAAATCTTGGAGACCTAACCAATGTAGTTGACGCAAAATGGTAGTAATAGACTTATACGCTTACGCGTGGCATTCACACTGATCATTACACAAATTGATGATTTTAAAACTTTTATCTTTATGTGTGACGTACACATTTACCGTTACACAAATCCAAGAAAATGGAAGATTTTGACAAATATTGATAACGAATGTAATTTCTTAACAAAATATATTCCAACATGGCTTTACCTTAAAAAAACTGAAATTTTAGACCAATCTCCAAATTTATTCATTTGTGTGTACGGTCATTTTACACCCGTTTCAATAAATCTTGGAGACCCTAGTCAATGAAGTTGACGCAAAAGGATCGTAATAGGCTTATTATACCCTTACGCGTAGCATATGCGTTGACTATTACACAAATTGATGATTTTAAAACTTATATATTACATGTGACGTACACCTTAACCGTTACACAAAACGATAAAAATGAAAGATTTGATTACGAATGTAACTCCTTAACAAAATATTCCAACATGGCTTACCTTAACAAAACAAAATTAAACCACAAGCGGATTCTTCTCAGTTCTCTTTCATCTTTCCTTCTAAATTGAACTTTTAAAAAAAAAAACGTGGCCATAAAATTCTAAATATACAAATGCAGTGCATGTAGGCTTAAGGGTGTGGGAAAAACATTCCACTCTATCTCTCACTGCCTCCAACCAAAACCCTCGTCAACAAAACTGTAATGAATCAGAGGCAGTTAGGAAAAGTAAAGAAAAAGACAGAAACAGAACTGAAAAAGAAACCCCAGAAAAGTAAGTTTTGCAGTCCAGCCTGCTACAACTAATAAACTAAAACGCTTATCACACAATACAAGCATTTTAGCAATATTTAAGCCAACCAACACCATATTGGTAATTTCCAATCCAGTCACAATGAAATAAAAAAAAGAAAAAAAGAGAATCCAGGCTTCACATTAATTATTAGTTCCTAATAGTTCTTCACAGCTAGAAGAAACTATGTACTGAGTTGAAGATCAGAAGCTGGTTCTGTTGGCACCCTGAGCAAATTGAGAAGAAGAAACCATCTCTATCAAATCCATCTCTCTCTTTTCATTTGAAGAAGCAGCAGCAGCAGCAGCTTCATGATATTGATCATGTGCCATCAAATATTCCATGCTTGTGTTGTAAAAACCCAAGTGATGATGATCAGTGGAACTAAAAGATGATGATGAGTTGGCTGTCCCATTTAAGAGGTATGAAAGGTAAAGGTCAGAGTAGAGGGGGGTAGGAGTAGTAGAAGTAGTGGGATTAATAGCATTTTGTGTAGGCTCCACTGGACTAACAATTAGGCCAATGTTGTTGCTGTTGTTGCTGCTGTCAATGGAATGGGATGGATGCTGCTGATGAGGATTGAAAGTGTGAACATTGTTGGTGAAGAAAGTTTGCATGAAATGAAGCTCCTCATCGTTGTATAATGTATCACCCAAATTCAAAGGAGAGTCGCAGCAATTGCTAGTTGTGGACTGGTCAGAGGGCTCTGTGGCCAAAATGTTGAGGTGGGTTTTTGATGGGTTTTCATGAGAGAGAGTGGAAGAACTGGTTGGGGTGTTGTTGCTCATAGTGGAAACATTTGGGGAGGCGGCGTTGTTATTATTATTGTTGTTGTTGCTCATGAGGTTCTTGCTCCTGATGTAGTTTTGGAGTATGGAAGACTGAGGCTTCTTGTTGTTGTTTCCATCTTTCCCCTCTGCCTGCCTGTTCTTCCTCCTTGAATTCTGCCTCCTTTTTGTGGCATTCCAATGGTTCTTGATGGCGTTTTCGGTTCTTCCAGGAATGCGTTTCGCAATCTCTGCCCAACGGTTCCCAACCTCAGTATGAGCGTCCACAAGTATCGTCTCTTCCTCTTCAGTCCAGCTATCTTTCTGAAAAAACCAAGATACCAAGCACAAAATATGGCACATTGCACTCTAAAGTTATATGCTATAGGGAACAAAATTCGTATGTGCATATATTACAAAAAAAAATATTCCAAATTAGTTTATGCTTAACAGAAAAAAGGATGTGCATTTTCGTTAAAAATGATGTTTAATTACAAAATAAACATTCACAAATATGCTACTTATAGCTATTTAGCTAACCATAAACTAGGGTTTGAGAATACAATTTGACTTACCCAAACGGAAAGAGAGAAAATCTATCAGATCTATAAATAGATCCTTCACAATCTAAATTTGCAACTTTGACTTTTTTGAGTAATATAATATCTGTACCCATAGATCACAATCCGAGCAAAAATATAGCGAAATTTGGATACTTTTCACAGTGAAATCCTTACTCGTAGCTAATTAATTGTGCCAAATCTAAGCCAAAGATTTGAAGTTCTTAGTTTTTCATGCATCAAAGACATACAACAACATCGACACCAAAAGAGATTTAAGAACAAACCTTGATATCAGGGCGCAAATGATTATGCCATCTCTCTCGACACTGCTTGCCAGCCCTACCCACCAGCTTCTCAGCTATCTGTGCCCATTTTCTCACTCCATATTGCTTCACCAACCTGATCAGCTTCCTAATTCACCACACCAAAAACAAAAACAACCCATTAATTTTACATGCAACATTATTTGTGACTAGAAGAAATCAAAATCAACCAACCAAAGAAATGAAACATCCATAAACTTGAACCAAAAAAAAGAAAGAAAAAAATGGCAAGTAGAGGATGATGACAAGGTTATTTCTTGTTATATATGTGACCTACCTGTCTTCTTCATCAGTCCACTGTCCCTTTATTAAAGCTGCAGCAGTTAAACCTTTTCTAGCTCTCTTTCCCACCCTCCTTTCTGAAACCTTTGCTTCTTCTATGAAACCAGTATTAGGGTTTTGCTCTGCCTGGCCACTCCAAGACATCATCAAGGGCTCTCCATGATCACCCAAAAGCCCATCCAGAAAGCTTACCTCTTGGGGATATTGAGCAGCAGCACCATAGCTAGGCCAACAAGAAGCCTCATGGCCAATTGCACCACCAAAAGAAGAAAAACCTAACAACCCATTTGTGGAAACCACATTTGCTTTGCTGCTTGCATTGTTTTGGTGAGAGAAATTGCTCTGGCTTCCCCACAGGAACCTGTCTATGGCTGTCAATGGAGGACCTGTTCTATGCATATTTTGATGGTGATGATGAGGATGGTGTGATTGTGTGTTATTTATAAGCCCATAAACACCATAACCACCACTACCTTCTTCTCCTCCTCCCTCTCCTTCCATGGAAGACACAGTTGAAGAAGAGTGATTGACAAAAAGAAGAGAGAAATTAAGGAGGCTGCAATTTTGGTGAGAGGTTTTGTGGCTTCTTTTTTGTTTGTTTCTCTTTATTTTGTGCTTAGAGAGAGAGAGAGAGAGCACCCCATAACGATAGCTGGACAATTAGCATGTACTAGGCCTTGTAATGAGCCACATGGCTTAATAGCCGTACACCTGGAGGTGCATCCAACGGTTGAGAATTGTCTTTGGTTGTAACTCCTGAGCTTCCTCTCTTGTACAAAAGTAGAAAGAGCTGGGGCTGGGGGAGGAGAGATATTAGTGGGTTTCGTTATTAATTCCACAATTATTAAATCCATTTTATTACAGATTTTTTTAAATTTTAGATAATTTTAGAGTAACTCTGAGGTAGTGATTTGGGCAGCTACGAAATGTTGATCAATTTGGCGCCATTGTAATGGAAATACAATTTTACCCTCTTAATCAACACTCTCATGGCACATAATGAAATGAGGGTATTTTGGCCCAATGATGCACTAATTAAAAATTCTGAAATTAAATATGATTTATTAGGAAGAGGAATTTTGGCAGAATTTTAATCTCCAGTTATAATTGCTATGTTTGGGTACTAAATGCTAGCCAATTGTGGAAATAATTATATGGCTACTGCATGCACCTATTCCAATTTCTTTCAAATTAAGCTCCCTCGTTGTTTTTTTCTTTTATTTTATTTTATTTTATTTTTGTATTTAGTAGTTTTAATTATTTTGGTTCCCTCAAAGCTTCGTCTTTATTTTATTTTATATACAAGCGATATAGAGATGAGGTTTCATCACACACATGCATTGTCAAGGTGTCGTGAAGGTCCGAGTATGAAACCACCAATCTGCATGTCAAAGCTTCATCTTAGATTTTGACTTTACGGACAAATTTGTATCTATGACTATTTTGACTCAGAGAGTGACTGGGTTGACAATGAATTTGACGAATAGACTAAGCTCAGTTTCTAGATTTAATACTTTTAGGACACCATTTTCAAGTGCCAGACACTACAGTCATCCGTTACTTACTGGAGTAGATGAAGAGGTTTTAATTTGAAAATAAAAAGAATAATTGTGCTTAATAATATGCATATGAGTGATCAGCAAAAAAGAAGAAGAAATAAATTCACTCTTTAATTTCTAATGGCCGGTAAGTTAATGATCATTTGACCAGAAATAATCATACTTTTTATTTTTAATCAACAAACCAGAAAAGAAGGATACTATTTAAAATAAAATAAAAATCCATGGCAATGAGGTATTCGAACTTGGAAACCTCTTCCAATATGGAGAAGAGAAATACCACCAGACCGACCAAGTGCTAGTTGGTAAAGAAGGATACCATTTTTCATCAACAAAATTTTTGCTGGATGAATTACATGTAGAGGAAAATAAACAATTTTGTTAATAGTATTGTCCCTCACTTGTGGTTTTTCTTGGCTAGTTAGCTTGGCCAATCATAACCAAGTAGTAAATGAAATGTAAACTGAATTGCAACTTCCAACTCTTGTAACTCATTGGTCCTATGCTTGTAAAACAAATAAAATCTTTGCTTTCTCCATCAAAAAGAAAGAAAAGAAGTATATCCAGTACTTCTTCCAAGCCCAGAAACTGTTTGTGCAGGCAGTTTGCCTTTCTTTTATCTGAGCATGAGTTAGTTCCTTCACCTCAATTCTAAAATCCAGGCCTGGATCAGGACATCTTGGCCTTGGCGAAGAATATTCCGGCAAATAAACCTGGGGAGAAACAAAATCCATTAAATTGAGAGTAATGAAATCACAGTACTGGTATTCATTGTCTACAGAGTGATTTTGCTGATTACCAAATAGTATACTGAAGAGGTTTGGTAGACTGAGAGGCACCTTGAACAGGACTAAACCGGCAAGCGAGATCGGAATCTTGTTTAAGGAACCCACCAGACTGTAAAGCAGAAGAACATCAGAAGTGCCTATATAGATACTCGTGAGAAGTTCATTTTGAGCTTAAGTATACAGCAAAAATAACCTATAGGTGGTGGGGCCAGTTTGATGTAAAAACCACATGGAGGTGAAGCTGATGGCAAGTCCAAGCAATCCACTAGCTGTTGCAATGACCCAAAACATAGGCAATTTGATTACATCCCTGCATATTGAGACCAAAGCATTAGGTAGAAGAAGTGAACTAAATGTGCTTCCAAGAAGAAAAGGGCATGAAGTTATGTCAAACTTAAAATTAGAAGCATAAGCTTACACGCTTTTTATATATTCCCATTCATCAAACATAATAATCAAGAAGGCGGCAAATGGTAGAGATAACAAATTATTCAGCAAGACCATCGAAACTTCATTGAGAGAGCCAGATCTTGTGTATTTTTTTGCTTCATCCATGACTCGCCGTAGAGTGAGCTGTCACAAAGACAAAATATTTACACAAATCAGAAAATGACCTGCACAAGAGCTGTAGTTGCTGTGGTCCAAATTTAAAGTTACAGGTCTCCAAAACAAACTAAAAACTAACAGATCTCCAAAACTATAGCACTACTACTTACTGAGTAGCTTGCTGTTAGTATGCAATTCGAAATCTGCCATGCATAACCTAATGTATCAAAGGAGATATCTGTAATGCCACTGCTGATAGCGGAGATAATCTGCGATACATAAGAGACAAAAGTACTCATTGAAACTTCTATGTCAAACAGTTGTCTGGGAAGAAACAAGTACATATATTTCATCTACGGAGCAATATACATGACATGGGAATCAAAATGCTGGCAGTTTCTTGCAAAACATTAACTGTAGAGTTGATTACCATCAAAAACATGGCAGTCCACACTTTCTGACTCTGATGTTTCCGGAACAAATATAATTCTCCAATTGCTGTTAAAATATTTGTCACATTCTTCAGAATGGTGACCATTGCAATATTTACGTATTTCAAACTGAAAGGAAAAAGAAAGAACCAAAATACATTATGTTTTAAATGTATGTTAGAATATGTTTTAGTAATCAATCATATAGAACTTCAAACTAAAGAGAACTATATATTGTGGATCGTATCACCAATATTCCCTTCAGAATTTGTCCTCATTCCCTTTACTCTAGGCCTGAGCGAACAATAAGCTCCAAATTGAACAAATTAAAAGCACCTAAAAGTGCAGAGTATACAATTATTCAACTTACCTATACATGCCAGACACAAGCATGCTGATGAAGATTATGTTGACAGGGATCCAGACCCTGACCAGTTTCCAATTGAGCTTTTCCACAGTAACAACTCCAGAGAAGCCCAAGAGGACAACAATTACGGAACTTATCAAATTCTGCAAAGAAGCATATGGAACAAATAAAGATTCCATTTGGCTGGCTAAATTTGTGGAGTTTCATAAGAAAAATTATCACCCAATAAGTGACAAGGACTCGATTATTATTAGCCTAGCTAGAAAATACACAAAACAGGAAGACATCTGCAACTTATAAATATAAAACTTCTACATGGTAATTTCATCCTTATCGAAAAGCAAGTGGGTTGGAAGGGAGTGAGAATGCTAACCTGATAAAACATCAAGGATACTCCTGCATTGAAGTTGTAACTGGACAGAACAACTTTGTTCAGCAGTATCATGCTGCAAGAAGAAATGCAATAAGCTGTCCCAGACAACAGAGGTCCAGATTTCTTTGCTGACCCATGTCCACGCTTTTCATTCGGAATAGAGACAATCTCGCCATGCCCAGCTCGACTCCCTCTAAACAATCTGCTTTAACAAAGAAAGAGAAACAAACAAAGGAAATGCGCCAAATTAGCAATGAGGCAAATTTACCACACAGCTTTCATATCCCATATGCTCAAGCTAAGAAGCCATGTGCTTAAGCTAACAGTGACCCCCACCAGCAGAAATTGGTAGTGTTTATCAACGTTACTTCCAAGGAAGAGAATCAAATTTACATTGCGCAACTCTTTAACTGAAAATGCAAAAACCAAATAAGTCCCATTTCTTGTGGACCTTCAAAGCCTCAAATTTTAAAATGAAGAGTAGGCAGCAGATGACTCTACCTGTCACTCAAAGTCGTAGCTCTACGTTCTGGAAGAATGGTATGAACTCCATTTAGAGGACCAACTTCTGGGTCCTCACTATCATGGCCTTTAACTGCATCTAACTTGAAATCAGATGACATATCACCCACCTGCAAAAAAATTAGCAACCCAATTGAAAACTAAACTCCAATTTTCATTTTCTGAAACTCAAAGCCTCAAATCATATCCATTTCTACTCAAAGATGTATATGATCTTACCAATGGAATACCCTTTTTAGTTTAGTCTTCCAAGCTCGAGAAATGTATAACAGAAGAAGACAAGGAATGGGAAAAGCTTAACCAACCACAAAAAGGGGTTTGAATAAAACCAGAAAGAGAAAGATATCAAATGCCAGGGTAGTGGAAATCATGAAGAAAACGTGAATCCATGAATACCATCTTTTTGAAGAGCACGCAAAGGCAATGAAGTGTGGATCTGAGTCAAGTTGTGACAGACAGTACTCTCTCTGTGGCTGAAAGAGAGAAAGAAAGAAGGAAAGAGAGGGAGAGTGAGCATTAAGAAAGGAAGAAACAGAGTGAGAGAGAGCGAGATTCCAGCTGAGAGACGACCGCCATAGAAATTGAATAATATTTGGGAATGTGGAACACTTCCCCATGTTCCTTCCAAAGTCAAATGCTGGTGGTGACAAACATGATTCATCTCTCTCTACTCTCGCTCTCTAGAACAGGACGAAGGTTAACGAAAGTGAACTGTCTCTTCTTTGTTTTTGTCTCTTCTTCTCTTCTGTGGATCGAATCTGGGACGCTGGCATCTGGAATTAGCAAGAAATAATTTGGGTTTCGTATGGAATTTCAAACGGTTTGCTTTTTGACCGGAAATTACGTATTTGGTTGTGATCTGGGTTTGGGCAACATTTGAGAACATTTTACAAGTACAGCCGGCCGGCTATACATAGAATATATTCAAAGTATAGCCGCACGGCTATATTCTATAAATGGCATATTTAATAGTATAGCCGAACGGCTATACTATATAAATAGAAACTTTTAAACGCATAGCTGTGCGGCTATACTCTAGAAATAGAAAATTTTACAAGTACAGCCGTTCGGCTATACCCTTTAAATAGAATATATTGAAAATATAGCCGCGCGGCTGTACAATATAAATAGAAAATTTTAAAAGTATAGCTGTACGGCTATACCCTTTAAATAGCATACTCCAAATTTCTCTTTTGTAGTTACTTTAATTATTATTTACTTAGTGAATAATTAGTGTTTAAATATTTTATTAAAGAAAAAAGTTAAAAAAAAATTAGATACCATTTATTAAGTAATATGATTTATGAAGTAAATTAAAATATTTAATACAAATTATTCAATAAAGAAATAATAATTAAAATATAACTATAGCTAACTAGAAAATTCGAAGTACACATTGCAATAGCTGTGTTTGTATATACTAATGATTGGTGCAAATCACCGAGATTCATTCTGTCATATGAGTGTGGTGGGTGATATTACATTTACTTTTGCCTTTTCGTTTTGTCGGGATGAGTTCAGGCCAAGCTCACAGTAGCAAAAGAAAAGGTGGGGAGAGAAATTCGTGTTTTTGAAACGTCAGCTGCTTCTTCTTGGCAAACTGAAGAGTCTATTACTGGTATGAATCAATTCAACTATGCTACGCTAAACCATTCAGCTTCTTGCTTATTGGAAGCAGGGACAGACCCACAGTGGGGTCAATGGGGTCAAACGACCCTATGGACTCCATGAAAGCAAGGTAGAAGGTCCCTTTGAATTGGGGTGTGACCCCATGAGAATGGCTGAAGGGAGGAGTTGCAGACAGAGGAAGAAGAAGCTGAACAGGAAATCTGTTTTTGGTTTTAAAGAAGCTGACCAAAACGGCGTCGTTTTGGCCCAGCTTCTAATTTTTTTTTAAAAACAGGCTGGCCAAACGGCATCGTTTTGGGCCAGCCCAGCGTATTTTTTTTTTAAAAATGCTCTGGCCAAAACGGCGTTGTTTTGGACCAGCAGCGAATTTTTTTTAAAAAACTCGCTGGCCAAAACGCCGTCGTTTTGGACCAGCGAATTTTTTTTTTAAAGACCTGGCCAAAACGACGTCGTTTTGGTCCAGGTCTTTTAAAAAAAAAAAAAAAAAAAACATATTGTATCTGCTGCACAGCTTCCTCCCGGATTTTCATCTCCAAAACACCTATTTTCTAAACCCTCAAACCTAAATCCCCAATCTCCACCCCAACCTTTAACCCTCTTCCCCACCAAGCCTTTAAACCCCAAATCCTCCATTGTCGCCGCTGCCCTCTAAACCCTCAGTTTAAAAATTGAACTTTTACACTATGACCTTACGACATAAAATTCTTGGGTCCGTCCCTGATTGGAAGTAGTCTTGTGAATGCCTCAAGTATTTTATTCTAAAAAACTTAATAATAACATGAACGAACTTATATACTGATACGTGCAATTGGAGGTATTCTTATGGCATTTATACTTTTTATATTTCATTAATGCAATATGAACAGATAAGGTTCTAAAAACACGAAAGCTTAAAGAGGCAGAACAGGCAGATGATGCTTCAGCTGCCAAGTCAGGTCCCTTCCTTCAGGAAGAGATCATGTCTTTGAAAGGTTTGGAACTCCTCACTAAGCACGCAGAGCCTGTTGAGTCTGCACCAGAAACGATACCAGAGGCATCACCTCCTGTTGTTCAAGAGAAGCAGCCTGCAGAGAAAAAACCTGTTAATAAGTCAAAGTGGCTGAAACTGTGACATGAATTACATGAGTTCTATAAATTGATGAGCGCAACTCCCAATCTTTAAGATTGTGCTGATTCTGGCCGTTATTTGATGGCTGCAACTTGCCGTCGGATATGAAATGTCAACACTTGTGCTTTGCTAAGGTGGTTCATATTTTCTAAAACAATATATGAATGTTAACCATATATGAAATGTCAGTGCCTGTGCTGCTAATTATTTTGCCTTTTCATCTTACATCTTTGAATATTTTGTTTAGTGTTGGCTAGGCATTTGTATTGCCTGTTTTCCCAACTTCCTTTTTCTGTGTTTATCAAAGGGAAGAGGATATGAATGTCGACTTTCTCTTGACCTGAACTCTCATATAGGTGAACTTGTTTTGTTCAATTCTTAGGAAGAAGAAGGATCTACTGGGAATGGTAGGGCTCCCTCGATGTCGTTGGATGAAACTGGTGGTCGGATTACCCCTTCATACGGTAACAAATTCCACGCATATCTTCTTTGTCTGTGCCAAAGAAAAACGTATGGGGAAGAAGGGATTTGGACACTCTACACTCTACAAAATTTAATCGAGCAGTTTCTGTAAAGTTAGAGATCTTGTTAAGAATAATAATTCTCAGTTGTTATTGATAGAGCCAAAAGGCTAAGTATTTATAGAGATATTACAAGCTTAACTAGGAAAACTAGGTTACTTGGAGACTACTCCAAATCAATTACAATCAACTAATAAAAGGAAACTAAATAACAATTTAATAACATTTCTAATTTCTAACACTCCCCCTCAAGTTGGAGAGTGAAGGTTCAGAACTCCTAACTTGCGAATAATCATATTGAAGGAATCTTTTCCAAGTGGTTTTGTGAAGATGTCTGCCAACTGGTGGGAAGAAGGCGTGTATGCAGTAATAATCATCCCAGATTGAATTTTCTCCCGTACCAAATGACAGTCCAACTCGATATGTTTTGTACGCTCATGAAAAACTGGATTCGCTGCTATGTGTAGTGCAGCTTGATTGTCACAATGCAAAACAGCGGGCTCTTGAATATTGACTTGAAAATCTTGTAACAAGTATCTCAACCAAGTTATCTCACAAGTTGCATGTGCCATGGCTCGATATTCGGCTTCGGCTGAAGAGCGTGAGACAACATTCTGCTTCTTCGTTTTCCATGATATTAGTGCGTCCCCAAGAAAGGTACAATACCCAGTGGTAGATCTTCTTGTAGTTGGGCAGCTAGCCCAGTCAGAGTCACAGAAGGCTGTCAGCTTTAAGTTGTTTTCTGAAGGAAACAAAAGTCCTTGGCCGGGTGAACCCTTTAGATATCGCAAAACTCGAAGTACTGCCTCAAGGTGTGGCTTGCGTGGTTGGTGCATGAATTGGCTAAGTATATGTACTGAGTAAACAATGTCTGGCCTGGTTATAGTAAGGTATATGAGGCGCCCAACAAGTCTCCTATAGTGAGCAGGGTCATGTAACAAATCACCATCAGTTGGAGTCAGCTTTAACTTTTGCTCCATGGGAAAATCATATGGGCGTGCTCCGAGAAGACCAGCATCTTTTAGAATATCCAAGGTGTATTTTCGTTGAGAGATGACAATTCCACGCTTGGATCTTGACACTTCAATGCCCAAAAAGTATTTAAGGTCACCTAGGTCCTTGATACGAAATTTTTCATGAAGGACTCCCATGAGAGATTTAATGGAGGCTGGATCATTGCCTGTAATTATAATGTCGTCAACATAAATCAATAAAGCAGTGAAAGATGAGCCATGTGACCTGGTGAATAGAGAGTAGTCTGCCTTGGACTGATTAAATCCCGCCATTTTTATAGCGTTGGAAAATTTGGAAAACCAGTTTCGTGATGGTTGTTTAAGTCCATATAGTGACTTGTTGAGTCGACACACAAGATTCTCCCCCTGTCGACGAAAGCCCGGTGGGGGAAGCATATATACTTCCTCATCAAGATGTCCGTGGAGGAACGCATTTTGGACGTCGAGTTGGTGAAGAGGCCAATGTCTAGCAGCAGCAATAGCAAGCAAGCATCGGACAGTGACAAGTTTGGCGGTGGGGGAGAAGGTCTCATGATAGTCAAGGCCTTCTTGTTGGGTGTAGCCTTTAGCCACTAACCGAGCTTTATAACGCTCAATGGTGCCGTCTGAACGATGTTTGATTTTATACACCCATTTGCAACCAATGGGCTTGTGACCATGAGGCAGGGACGTAAGGGTCCATGTGTTATTTTGCTCCAAAGCAGTAATCTCGGCAGTCATGGCTTGCTGCCAATTGGGGTCATTTGCAGCTTGATCATAAGAAGTGGGCTCTGTTTGACCTGAAATAACAGTTAAGAAAGAACGATGTGCGGGTGATAGACGTGCATAAGAAACAAAATTTGACAAGGGATAACGAGTACCTTTCTTAGAACTTGGCATAGAGTCGGACAATGGAACTTGGGTATGCAACATAGCATGATACACTTTTTAATCACGATGCCAAATAGGAGGTCGTGTAGGACGAGTGGAGTGACGGGTTGGTTCCAGAGGAGGAGATGGGTGAGCCGTCACCGAGGAATCTGGCTCGATGGGAAGAGTTGGAGGAAGAGAAACCGGATCCGGCGAGGCAAGAGGAGTGGAGTTATGGTGGTCCGCATGTCGTGTATGAGGGCATGTCGGAAATTGCCACCAAATAGAAAATAAATGTTTTTAACTAAGGATATCATTAAAAGAAATATTTTTATTATTATCTACTACTGGGGGTTAAAAAAGCATTAAAATTTAACCTGGAAAATAAATTTCTAAAAAATTAAATATTTAAAAATAAAAAAAAAAAAAAAAAAAAAAAAAGGCCCAGACCCTCCTAGGCCGCCTAGCGCCTAGGTGGGAAACTTTTTTTTTTTTTTTTTTCCTGATGATTCAATCGCCTTTAATTTGTGGTGATACACTGGAATTCGCGTAATTGTTTATAGTCGGTGCTCTTTCTTTATGCACCAAGCTCTCAGAGTTGCACACCAAAGCTCCTGAACATAGCTTTGCCTACACGAAGAAAACTATCGAACTAGCGTTTGGCCGCAAGCTCCCGGAGATTTTTGATAATTTTGAAGAGAAACCAGTTAGCATCTGGAAGTATTGCTCAAGGGCATGGAGCTGGTCAACAGGTGAAGCCCATAGTAGTTGCCGTAAAGCTTAGGCATCCTGGTGTTTGTGAATCGATTAGGAGAGATTTCGTTATAATCAATCTGGTAGCAAAAATTTCAAACTTCATTCCTGCTTTAAAGTGGTGGAGATTGGATGAGAGTGTACAGCAGGTTGCAGTTTTTATCATGTCTCAAGTTGATCTTGCAAGGGAAGCTGCCCATTTGTGCATCCTGCTGTTTTGGTGGAAACTTATTAACAAGTAATTCCTACATGGTTGATTTTTTTTTTCTCTCTATCTATTGTTCTATCTTCCACCATCTCCTCTCTAAAACTGGGCAAGTAATTCACCTTCAAAGGTTTTGCCTTGTTAGTTTTTCCTTAACAGTTCTGGAGATCCGTTGCATTTATCTTTTTGGGTGTTCCTTATTAAATAAGTTGCAAGTTTGACATTTGCACTTTAAACATATATTCCTCCTTTATGCTAAGATTATGCAAAGAAAGAATTTCATATTAGAATGCTTTTCAATCCAACTTCCCCTGGTAATACTTCCTTGTCTCAAAGCTTGAATTTTGTAAAGCACAATTGAAATATGTGATATATATGTGTAGTATTCACTCCTTTTTTCGTTTATTCATCACTGTGTGTGTTATGATTGTAGACAAAATGCAGTTCCTCAATGATATTATGAACTCAGGAAGCTTCTGTTACAAGTTTCCCTCCTTAATAATCCACAGTTTGCATTTGATTTTAGTCTATATTTGGCCAAAGTTTCTAATCTTCTTCTTTTTACAGCAAGTGGAGGAGGCATCGGCTTTCTGGGGTACTCCAGAAGGTGATCTGGTCCATCCTGCTGAGTGTATGCAACAGTTACTGGAGAAAGTTAGGCGTCATAGAGTCAATGTCGATGGCAATGTCTGTACTGTCATGGTAACCACTTCGGTTCTTGAGCTAAAGCATGGAAATTCTGTAATCTTTGCAATATTGGCATGTGCAATTTATAAGCACAAAGACATTAAATTAAAGCACACGCAGATTATCAAGTTGTCTTTTCTTTATTTGTTTTTCTGCTTTTGTCTGTTGGCCATATATCCTTTACTCCCTTTCTCTTCTCTTTATAAATTTAATTTAATTGTCTCAGAAAAACAAATATAATAGTTTTTTGTATTATATAATAGGTTTACCATGAGTAGCAGAAATAGACAATAACTGATAATATCTTATCCAAATCTGAGAGGCAATTTGCTCCAATTTATGTTATCATTGGTGTGGTCATCATCAATAACTGATCTTATACAAATCTCATCACTGATTATGTTTTGCAGGGATGGCAGCGGAAACTTGATCCCGGGTACAATGTGATGCAAACACTGCTTCTCAAAGCTGACTAAGGGGCTAATGGCTCCATAAGAAGGTCTTATCATTGCTAATGCTATGATTATTACTAAACAATTTTGACAGTTATAAAATCCAAAATATACCAATCCCAAGAAGTGGACATGAACATTTAGATCTTTATTCATTTAATATTTTTTGTTTTGGAAATTGAAATACGTTTTGAAGGTTCATTCCTCCTGTATTTAGTTTGTTTTAAAAAATAAATAAATAAACATTACTGTTTTTGAAGCCTCACAATTCACATGTAAAAACAGTAGAGAGGTAAAAGACAGAAATAAAGTGGAATTCTGTTCTTTTTTTGGTAACCTTGATGTTCCTGAATCTTCCAGTTCTCCTCTATTCTAGATGTGTTCACGGTGGTTCTAATCATTCTGCAAAAGTAGAGCCAGCCAATGGTTGTACAGGTAAAAGGGAAACTGGGAAGTCTGCAAAGAAACCTGGTGAGTTATTATTGTTGCATCTGTACTTTTCCCACTGGAAATCTCTCTTTGTTTTTTACTTTATGAATTTATTAGTAGCATTACAATCATTTTGATGTGCTAGATAAAGGAAGGACTGCAAAGGAGGAGGCACGTGAGTTACAACTTAGGGAGAGGAGGCATCCATACGGGAGACGGTCCGAGAAATACAGAAAAATCTATCTTCCATACTTAAAGCACTTGGGGAAATGTCCATTGCTAATCCTATTTTGGCACACAGTCAGCTTCCTTCCCTGATATGTTCTGGAAGCCTGAACTTGTGGAATGTTTCTTATTTGTATTTAACTAGTTTATTAAGATACTGAATATCTTTTTATCATTTTTGGATTCTTGTCTTTCTCCAGCTTGTTATCTCTTCCATCCATTTTTCTTATTTACTAAAGAAATAATAATTAAAACATAATTACTATTGAAAGTAATTAAATAAGGCTAAAATATTATTTAATTACTAAAAATAAAATTTAAAATAAAAATTTATTGACCTAAAGATACTAAGTTTATATATATATATATATATATATATTTTTAAACCTCTACCGACGAAGATAAGTCAATCCCGACAAAGTTTTGCCAGATTAGACTTCTCCCGACGAAGTTTCGTTGGCAAAGGTAACTTTTTTCGGGAGAAATCTAATTTGGCAAATATTTGTCGGGATAGACCTGTGCCGATGAAAACTCGTCGGGAGAGGTTTATTTATTTATTTATTGTTATATTGTTATGTTTCAAGAGTATAGCCGCTCGGCTATACTCTACAAACAGAAACGTTTAACAGTATAGCCGCACCCTTTAAATAGAATATTGTAATCGTATAGCCGCACGGCTGTACTCTGTAAATAGAAAATTTTAACCGTATAGCCGAGCGGCTATACAGTTTTAAATAGAATATTTACAAGTATAGCCGGGCGGCTATACGCTTTAATTATTGTTTACTTAGTGAATAATTAGTGTTTAAATATTTTATTAAAGAAAAAAATAAAATATTAGTTACTATTTATTAAGTAATAAGATTTATGAAATTAATTAAGATATTTAATACAAATATTTCAATAAAGAAATAATAATTAAAATATAATTACTAATGAAAGTAATTAAATAAGACTAAGATATTATTTAAAAGTATTTATGTTTTAATCATCTTATACTTTTTAAATTACTTTAACCAGTAAGGCTATCCTTTTACATACTCACATGGCAGGCAGGCACCAATCGCCATAGAAATCCATGCCCCTTGTATCATCAACTATCAAGGTTAATTGTGATATGGGACAAGCCGACAAGGCCACAACGCCATGGGGCTCAATCTACACCCCACACTAAGACACTATAATTACATGATCCTTCTATAATTAGTTTCAACTTTCACGTGAGTGTTGATAATATTATTTTAATGTTTAACATTTTATCTTTATTTATAGAGAATTCTTATAGAATATAAACTCTTATCTTCTTCATAGACTATTATTTGACATCTTTGTTCTCTTTTTTTTTTTTTTTTTAGTATAAGTGATAATCTTACAAGGGAGATGGTTCTCTCATACACAACTAAGATGTATTCGAACTTAAGACTTTTAGTCTGCACATCAAGACTCATTTTCATTCGACTAGACCCCCTTTTTTTAAAATGAAGTGTGTGTTTTGAAATTTTTATTAAATAAAGCAATTTTGAGTTATTATAAATTTGAACCATGAAAACCTTTATTTACTTTATTTTATTGCCTCGTTAGTTGGCAGGAGAAGAGATTTGGGAATAAAATTGATTTGTTTTCTTATATTTGACAAGTCCAAACTTGGAAAACGGTTTCCTTGGCTCATTGGAAAAATAAGAGTGAAAATAAGAGCATGGCCTGGCTCCTTAAGGAGTCCTTAAGGAGGAACTCCTTAATATGACACGTGTCAAAACCACATTAGTTATGAAGAGGAACTCCTCCTCAATCTTGAAGAGCCAAGCTTTTTCCAAAAAATAAAACCCTCCATCACTTTGACTTTGAGTTTTCTTTCTATTCCCATGAGAAACAAAGACAAACATTAATTACACTATTTTTAAAACAATCTGCCCCTATTAACAATTGAAAATACCAAGGCAAGCGCTAAATTTATTGTATAGTCTAATTTAGGGGTTTTTTTTATTAAAAAAATAAAGAGAATAGCGGTAGGATTTTATTAAAGGAAAACGTAACTAGTACAAAAAAATCGGGCAATATCGTTGGGGATTAGACGAGTTTCTCTACACATATATGTTCGGTCGTCGGTCTAACTGAGTAGCCTTACCTGCTCAACTGCAAGCAGGAGCAGGAACCTAATCACTGATAGAGTACCCCCCCGTCCTCCTAGGAACATACCCGTAAAAACTACTTGTTACAATCCTCAAATAAAACATCAACTAGTACGTCAAACATGAAAAATCAATATTCAATTTCCGTCCCCTCTTGACTTCTACTCAAACATGACCTATATATGTAGATAGCAAGAAAATAAAAATAAACATTATCCACATACCTATACCTTATACCTCTATTGTAAAAATTAAAAAAAATCAAAATCAAAATCATGATGACTGATGTGCAGTTGCAAATCACAAAAAAAAAATCACAATCCTTGGTCTAAAATAAGGGCTACAAGTTCCAAGCATATCAAACACTCACACAGTGTACACAATCACAAAGCAAGGAAGCACAGCCCTCGGATTAAACACCAAGAGCTCCTCCTCATCCACCCTCGTGTGGGCCCCACTCCCTCCTCTCCCCACCACCGAGTCAAACCCGCCGCCCTCCTTGTCCACGTCATGCAGATCCTCCTCCGAGTCACACCCGACCCGACCCGCCACGACCCGACAAACAAGCATGGCACGTTTCACGTTCATGAACTCAAACTCCTGCTCGATGTCCTCCGGGATCGCCACGTGTGCCCTGGAGCTACTCGACAGCGTGGAAATGCCGTCCAACTTGGGTGAGAATCCGGATTTAATAATCCCGCAGACGCTACAGTACTCGCGATTACAAATCCCGGAATTCCCGTTGAGTCCCAAATCGCACACGAAAGTCGAGCAGTGAAATCGGAGAAGCTCGTTCCCGTCGGCGATGCACCGCTCGTCCCTCCTACGAACGGGGCCATTTCGCGCCGCTTTGCACTTCACGGCCTCTCGGTACTCCTCGAACCTCGACAGGATTTTTTCGCTGTTGTGGATCTTCAAGATCCGGCGAATTTCGGGGGCTTTTCTGGTATCGGTCCAGCCTGTTTTGAAAATGATCCGGACGATGTTTTTGCCCGAGTCTCCGTCGATGAGCTCCGAAACGGCGTGGCGGGTAGCTTGGTGGTTGTCGAGAGTCTCTGGTTTCGGGAAGATTTCGCCGCAGGCGGTGCAGGGGAAGATATCGTTTCGGAGAGGGAAGAAGGGGTGGGAAGCGGCCGAAATGTCGGATTCGGGGAAGGAGCCAGATGGGTATTTGGAGTCCGGGTCGGGTTGGACGAGGGAGACGATGGAGTGGTGGGAGGAGCGAGGAGGCGTGGAGAGGTGGGATTGGATGATGTTGGTGCAGGTGATCTTGCAGGTTCTTGGGGAGGTGAAGATGCGCTTGAGATAGGACCAGGAGGCTGTGAGGGCTTTTTGGGGTTTTAGGGTGGGTTTAGAGAGAAGGGAAGAGAGCTTGTGTTTTTTGGTTGGAGGGTGGTGGTTGTTGGTGGTGAAAGTGAAGCAGCCAAGGTGGAGGAGGAGGATGAAGAGAGATAGGAACTTGTGGAAGAGTGTCGATATGTTGGCCATTAGGGTAAAGGGAGTGAGAGACTAGCTATCAAGGTATAGGGTTAGGCATGAAGGTGGAGAAGAGGTGATTGGGAATGAGATGGGAGTGGAAGAGAGAGAGAGAGAGCAATGATGGAGGAAGAAGAAGAGAGAGGATCATGAAAGGGGAAGAAGATGGAGAGAAGAGGAGGAGGAGGAGGAGGAGGGTGGGGCATGGGAGCAGTGGAAGAAGAAGAATAAAGCTAAAAGAGAGTAGGAGTGGGTGGAAGGCAACTTCATGGTATCTCTGTCTGCTGCCCCTATAGCTATGCTCTTATGTAGTGTGGCTATATATTATTATTATTATTATTATTATTCTTGTGGAGAGTTTTTGAGCGAGAATATCGCTTTGCGTTTTTATGAATCATGAGATTGTATAGTTTGTTACAGGTAGTATATATCTGTTACAATGTATTGAAGAAGACGGTTAATATTGCATATTATTACCGTTAACCGAATATAATTGTCTTCCATTTTAAGATAATCTAACAAGATCCATGCTTGAAGTCCTATGATGTTGATTGAATATATATAAAATGCATGCATTGGTTGCATATTTTCAGTATAAATTTGTACAACCAACTTTAATGTTAGAATATTATCAGTAGTTGGGTATATAAGAGGATGTATATCACATTCACATCTTCTTTGATCAAAAATACCAACAACCTTAAAGATGTAAAGACGATATAAAAGTGACTTTACACTCTCGAATTTACATCTCCCCACTAATAATGCTCTTAATAATAACACTATTAAATTTGATGTTAATAATAACAATATTCAATGAACTTTGATCAATAATCTAAATCTTTGTAAAGAAAGGTAAATTTGTTGTCTACAAATCACATGCAATGTAGTTATTAAATGTTGAGTATTTCATACTTCTAGTTTTTTCATATATTTTGAGTCCATTGTGAATGCTTTTGTTTGGTTAGAACATGATGCATGCACTCGAACACCCCGCAGGTTTCACATGGATCTTACCTTTAACCATAATTTCATATTTAATTATGGCCAAATAAAAGCTATAATGAAATTAATATCTCATCTCATGTCAACGATCGACAATCCAAAACCCTCGACAACAGTACATGCAGTCTTCTCAGAGCAATATCTCTGGAGAAATTGAAGAAAGATTTTCAACTAGTTCAAACTCCTAGATGTTATACTGTGTGTGGACGTGGTGGTTCCACACGTGCAAGGGCCAAAACCCTTTTCTGTGAAAGACATGAACAAAAAACATGACACATGATTTTTGTCTAATTGCAGGTTTTTTATTTTTATGGCTAAAAATCGACTAATGCTAGCTAACTTCGAGGGAATTAATTAATAAATTAAATTTGTTTTAGTGCTTCACAGAATCGATTCTTTCTACTGCTGGCCATGCATTTTGGAGACATATGCTTCTGATTTTCTTTTTTCGTTTTCAGGAATCTACCACGCACCAAATGTTAAAGTAACTGCAACTTGGATGCTGCTAATTAAAGTCTTGGTTGATGTATTAAAACTTAGGGTTTGGAAGATGTGTAACCTTTATATCTACAACGCTCGTTACGTATCATTGTCAACACGAGTTATATCAACTTAATGAATGTTAATTTTCCTCTTTATAAGGTTGAATGTGAATGATTTATTAAATAACGTACAACATTTGGTGTTTTGAGTAATACTAAGGTTTTAGTGAAGCTTTAATCCCTAACCAGGAAAACATTAAGGGAAAAAGAAAAAAAAAAAGAAAATAAACAAGTAGAGATCTACTGTGTCGTGATATATTGGTGCCAAATCTCATCAAGATGCCCCCAAATGGTCCTCATTGTTTAATTGTGGGCTCTAGCCTATACAATAGTTTAATGTGGGCCAAGTGGCCCACTTGATGACCAGGCCGAGCTTCTTGGTGGGCCAATATGATTCATCTTTGGCAGATGACTGTTGTTATGCTCAAATCTCCTTGTCTCTCATGAGTCATGACACGTCACAGGCCCCACTTCTTCAATTATAGTATGAGGTAATGATCGTAGCCAAATAACCCTGCCTTATTAAGAAATTACAGAATTTACCACAATTGTGAAGTTTTTTTTTTTTTTTAAGGTTAGTTTCGGAAACTGAAAAAAGTTAACCTTCTTGATTGGGGCATATTCTTGTGCATATTTTACGCGGAATTAGTGAATATTTATTTTTCTGATATTTGAGTGCTTCTATTACCGCCTGAATACACACTCATCAAATTCGAGTATAATGCTTTTCTCACCCTTCATTTAACTCTTTTTTTAGAAGGATTCAAGAAAAATTACAACGGGTACAACACGCCTGATCCCGACTCGACAAATCACATAATAGGGTGTCATGAATAAAATCAAAAATACCTCAAACTAAATAAAGTTGTTCACATTATGCAGATCAAATCGAGCAAGTTGGTGTACACACCACCATATTTTTCTTTATTAGGAAGCAAGTTAATGAGTGAGATTGACTTTGACCATATTGTTGACTTTACAAGAAGCAAAACACAAACACACCACCAGACTAAAGGGTAATAGGAAAAATGAACTATCAATTGGCCGTTAATAAAGAAAAAGAGAAAAAAGAAGCTCTGTTTGCCTTTCTCTTTTGGTAAAGCTTTTCTATTTGCGTAACAAAGAAAAGCTTTTTCTATTTTGACCGTGTATTTTCTTTATCCTTTTTCACCTGTCGCCCAGCCCAGCGTACGAGAAAGCTGCCGACATTGATTTACTTTTAGATTAGTGGGTAATGATGGTGTGTATTAGTCTACATAATTTATGGAATAAATTGGTGGTGACCACACATGTCACTTTGGCATCTTGGAATTTTCTTCGGGTGTTCGCTTAATACAATTTTATTACGTAATGTTATTAATTCGCATGTTAATGTTAATCATGTGATGCACTAAACTATCTTATCACTTCCGGCCATGTCCTTATCAGTATCACTGAATATGGAGTATCAATCAAAGTTTTGTGAGTGACCCATTTGATGGGCAGACTTTTATTCTCATTGTGGGGGTTGTGGGGTTGGTTAGAATTAAGGATCATCATTCATGATCATATGCATTAGCAAATTTTCCGATTCTTCTAATCTTTGTTTTTGGTTTTATATATTTAATTTAATGTGGTGTGGTGGGATCAAAGCTCAAAAGTCTTTTGTCGAAAGCTGAATGAATCTTTAGCGGTAAGTTTTCAGTTTCCACATCAAAAGGCTTTAACCTTCTGAGTCCAATTGCCTTGCATGATTGATGCACAAAGTGTTTGGCTTTATATTTCCATGTGACTCATGATTGTACAAGAACCTCTCAGCATATGAATACCTAGTCTAGGGGTCATACAAAACGAGGTGTATATTTTTATATGTTTGTCTTTTTGCTCACGTGAATAACAGGTAAAATAAAGTGTACATTTTTATGTGTTTGTCTCTCTCTTCACGCGAATGTCATGTGAAGAAAGACACATACACTACATTTCATGTGAGTCTCTCTCTCCCATTTTATGCATCTTGATGTGGAAGATATGATGGCTAAGTGACCCACAGTGTTGAATTGGTTCAGTTCTTTCCAAGAGTTATTTCTACAAGAGAAGAGGGACACAATAAAAAAATCAAATAGAAATGATTCATAGAACAAAGATTGGACCTGCTTTGGTGTCATGGTGGGCTAGATGTACTGCTTTTGCAGAAGAAAAACAAAGTGATATATGTGGAGGGAATACTGCCTGGCTCCCAATTTATAAGGAGACATAACATACATACATAAATAATTTGAGGTCAATATAAATATTCCTTAAAACTTTTAAAAGAAATTTCTCCACATGAATCAAATTGTGATTTGTCAAAAAGAAGGTATGTTATTCGGACATTCGTTTAAAGGGATACTACTCTAAGGGCTAATTTTACTACTTTCCCACCGATCTCAATATGAGTAGAAGTAGAGCTTATGAGCCCTTTAAGAGTTGGTTTTCTTCTCTCTCATGATAAAGATTTAGTGAGATTTCAGTATCTACATTGAATTTGGCCCAAAGAAAGGAGAAAAAAAGAGGGTTTAAAAAATAGTGTATATGAGGCCGTTTTACACATTGCAAGCTTTGCAATTTCAATTCTATACTTTTGCTCTCTCAAATTCTGCTGCTAAGTTTTGTGTTTTTTTTTCAAAAACTTATGGTTGGATTCTCTTCTAAATCTCAAGTCCCACAACTGTTGTAAACAAGCAGATTGGTTTGGGTTACACATGCCCATCTTGCCGGTTCAAAGCTTTGCCAGGGAAACACATATTACTTTTGGGTTGACGTAACTATATCATTTTCGAGGATTATATTAGATCAACAGTTGAATTTTTTAAAATAAAAATAGAGGATTATGCGAGATTAAGTCCTAAAATTAAATCACGTACACAAAACAATAACGGTTGATGATCACTGGCTCCACAATAGGTCCCGCACATATCAACGGCCGTGATAGAGTATTTGTTAGCTGAAATCCCATTAAAAGGGTGGGTAAAAATGTTTAGGACCTAAGTTAAATTTAAATTATAGTTTGAACTACAAGGAGAGAGGGAATTTCTCCAACACACATTATCAAGATATCATAGGGGTTTGAACTTGAGACCATTGGTCTGTAAATCAAAGCTCTTTTTCACTAGGCTAAACTCCGTTGGCTTAAAACAAAAAAGTTTAGGACCTGAAAAAAAGAATAAAAAAAAGATAGAATATTGTGATTGAATTATGGACGGACATTATTTGATCCTTTTTGGGCTTGATTTCAAATGATAGAAGGAAAGTTAGAAATAGAATGGCCCAAGCCTACACCTTTCACAATGTACAGCCCAGCCCAATTTCTCTAATAAGGACTCACTGAGAACAGTATTAAAATAATAATATAAAATTAATGAAACACCCATTTCTAGACATAAAACTATAAATATACCATACACTATTTAAAACATAGAAACACACCCAAAATAAACCCAAAAATCAACAGTTGTATATTTTTTAATTTAATTAATAAGATGAAATATCTTTATTATCCTTTTTAGCATTAAATTAGTTTTGGATCTCGTTTGAAGCCTCCCTTAGATTTGACAACCTCAGGTTTGAAGCCTCAAGCCCTCCCTCAAGTTTGAAGCCTCAAGCCCCTCTCCTACTTCAAACCACCATCTCTCCTATGTTCTCTCCCTTCTTCCCTCTCTATGCCTTCAAAGTAAACCACACAATCTCAAAGCCATGGACCAACACAAGACCGACGACAATCTCCGTTACGTAGGTGGCCTCACACGTGTTCTCGCCGCCGATGCCTCAATTTCCTTTGCAGGTTTGTTCCATCTGCTTCAGTTCGTTATTTTCCTTTTGATTTTTGCTTAATTTACTTGAATTTCTACTTGATTTCTCTTTCGCATGCACCAACCTCGACGGATCGCCGATTTCCACTGACGATATATTCCAAAATGGCTAGATCCGTCCTGTGTTTTCGATTTTCAACCTGGATCTCTTGTTCGCAGATGCCGACGACGATGATTTTTCCATAGCCAAAGGGGTTGCTGCTTCCTCTTCCTCTCTGCGGCCGTCATTGAAGAAGCTCTTCTTTGAATAGCGAGATACGCCGAACTCGGCAAAGTCGTTTTACAACTCAGAAGGTGGACTCAGGTCACAGGTGGTGGGGCATACAAGTACGCGGATCTCTTCAAGGAAAAGCTTGGGATTTGTCTTGACAAGGAAGATGAAATGGACTGTCTTGTGGCTGGATCAAATTTTATGCTTAAGGTGGGATCCTAATACCACATACATAGATTGGTATGTACAAGTTGGTGCCTTTCTTAAGTCCTGCCATGTGTTGCATAGGATTTGTGGTTGGGATTGGCAATAGCGTGCACAAGATGAGAGGAAGTAACTTTTTTTTTGTTTTTGTTTTTGTTTTAAAAGGAAAAGAAATGTGGATGAGTCATAAAATGTGAAACTTGCAAAATTCAGCTAGTTCTGTAGAGATATTTATCATTCTTTAGGATACTGAAATATATGGCTTATGTGGAATATAGATCCACTAAAAGAGTAAAAAAAAAAAAAAAAAAAATCCCTTTTCACTGTTTCAGTTACAAAACTTGCGACAATATTATTAACATTCTCTTTTGCATTATGAGTTCCTTGCCTGACAATAACATTCACATTTTGATTGTTATTTAAGTAGGCAGTTCACACCGAAGCATTCGCATACATGGATGGTCAGAAGGAATTTGTGCAGATTGACCATGATGATCTATATCCCTATATGCTTGTTAATATTGGTTCTAGTGTCAGTATGATCAAGGTATTCTCATAGTAAAAATCAGATACTTTAGTTTCTGAATTAGCTTCATATATTTAACTTTTAAAGGCTTGACAGTGTCGTTTGTGTTGTGCTTATATAGGTAGATGGACCTGGTAAGTTTGAGTGAGTAAGTGGAACCAATGTTGGTGGCGGCACCTTTTGGGGTTTGCAACAAGCCAATTTTGGCTTTTTGGGTGGTTGTGGGTCTAATATATGACTTTGGTAAATTTCAACAAGCTGGTAAGTTGATTTGTAGTATACAATTTGTTATCTGTAAGTCGTATGAGCAGTTGTTAACTTTCAATAAGTGGTATGAACAGCTGTTATACTGTTCATACTCTGCAACTGAGTTGATTTATATAACATAGTATTAACAGATTTTCAGTAACAAAACACGCTATATATTTTGCTTTATATATGGCTGTGCACTTGAAGTTTATGATATGCAAAATGTAATTTTTACTAGGAAAATAGTTCTATGACATAGTATTAACAATGTACTTCTGTGACATAGTATTAACAGTGTACTTTTTTTTTTCCCCTTTTTTTGTAAAGGTATTTCCTTTTGCCTTTGCGATTATATCTGATGAAACTATGAACAATTGGAGGTGGCAGCAAAGGATATTGAATCTCTTGTTAGGATTTTTTTGTATGAAATGGTATTTATAATGTTTTTCTATGAATTTGTATAAGAATGTTTTTCTATGAAATTGTATTAACAATATACTTCTATAGCATGATATTAACAATGCACTTTTATGACATGGTATTAACAATATACTTTTATGACATGGTATTAACAATGTACTTCTATGATATGGTTTGCGAAAGTTTGATGGAGAATGAAGGGTCGTGGGGACAGACCCTGGTTTTCGTGATTTTTTTTATTTATTGTATTTTAAGTTTGGGTTTTTTCAAAAAAAATATAATATGAGCTCGCTGGGCTTGTTTTAGATTTTTTTGGAAACTTTGTGTTGGGCTTGTTTTAAGTTAATCAATGGCAGAGATGTAATTTATCGGAACTTCAATACTAATTTCATATATAGTAAATAATTTTTGGGTGTGTTTCTAAAGTGCATTCTATATAGAGTGTTTTTATAATTACAGTCAATATTTTAGGTATATTACTAATAGTCCCGATTTCTTGGACCACAGGAGTCTAAGAGGTTTGTGGTCACCTACCGTTGGATGTAAATTCAATGGTTCAAAAAAGTTTTTAAAAAGGAGTGCAAGAGTGAGTGAACCGTTGAATTTACATCCAACGGTGAGTGACCACAAATCTCTTGGACCCCGATAGTCCAAGAGATCATGACTGATATTACTAAAGCTCCCAAATAATAATTCCAATTAGGGGTGGGCACGGTTCGGTTTGGACCGGTTTTTGCCTCAAATTAGAACCGATCCGATACTATTCATCCGGTTTGGTTCGGTTCGGTTTTAATAAAAAAATTTCAAAAACTGTCCGGTTCGGTTTGAACCAGTTTCGGTCCGGTTTCGGTTCCGGTTCGGTTTTGAACCGGATTATAAAAATTATTTTTTAAAATTATTTTTTAATACAATTCTCAACTGAAATATTATTTTTTTACTTGAAAATTAACAAATTATTCAATTTCATATAAAAAATAAATATTAAAGTGAGAAAAGAGAGATATTTTGACATTGAACTTGGATAAATATTAGGTTTTTTTTAGTGAAATTAAAAATATAGCATTAAATATAAATATATATTGAAATTATATATTTTTTTAGTTTCACCGGTTCGGTTCGGCCCGGTTCGGTTTTTGAAGACATGGAACCGAATCCGGAACCGTTCCAAACCGGTCCGGTTCGGTTTTTGATCGGTTTTTGACTTTTTAGTCAACTCGATTTTTTTCCGATTTGGTTCGGTGCGGTTCGGCTCGAATTTCCGGTTCGCCGGTTTGAGTGCCCACCCCTAATTCCAATTCAATTTTCAGTTAATTACCCGCCAACCCGAAAAAAGCGGAAAAACCGTCGTCCTCTTACCCTTACCCGCAGCGACCCAATCCCTTCCGTGCAACCGCCACGTGTATTAACTACAGCCAATGCACATAAATATCCCTCCACATTTCTCTCTCCGAAATCTTACCCCAAGCTTATAGCATGCGTGTTTCGCTGAGAAGAAGCTCTGAATACTGAGCAGCGAGTGACTCAGTGAGTCGTTTCATGCGCTCGTACAAACCATGAACGCCAGAGCTCTTATTTTCTCCTTCTCCCCCAAGCCCCACATCCCGCCCACCGATATTTCGGCCCCCAAGAGAAGTTTCTGCCCCGATTCGAGACCCCAAACCCCGTTTCGGTTTCGGGTACAGATTCAGAACCGGGAACACTACTGGGTTCTTCGGGTTTCGGGCAGGGACTCTGGTGGTGGGAAGAGGAGAGGTGGGAAGGTGTTTGCGGATGTTAAATCGGAGGCGTACGATATATCGGAATCGGTGGATAAGTTTGAGAAGGGGCTGAACGATGTCCCTTCGAGGAAGGAGGAGGAATTGGAAGAGGAGCCTTTGACTGTGGCTGAGGCTTCGTGGTTAGAACAGTTCCCGAAACGATGGGTCATCGTCGTTTTGTGTTTTTCGGCTTTCCTTCTTTGCAACATGGACAGAGTAAGCTTAAAGCTTTTGTTACCAAAAAAAAAAAGCTTAAAGCTTTAATGCTTGTACAGCTTCAAAATGGGACATGGAGCATGAAACTTAATTATAGAGCAATAAAAAAGTTATTTTTTTCTGAATTATGGCAGGTAAATATGAGCATTGCCATACTTCCCATGTCAGCAGAGTACAATTGGAACCCAGGAACTGTGGGTTTGATACAGTCTTCTTTTTTCTGGGGCTACCTCCTCACTCAGGTTAATTACATTACCTTTTTTTATATTCTTCAAATGAACATATGGGCCATGGAGAAGTTAAAGCCTTTGGCTTTGTAACAGTGTTAATTTAATGTGTGACACATTCCTTGTGGGCCATGGAGAATATTAATACTTAGATGGTTTTATGGGTTTTATCTGTTCTTTTAAACTTATAATTAAGAGTTGCAGATTGCTGGTGGCATTTGGGCAGACACAGTAGGTGGGAAGCAGGTCTTGGCATTTGGAGTCATTTGGTGGTCCATTGCCACTATTCTCACTCCTGTTGCTGCTAAAGTCGGATTGCCTTTCCTACTTGTTGTTCGTGCTTTCATGGGGATTGGTGAGGTTGGACTTCTAAATTTACTATGACTATTTGGTAATTTTTGCTAATTGCTAATTACTATGATTCTTATTTGTTACTTGGACAACAGGGCACTGAATGTGTTCTTGCTTATTTAGTATGCTTTTGTTTTCAGGGTGTTGCTATGCCTGCAATGAATAATATTCTGTCAAAATGGATTCCTGTAGCAGAGAGAAGTAGATCTTTGGCTCTGGTTTACAGTGGGATGTACCTTGGATCAGTGACTGGCTTGGCCTTTTCACCATTTCTAATACATCAATTTGGATGGCCATCAGTTTTTTACTCCTTTGGTTCTCTTGGGACTGTCTGGTTTGCTGTATGGATAAGCAAGGTGATTGAACTTTACCGCCGTTATTGAATTAGTATGGTTTTTCATGAAACATGTTACTTTTGCAACCTAAGTTAGGATTTTTCATTGTAATTTGTAATCCATGTCATCAATCAGTTTTTTATTTACCGATGTGTATGTTTTATCTTTGATGTGTTTCCGGGGGTTCATGCTATAGGCACACAGTTCACCTCTTGAGGATCCTGAGCTTCGACCTGCAGAGAAGAAGCTAATTCTTGCCAGCAGTGTTTCCAAGGAGCCTGTTAAAGAGATCCCTTGGAAATTAATTTTGTCAAAAGCACCTGTTTGGGCCCTGATAGTGTCTCACTTCTGTCATAATTGGGGAACGTTTATTCTTCTTACATGGATGCCTACATACTATAACCAAGTAAGTCATTGTTGCTTGCATTTATTCTTCTGAAATTGCATGTTGAACACTGATTTTATAATCAATCCCACTACTAGGTGCTGAAGTTCAATCTTACAGAATCAGGGCTTTTCTGCGTCCTGCCCTGGCTTACAATGGCATTTTCTGCAAACCTTGGAGGGTGGATTGCAGACACACTAGTGAGCAAGGGTTTCTCGGTGACGAGGGTTCGTAAGGTATTCTCATTCTCTAATGTGTTATGTACATCAAATTTTTTCTTTTTCTAAATGAATATTATTTGAGAACAATTTTCCAAGATAGAAACCATATTTTTCTAACCGATCAACTGTCTGTATTGCTGACCTAATCGACATTGTCCCTTGCAGATTATGCAAACAATTGGGTTTCTTGGACCTGCTTTCTTCCTCACTCAGTTGAGCCATATTAATTCTCCTGCAATGGCTGTTCTATGTATGGCATGCAGTCAGGTATGATTCTTGCAGTACATGGAATGAGAAAAATAAATATGTGTTCCTCTTCCTTCTTTTGGAAGCCTTATACAATTGCTTAACAGTTCTTTTGTTCATTTTATTATTTTCTATCATTTAGCTTACTGGTTTTTGTTTCTCTTGCTTAAATAGGGAACTGATGCATTCTCACAATCTGGTCTATATTCAAACCATCAAGATATTGCTCCACGATATTCTGTGAGTATTGGCTTTAGTTTCTGATTTGGCTTGCATATATGGAAATTTCTTCTGTGTAATTAGACATCTTACCGAGTTCCAAGTACATAAGCCCATCAATCACTTGCCAATGCATGCTTTCTGATTTTAGAGGAATTCTAGATGCTGAACAGATGGTTCTAATTTTCTTGTTCCAATTGTTTCTCAGGGTGTCTTGCTTGGTCTGTCCAATACTGCCGGAGTGCTAGCTGGTGTCTTTGGAACGGCATCGACTGGCTACATCTTGCAACATGGTTAGTGCCCATCTACTGCAATTCTTAGTTGATAGTAAGCCAATTACTGAACTACATGGTGAACTAACTGAAGTTTGAATTCACTTTTATTCTTCTGTAGCATAAAAATTGAATTAACCTGGTTTAGATTTGTGACACGATTTTCATGCATTGCCTTACATAGGACAATCACATTTTATTTGTATACATGCACATCAGAGCATAGCACTCATTAGAATATAAATTCTGTTGACTAGCCAAAAACTTGTAGCTGCTTGTAGAAATTTTTGATTCAAATTGTCCTAGCTAGCTAGCTATTTTCATTTTCAGGCATAAGTGGAGATCGAATTGTCCTCATTTGTTTGGCTTTGTGGGCATCACATCAAGCTGTAATTTTTAAGCAAACAAGCTGATTCTGATATTCCTCTCTTTCCACATTGACATTTCTCAGGTTCTTGGGATGATGTATTCAAGGTCTCAGTAGGCCTTTATCTGTTTGGAACTGTTATCTGGAATCTTTTCTCCACCGGTGAGAAGATCATAGATTAATCCATGTATGACTTGATCCTTACTAGTTGTCCGGCAGCACTTCAATCCTGAAATAATATAGAAGAGAGGTACTTTAAAGGAGAGAAGTAGCAGAATGCCAAGAAATTCAATTTGGAAGGAAAGCAGTATCATATTGCTGAGATTCTTGGACTTGAAGAATTGTTCAAAGATTTTGACATGGGGCTCAAAAGTGGGAGAGTAAAGGCTATTGCTTATTGATTCCCGGCAGAATTTTAAGTTTGATAAATTGGTTTCATTTTCATACCATTTTCATGAATGATGATAGTACCTAGCAAAAATGACCACAACACAGCCCCTCTGTAAATGTTATATCAAAATACTAACACTTCAAATTTGTGGTTATGAAGCAATATGTTGTATGTATATGCATTTCCCATTAACATACATTTTCTGACAGCCAAGGCTTCATTCTTCTACATTGGATTGAATTTAATCATCATCATACGAGTTGCACAATTACATCACAAATTGACCTTGTAAATTTGTAGTCTGCCTACATCGTCCATATCAAAATGCGCAACTTTAATATTTCACAATGTTGTTAATCATATCTCTCACAGAAATAAGATCCATGTAGGAATTACTTGTGTAAACAAGTCTCACCTCTATAATACGTATTCCGAAATCCGCCTAATGGTCATAGCAGTGTGATACAAATGGTTCTATTCTATTAAGATAAATGTAAAAAAGAACATAAGCGCCCAAAAAATATGAAGGGAAGATGAAAATGTGATAGGAATTGAACTTGAAATTAATTAAGCATTCTAATCACACCAACTATAAGGATTAAAAGAGTATACATTTAAATTTTATTGATAAGTATAAGAAAAACCCATATCAACTGATATGGAATATAATTAACAACACAAAGACATCAAATTTTCCAACTTAGATGAGCAACCATACTCATATTCAACCCACTAAAACCCAGACCCACTTACCCTACCCAACAGAACAACAACAAAGTCATATAATAACATATACATTTTTTTGAAATTAAAAACAAATTAAATGACTTCAATTTGTATCCCACACAGATGGCACGGTTTTGATCTTCTCTTTTTCTCAAACCCGAAAATACCCCTCCCCTACGCTGAGGTGGCGGCGACCAGACCTGGCCCACCACCAAGCTGACGTGGATGCAAATACACCTGAAGCCCGTTCTTCATGAAGAGCGTGAGAGACATCTTCTGCTGGGCACGGAAACCGGGAACCGGAGACAGGCGGTAACGCAACAGCACGGCCGAAGCCACCGACTTCATCTGCAGGTAAGCCAAGTCCTTCCCCAAACAAGTCCTCGGTCCAGCATTGAACGCCACGAACTTGTAACCGTCCTTGGGCGGTTCGAACCGGTTCCCGTCAGCCGAAATCCACCGCTCCGGTTTAAACTCCATACAGTCCTCCCCCCATATACTCTTCATCCTCCCCACCGAGTAGATCGAATACGTCACCGTCGAACCGGCCGGCACAAAAGTCCCGTCCGGCAAAACGTCGTCGTTCACAACGTACTTAAAGTCCTCCGGTACGGAAGGGTACAATCGTAAAGTCTCAGCCAGGGCGGCCTTCAAATAAACCAATTTATCGGCCTCGTCGAACACCAGGGGCTCTTCGAGCCAGAGGCGCTGATCGTCGCCACGTGTCGATTTCAGGACCGTGGAGATCTCGCCGACGATCTTGGCCTCGATTAGGGGATTGTTCATGACGAGGTAGAAGAACCAGCTGAGCGCGACGGACGACGTGTCGCGGCCAGCGAGGACGAAGTTGAGGGCGATGCGCTGGAGGACGGCGCTCGGGAAGTGGTTCCCGTCGACGTCGCGCTTGTTCATGAATCGGGATATCAGGTCGTCGGACGGCGTCGCTTTGCGCGCTACGATGGCTTCGTTCATGTAGTTCTCGACGACACGGAGGCTCTTCTCTAGCTGCCGCTCGGCTCCGAGGCCGAAGGTCTTCTGCAGTCGCCAGAGGAAAGAGGGATAGAGAAGGCGTTGGAGAGTGCCTTCGGTGGCGTTGTCGAATGCCTTGGCAAACGGGTTATCGGGTAATTCCGGTGACAGCGTTTCCGGGTCTTTGCCTGTTGAAAAAATATTAATTGAGATGTATATATATATATTTTTTTCGGTTGGAAAATTATAAATAATAATGTTAAGTTTATCATTCTCATTTAAAAAAAAAAGAGTTTATCAAACTTTTTATTTTTAATACAAAGAAAGAGATTTATTAATTTTTTATTTATTTATACAATCGATATTGGGGAAGTGAGAATTCGAACAAAGAATATATCGCCTCTAAACAAATAATCACAAGGATAAATTAAAAAATAAATATCTAAACATTAGTGAAGATTTAGGTAAACAAGAAGGAAAAAAAGGTGTAATTTAAAATCTTTTTTTTTATTTTTTAAACATGATATGGGTGAGCTACTCAATTTTGATTTCGAACATTACCGAATGTGAGGCCGCAAATGTTGTCGAACGTCAACCGAAGCAAAAGGTCCTGTAAGTCCACCGCGATGTGATCTTTGGCCGCCTTATCCAAAATGCACCACAGCCGGTTCCTGATAGTCCGGTTCACCCACCGAGCCATGGCCTGCCTCAGCGTCCGAGTTGTGAACTCCAACGCTGCCGTTTTCCTCTGTATCAGCCAAGTCTCTCCGTCGCTATTGAATATCCCTTCCCCCAAAAGATCATGAAAAGCGGCCTGCCACGTTGGCCCTTTGGGATAATTATCGAACCGCGTTCGGAGAATGTGCTCGATGTTTTTTGGGTTACATGTCACTGTGAACAACCCTTGCTTGCGAGCCAAGAAAGGAAGAGCGAGTGTACATGTTTGGTACGTGGAGGAACCGCCCGTGGCACGGAGGTTACTTGTGATCCAGTCATGGATTGAATTCCGGTTCATAAAAAGAACCGGAAGGCTGCCCACGAATGGCCAAACGGTCGGACCTGTGAGTTTGCGAGCCAAGAGGTAGAACCAGAAGAGATACAAAAATGTAGCACCAAATAGGGTAAAGAGAATAGGTAGGGTTTCCATGAGAGCAAGCTGGGGAGTTGGTCTTGTGGTATAGAGAGAGAGAGAGAGAGAGAGAGAGAGAGAGAGAGAGAGAGAATATTAGTTTAATTAGAGAGAGAGGTGTTGGGTGGCGGTATATAAAGGGTGAGATGAGGAGAAAGTTTTGTAGGAGGAGTTGTTGGGAATTTTGGGTCATCATGCATGCAAGTCGCCACCAAGTTGATAGGAAATTGACTCTACGTGGAAGTATGTACACGAAAACCTTTACATGGGGTTTTATATTATTTCTAGTCGACTGAGTAGGTATGCATGGAAGATATTTCCTTATGGGGAGTGATTAATTAACCAAAACTACCAAAAAAAGAGAGGTAGGGTTTGAACCTTTTAACTCTCTTAATTTTACTTTGGTAAGAAACTGTCACGTCCTTCGACATGTTCACGTACGCTGCCTTCATTATCCTTCATTTTTCTAATCCTTGGACGTCGTTGGCATACAATGGTTAATTTACTTAATTTAGAAAGATGAGGTTTTTTGCCACATGAAAGTGGATGGAGAAATTTTTTCATGAAACGGCAATAGTACTATGTTGCTCTCCAATCAATAATGCTATGGGTGACATATCATTATTGATCGAAAATAGCAAAACAATGTTACTCCCGTTGCAACTAAATTTTTCTCCCTAGCATGAGTTGCATTTTTAAATGTTTGAAAGTTGATAAACGAGTTATATGAAAAGAGTTGAGATCTAATCTGAACCGGATCCAAGCATCCAGATGTCGATGTTTATATTATTTGAAACTAATATATATATAATGTGCTTCAAGCCCCTAATCTACTTTATTGAATGAAATGGATTACAGTTATATATGAACAAAATTTTATAGGAAACACAATATTTTAATTTTAAAATTAAAGAAATTATTCACGTGACGTGATAAGAGAGATAAACACATATATAACTGATAGAGAACACGCAATATATACTATATAGTCGAAGAAGTGTTTTGTTTTGATGATGATCCATCCACCGTCCACGTATAATGTACTGATGAAAAGTGAAAAAAAATTTCAGGATCGAGCAAAACAAGTAAGGTGCATTTTCCATGGTTGTTGGGAACAAATTAAGCACTCAAAGCAGTTTCTTAAATGTATGTATATGTATATCAAAGAGGGCAAGCAAGGAGCTGAACTTAATTTCTTTATTAAGAAAATAGGAAGCTCAAGCCATGCATGCAGGCCTTGAGGGTAGGTGGAGATGGTTGACCCGATATGAGAAAATGGGTTTAATTTTTCAAAACCTGGAAAAAAGAGTGATTTATAAGTGTGAATCAAACGAGCGGATGAGACCTTAGAGAGACAAAAACTGAGCTGAACCGTCTCTCTTTGAACCACAAGTTCTGAGGCACGAGAGAAAACTTTGTCTAGAAGAAATGGAGGACAACTTTGTCATCATGCACCTTTTCCCCTTTCTTAAGGCCATGGGTCGACACCAACCCATTGAATAGTACTTGTCCAAATCTCACGTTTTCAGTTCAATTTGTGCAAAGTTTAGGAATTAATCGCTTACACTTTTAGTCAAAGGCCAATGACCAATATATATATATAGTATAGAACAAGATTGCTAGATATACAAATTCATAGGTTATATTTGTTTTCAACTGTTTACTTACACCCGAAGTTCTGTGTTCGATTCCCCTCCCCAACCAACATACACATTAGTTAGGATACTTATGGGAGTTATTCACTTTGGAATTTACATTGTGGGCTTCTTTTGGAGCTAGGTCTCTATAGCTTAGTTTGTTAACATTAAAAGACTAATTTAGGTCCAATACAATCCATCTCCACTTGGCCCGTCTTTTAGCCTCCACTAAGTGCACCGGTTATGGTGCTGCCACGTGTCTCATCCACATCCACGTCCACTGACGATGAGCCCTCATCTTACAAAATAGCCATCTTTCCTCTTGTGTAACAAAAAAGTTGGAAGGAATGAGGATAAGACACTTGTGGAGAGCTTGTGCTACAAACACTCCCATTAAAATCTAGAGTAGATCACCATGCAAGAACCATCCAATGGTTCACATTCACTTTAACAACAACTAGGAGGATATATTATCCCATCCTCCTCTTATTAACTCCAACTATTACAAACATCATACTCTTTTCCTCTGGTGCTAGATTCTGCAGCCAATAAACTAAAATGGCCTCCCTCACAATGGTTTTTGCTCCGGTGCCAACCGGTAGAGCAAGTAGTCGGGTGTACGCGGCAACCGCGGCCAAGGGAGGAAGCAAAGAGGAGAAGGGTCTGCTTGATTGGATTCTTGGAGGGCTAGCAAAGGAGGACCAGCTGCTTGAGACTGATCCAATCCTCAAGAAGGTTGAGGATAAGAATGGTGCCACTAATGGTGGCCGCAAGGGCACAGTGGAGATACCCCAGAAGAAGAAGGGCGGGTTTGGAGGCCTCTTTGTCAAGAAGGACTGATCAGATTCATGTGGATGATTAATTAGCATAATCTGGCATTTCAGGCAGGATTCTGTGTCTATTTGCTTTCAGTACTCATTGATCATTATGGAACATTTAAGCTGTGTTAAATTCTTCATCTCTCTCTTCGCATCTAAGTTTAATTTCATTTCAATTCATTTTTGATCAGCTGGTATATAATATATATGATATGTTCTGGAATAGTTTGTGGCCAGATGGGGTTCTGATTTGTTGAATTGAATATATAACCACGGCTCTAAACATAAATATATATTTTAACAATGTAACAATCTTTTGAAACAGAGTAGAGTGCTGACAAATTGAGAATAGATTGGGAAAATAAAAGCATGAATGACAATGTTTGGAATAATTTAAGTTTAACATAGTGATGAGCTCATATTGTGCCATTTTAATAAGCTAAGGTGCTAAGTTGCCCTCTTAGCTCTTGAAATTTTAAGAACCAGTCATTCCACAAGGATAGCCTTGCATCCCAAACCAGAAAACTGGAGCAGAGTAGAAAATCAAAGTCTAACTTGAACCTTTTAGACCAGACTACTTACCAATCTACTTTAAGAGCTCTTGAACTGATCCACACCGATGTCACCTCACCTCCGATGATTATTTTCGGGAGCTGATTTTCCCACTACTCTTTTGTCCACTTACACTCCCTTTGTTGAAAATTGTATGTTCCCACAACTCTTTTGTCCACTCACACTCTCTTATATGTTATAATAAAAAGAATTGAAAAAGAAAGAGGAGTGTAAGTAGACAAAAGGGGAGTGGAAAAATTAGCACCCTCATTTTTTTGTGTTCTAACAGGGTAGACTAGTCGATCAATTGTTAACGAAAAAATTGAACCTCTACGATGTACATTTCATTACCTCGTATAAACTAACTACTTTAAGAACTTAATTAGTCAAGAACTAAGAAGAATCAATCTGTTAATCTAATGCATTGGATCCACCAGGCCACACCAAATTACTAACAGCAAGTATACACATAGCATAGCTCTCCAATTTGGTGCACGAAACATATGTACAATACTACAATAGACTTCCAAGTTTCTTTTGTTACAAACTAGTACTCGACCGATGTAACCAAAAATAGTTGGAACAGAAGTTCATTTGTTTTAAGAAACCTAAGGAGAATGTCTGGCTATAGAAGTTGATCTTGAAAGAGAAGAAGAAGAGTTGATGAACTCAATGCAATCTTCTATGGCTTGTTCTCTATGAGAATCCACAGGCGCCACGAATGGCATTGATCTTCTAGATAAAGAATCCTTTCGCGAAGGTCTCGTCCTCATGGAGGTCATACCCATACATAGAGTTCCTGCCACCTTGTCAGCAAGATTTTTGAGTAATCTCATTGGTAAGAATCCTGACCATGTAGGAAACCTAAATCTAAAATTTTCAGTATACCTTCTGTCTTGGGCAACGCTCCTAGTTGAAGTGTGGTTGAAATAAAAGACTCTCTTCCTGTTGACATACTCCTTCTGGCTCATCTGGGTCTTGGCTCTTGTTGCCATATTAAAATCGAAAGTTGAAATGAAGCAGAGCAGAGAGAGAGAGAAAGAGAGAGAGAGAGGAATTGATAGAGAGCTACCAGGGTAGAAATCTTATAGTGGTTATAAAGTGGAGAGTGTAAGAACGTATGCGGAAGAGTGTCAAAAGGATATGACAAAAGGGGAGATTAAGACAGTGAGAAAAGAGATTTCAAGCAGTAACCAAAGCATGATCTCTGGCTCCCCACTAATCCTTTGACCATGTGAGAGCACCTTTTTGCTTGCACGAAGTGCAAGCATCAAAAAGTGACCCCTCCAAGGAACAAAATACCAAAAACAAATAGAAAGGACGGAAAGTAAGTATTGGCACAACAGTATTGTTCACACCAGTTATTTCTGCAGAGACTCATGTCTTCATTCACACCATGGTTTTATGCCCCCTCCATTTCACAATGAGAACATCGCGTGCTGCTCAGGTTTGATCTAAAATCAAATGCATAAACAGAGCTTAAAATACCATCTCCAAATCGGTCGTAGGAAGAAGACTGCTTATAGTCTCAGTTTCCTCAGTTTGCGTACTTTATAAATCTATCAGCACCATCTTCAAAGATGTTTCATTCAACTATTGGTAAAAGCTGATTTGTGACTACTATTAAATTCTTGGTGATAATGAGGTTGTTGTCCACCCTAGAGAGATCTGTAAAGCTATGGTCTATACATCACCTTCCAACTGGAACAGAAACAATTATCTTATGCATGGTGGTAGGACAATGGCAAACAACTTACATGTCTTTTTCTAATTGGGGTAAGTGAGTTCGTGTGGGTGGGTGATTGGAGGTGAATGCAGCAGGAGGAATGGAAAAGAAAAAAACCAAGGAAAAAAAATCTCCAAAAAGTTAATTAATTGCAAAGAAAGAGGAAGGCCAAAAGGATAACTTTTGAAGATGCAAGGAAGAAGACACAAGCCAGCATTCTGCTAATGCTTTTTAAAAGATATTAGGGTAAATAGGTGAAAGTGTGGCACTAGGGCCATTGAGCTGTACATATTAGGGTTAAAAACTTAATATATGATACTTTACAGATTACACAGAGGTTTCAATGTACTAAGATGATATAAAAAATAAACAGCACTCAAGTTTTCTAAAACCCAGCAGAAAGCATTAACACAACATGCAATAACTCTCTGGACTTAAGATGCAAAATTATGCATCTGCTTTCTACAGAGCATGAAACTAGTCAAAAAAACTTGAAAGAAGCACAATCAATCCCTCCAAAATTTTGCTGTCAGGGGTGTCTTCAGTCAACCATCAAGCATATTGACAACTTGAAATCAATTGCTTGATCACATAGTCCAAATATATAAACAAAATATATCTTGTCATTATGTCCAAGCACACGATCCACACTCATATGACATCAAAAGCAGAGCTTTTTAAATCAGCATCCAAATGTTTACTAATAGAATGGTGCCCTACCTAATAAAGTTTCACCTCAGGAAAAAGATACACTTAAAAACCCAATGCTTCATGATTGACTAAGAAGCCCCTCCAATACCAAATGTGTAATTACAGAAATCATTTAGCAGCACCCTCACCACCCCACACATAGCAGTGAAACAGAATACATATACAGGGCATGGGAACAAACCAAAAAACTGAAACTTTTTCCTCTTCTATAAGCTGATTGTAAATCAAAACTTTACAAGCAGAGTTTAATATACAGTCACTTGGACACCCAATCAGATACTTTGAACTCATGAAAAGAAAAATCACTGTTTATTGTTCATAACAAGCAAAACTTCTCCACCATGCCCAATGATGTAATCCAAGAATTCTCTAACCTTTTCAGTATCTTCAAAAGCCTGAGGAGCAACAAGATCACTATCCAAATTGTACCAAACCCCGTCGATCTTCCTCAATGAAACCCAATGCCTACTTTTCCAAAGCCCGGCAAACATTCTAACCGGAACATTAAGCAGAATACCCATCAAAGCATCTTCAGGCCCATCTAGATCAATCGAAGACGCTCCATTACGACGATCATGCCAAACCACATTCTTTCCCTTGTCTTCTAAAGCAGCAATTAGCACATTTATATCATAGTTTCCAGTAAGTGCATTATGATGGGGTTTAAAGAGTACAGATAAGGGTGTCCATGTTTCGTTGTTGGGTTCTTCAAGAACAAGTTTTTCAGCAATCTCATTCAAGCTTGATCGAGTAAATACATCTTTTTGCTGTTCAACATAATTGTTTTGATAAGCAGCATACACATTTAAGTATCAAATCAAATAAACACATTCAAAAATATTTGATTATAAAGGAAAAAAAAAATACAAGACTGTGATACAAAATCATAGAACTAAAGCAGAATGATCGATTTGGGCATAAATAATTAGTGGGTTCTCTTCTATTACCCTTCTTCTACGCAACCACTATGCAAAAACTAGAACAAAGAGAGGGAAAGAGAGATGGGTTTTGGAAAAGGTACCTGGAAGAGATTGTTGAGCGAGTGTAAGAGGCAAAATTGTAGCCTTTGCCGCTCGTGGTAGACTTGGGTATTAGTGTCGGTCGCCATCTTCACTTTGAAAACTTCAGTTCTTTTACTAAGGGGCCGTAAGAATTCAAAGAGCGAATCACCAATTGGGTTGAGGAAGAAGGTGTTTTGAGTATAATTCTACGTTTTCAAGCACCGAAAGTGGATAATTCCAAAAAAGAAAAAATTACCCCCAAAGTTTACAGCTTTGGCTGTGCAGAAACTGAACTTTATATGTCTGCAAAGTACGAAGGCAGTTGAATTTGGTTACAAGTTATGAACACGTCAGAGACAGAGTAAAGCGGCAGACGCGGATAAGAATAAGATCAAGTGTGGTGGTGGCCCACGGGCCGTGGCCCGTCGTTTTTCTTGAGGTGTTTAGCAAATCGTTTGGAAAGAAGGGATATTCACTTTTATACCAAATATAAGAGCTTAAATTATAAAATAAATCTCATATAAAATGGACTTTAGAAATACATACAAAATTCATTTACAACATAACAAAAAGGTTTTTAACTTCTTTTAAATTACAAAACTATTATTGATTTCTTAAAACAAATCCAACCCCAAAGCTTCATAAAAAAGCCCAAAACATTCAATAGGACATCAAAATAATTTAATAATTAATATTAAATTCAATAGGACCAGATATTATTTTTTGAGTTTTTTTTATAGAAATTAAATGGTGTATGGTTTATCTATGTTATTAGTGCTAAGAATGGATAAATATCTCATTTATTTTTTGGTCTTAAAAAAAATAAAAACTGTGCATTACCACCATAAATAAAAAACCTGTTATAAACATAGCGAATGTGGATGACCACCATAACATCCATAACATCCACCATATGAATAACTTGTAACATATGCACTAATTTCTATATTTATGGGCTTTTAATTTATGAGTTGTAAATGTATTGTATTATATCATTGTAAGCCTATAAATAAGATATCTTACCAATATGAAATGAACATGTTGAGTGAGCAAATTCTATTACATTTCTTTTCTCTTTTCTCACTACATTTTCCCTCTGGTTTTATAACACATTATCAACACGGCATTGCTCTTGGTATGTTTTCTTTATCTGATTTTTCTTTCTTCTTATATGAGCTAGAGTCATCACATGGTATAGAGTTTCTTTGTACTCACCATCAAACTTCATCATGCTCGTTTAAGAAAAAAAAAGTTTCTTATTTTTTTACGCATGAATGTAATGCCATGTTTTATTTATTTGTTTGTCTATTTAATTTTAAGCATGATCTTAATTGATTACAGTTTGTTATGATGAGTTTGTATAATACAAAAGATCACGGCTTGAAGTTCCTCGATCCTCATCATATAACTAGATTAGGAAATGGAGTCCTTTTGATTGAATCGAAACTTGTATTTCTTTGATTCCAAATAATTGAGGGCATGAAGTTTCGCGAATTTAAAATGCACATAAGGACATGAAACTTTTTGATTTTGTATTAATTAAAATCAGAATTCCATGAGGCCTACATATGTTAAGAACCTGAACCAAAAGTTTCGAGTGCATATACATTGATTTGAATATGAAGTTCAAAGCATAACTATTTATTCAATTTATTTTGATCTACGTCTTCGAACTTGAAGCTTTGAATGTATGTTGATATGAACCTAAAGTTCAAAGTTTTTCATGGATCTTAATAGTACTATATATGAACCTGAAGTTCATTACTTTTTTGTGCCTATATGAACCTAAATTGGTTGGAAATTCGATTCTTAAACTTGTAGTTTTATCTACACATTGAATCCACATTAATGTTGAATTATTTTGGAATTTTATAGTCTTTAATAAATTTATTTTATTCATCGTTTATTCCACTTTACTCATTTATTATTATTATTATTAGATTTTATTTTATTTTATTTATGTTAGGTTATTAGTTAATTTCTTTTTACAAGTAATGTTGTATTACCGCCCCAATATTCAAAACCAGAGACGTCTATTGGAGAAACTTCTTACTTTCTTTTGTGGGTTGCATTACATCACCATTAAAGTAGTTGCAAATTATGAAATTATGAACCAAAAGTTCATTAACCAGATAACTTTTATGTTGTGGCATGACTGTCTTGGCAATCTATGGTCCACAATGATGCATAAGATTTTTATAAATTCACAAGGACATTGTTTAAAAACTCAAAATATTATCTTGTCCAACGAATATCATTGCAAAGCATGCTCACAACTGTCATAAGACAATCTCAGTCAAAAATTGACTTTGATCCCTCTTTCTTTAAATAATTCAAGGGGATTGTGAGCCTATACAACATTTAATTATAGACCACTTTACCAGTTTTACTAGATGAGCCTAACATATGGTCACATTTGTGTTTATCATCAAGACTCTTACAAGCACAACTCCCACATTATCCAATTAATTCAATTTGACTTGATAATGATGGTGAGTTTATTTTTCTAAATTTCGAGATAATTTTCCCACCATTAGGAGAGAGAAATGACAGTTCCTAAAGAACGTTGTGAAATAGTGTTGAATCAATATGCTTATGTCTCATCAAGATAATGTATATATAAGTTATACATATGCTAACATGAATTGATGTTCTCCTATCACAATCCACTAACATGACAATAAGTGACTATATATGTTGCATGACAACAATATAGATTCTAAAGACTTAACTCCTTAAAAGTGGAGATTATTTGAAAAATTCAAGCTCTATCGAAAATAATGCTCTATAGGAGGTTATGATCCACATATTCTAAATAATTCATCTTAAAAAAGACGTTTGTCCCATAAGTGACAACAAAAGCCCCTGAAGAGGGATTGGTACCCCAAAAACAATGAAATTTTTATAAATTAGGTGTGCGCATGCATATGATAATTGTGGGATTACGAATTGATGATACATTTGGTTTATTAGTAGCTACTACAATTATCAGGTGCTATGATTATATTAAATCACGTTTCATGAATGTCGACAAGTTAAGTGATTGGCCAAAATGGAAATTATCATAACTAGTAACTAACTTAATTGGCATATCATCATACCTATCTTTTATATCCTCATGAAAAACAAAATCATCAATTACTCTATATTGTTTGGTCTTCATATCATAAAGATGTAATCAGGGTGGACCGTAGTCAAATACTGGTGAAAATCCAAGAGAATAGCACACAAGCGCAAGCTCATCTGTGTGGATTGCACCCAAAGCTTGAACGTAGCACCCACCGAGGTGACGTGGGTTTCTGGGCATCAAGCTAATAGTCTTCTTAACCCACACATGGTTTTGATAGTCCTCCAAAATCCATTACACGATATAGCAATGCTTCCACGACTTGTCAAAAGACACACCCAAACAAACATCCCCCGACCTCAACTACAACTGCACTTCTACGGCAATAAGAATCAGCAATACGACCATAACAGTCATCATTATCTTCATCAGCATAATCACGACACTTGAGCATTATTATCTTGATGAATATAATCATCAATCAAACACTTGAGCATAATCTTGGGGTAGTGGCACCACTCTGAATGTCACCTCTCGAACGTCAACTACCACAATCACTTTATGCTTCTGATTCTGAAGGAGCCAATGTACAGCCCCCTTGAGGCACACGCTTCCAGTACTTTCCTTGAATAACAAGAGTTAGAGAAGTAAGCCATCAAAAGGAAGATCGGATGGTTCCACCTGCAATGGCCTCCACGAAGAATCCCTACCTAGTGTGAATATTTTGAACCCAATATCAAATTTTCCAAGTCTTCCTTGTGGAGAAAAGGAAAACACCTGAAGATCAATCTTATACTCGTTGGTAAGTGGACTGAACCCAAAGTGATATGTGATAGATGCATTGGGGTGACGGGGAAGAACCACGGACTCTCTAGTGGTAGGGTTAAATATAAAAAAATCATAGTCATAGGTAGGTAGATGCACAAACCAAGCCATGGACACTCTGCACATCACAATAAAAATTGGGAGCCTCGCAAATTTCAATGGTGGTTGCTTGTTGCTCTATTTTTGACGACAAGAGGTGGATTTTCGTTATGGAAAAGGAAGTTAGACATGGTGGTGCTCTTGTTGCTGCTGTCGTCGCAGCTGCGCAAGTTGAGAAAGGCGGTGGCGACAAAGGAAGGGCTGCGGCAGATGAGGGAGGACCAAGACTTGCATACACACCTGGCGGACCCAGAAAGTTTTTAGCGGAGGTGCAAAATTGATTAAGTATGAAAAATAGTTTTTCGGAATAATCATTTTCTCAAGATAATTTTTGGCGGCTTTTATTCCTTACACATTAAATAAGAAAACTTGATTTTATGGGATTTTAGTATGAAGTATATATTGACTTAATGAGCCATCATTTTTAACCTAAATCGTATTTTGCACTAAAACCGATTTTTCATATTTTGATTTGATAGGAATTTGATTTTCTAGTATTTTTATTTGAATCCAAATGGGGGGTACTTCCTTATTTACATTGTAAACTTAAGTAAATTGAGTAATATAAAAATATATTAAAGTAAAATGACAAAGACATTTACTTAAATATATTAAACTTAAATGTTGAAAATGGAAATAAGGTAATCTGTACACCAGTTGAGCAAAGGGGCAGTTTGAAGCACCTACAATGATTTTTCCGGCGAGGAGAGGTGCAAGTGCACCTCCTTACGCCTATGTAGATCTGCCAATGCTACACCATATCATCAAATTTACCAGATGATTTTCTCCGGCCATCAAAAGAACCTCCAGCCTCCAAGCCAAAGATGTCTTCAAATTAACCCTTAAACCTCAAAGCAGAGAATATATTATATTAGCACAAGCAAACAAGAAACGAAGGGAGATGCGATACTTGTGCTGCTAAGGTTTCTCTAGTATTTGTTGGAAAAAAATTGTGTTTGCTAGAATTTCCCCGATATTTATAGCAAAACCTATAATTCCTAATCATAAAAATTGCATTTGCTAGTGCTCGAGTCCCGCTGCAAGCAATCCTTATTGACAGTCCCGATCTCTTGGACCAGTCAAGAGATTGTGGTCACCCACCGTTGGATATTAATCCAATGGTTCAAAAAAATTTCTCAAAAGGAGTGCAAGAGTGAGTGAATCGTTGAATTTACATCCAACGGTGAGTGATCACAAATATCTTGGACCCTTATAGTCCAAGAGATCATGACTGTCCTTATTGATACTCTATTTATAATTTTTTACATAAATTCATACCTGTAGCAGACATGAATTTACCGTGACACTGTTACTGAAGATAGTCAATCTCCCCTAAACTTTATTTCAACAAAATAAGCGGCACACCCAGACCAATTTGTTATCCACCTATCCGTTAGTATGAATGTCGTAGTAATCTGCTATCTTAAAGAAAAAAACAAAAACGACAGGTCGTTTTGTACCATACCAGGACAGAGTCACCAACGGATAGGCAGTGGCGCAGTGAGAGTGGATAACAAATTCACTCAGGGTCATAAGAAGAAGAAGACTTCCTCACTCTCACACACACTTGACAATGGCGGCCTCTGCAACGCCTCTATCTCTCTCCTTCTTCACCTCCTCAATTTTCCTCACTTCCTCTTCTCACAAAACCCTCTCAACCCTCATACCCAACAATTCTTTCAAAACCCCCAAACCCCTCACCATCTCCTCCGAGCTCGCCACCCTCCCCGTCCTCTCCTTCACCGGCGACAAGGTTGGCGAGACCTTCCTCGACCTGAAAGCCGCCCTCCCCGACACCGCACGTGCCGTCGTCCACCGCGCCATCATCACCGACCTCCAGAACAAGCGCCGCGGCACCGCTTCCACGCTCACACGCGCCGAGGTCCGCGGAGGAGGCCGGAAACCCTACCCGCAGAAGAAAACGGGTCGGGCTCGCCAGGGGTCGACCAGGACGCCGCTCCGGCCCGGCGGAGGCGTCGTTTTCGGACCCAAGCCCAGGGATTGGAGCATCAAAATCAACCGCAAGGAGAAGAGGCTCGCGATTTCGACGGCGGTAGCGAGCGCGGCGGAGAACACGATCGTGGTTGAGGATTTCAGCGACGAGTTCGAGAAGCCGAAGACGAAGGAGTTCATTGCGGCGATGAAGAGGTGGGGATTGGACCCGAACGAGAAGACGACCTTTTTGATGAGGGAGGTCGCGGACAATGTGAGGCTTTCGAGTAGAAATATTGGGACTTTGAAGATGTTGACTCCGAGGACTTTGAATTTGTTTGATATTTTGAATGCGGATAAATTGATTCTGACGCCAGAGATTGTGGATTATCTGAATGCGAGATATGGGTTGAATTATGAGGGCGACGATGAGGACGAAGAAGGTGCAGAGGAACAAGATGAAGAAGAAGGAGAAGGAGGAAGTGAAGTTCAAGGTTAAGTCTTTTTATGTCATTTGCTTTATCTTTGAAACTCGTTTGATACTCTTTAATTTGGGTTGTTTACTTTCGATGCAGTTGTAGTTCCAGTTTTTGAATTTGTGAATGCATTTTGGGTTTGATTTAAAATTTGGATTGAGCATAAGAGCTCTTGTATGCATTTTCATACAATTCATGTCTATGCTACTTTTATGTAATTGGGGTCATAAGAGTAGATTTTTTTTTTTTTTTTTTAGGGCAATGTGCATCACTTGGCATGGTACATATGTTAGGGATCCTTTAGCTCAGTTGTTTATTTATTAAGCTCATATTTGTTGATTCTTCTGAGTTGGAACCTCTAGTTAAGATTCATAATGGACCTCTAGTTGATTCTTGCAAGTGACTTGTAGCTCAAGTGGTTAAAAGCAGTTGTAATACTCGAAGTCCTGAGTTCGAATCCACTCCCCATTTTCGCTTATGTAAAAAGGGCTAGTTTGTATTGAACTTTGGCTATCATAAAAATGGAAGATTTAATCAAACATTTCTCACATTTTTTATATTCAAGCAGCCATACATGTTATGTTTTGTGTTACATGAAAGTTGCTGGCTTTTGCAACTTTATGGAGCAAAGTTGTGTATAGGATGGTCTTTCATTTTGTTGATCTGTTTTCTTTAATTTGGGATGCAGGAGCTGTGTCAGAGGAGAGTTCTGATGCAGCAGAGTGATGACACAGAATGAAGAGTTTTTGTAACCACTTTTTGGCCCCAGAAGATAACCTAGGATTCATTTCGACTTATCCCTAGTCAAGGGTTTGTGCCTTTTTGGAAGTGTCAACCATGCTTCGTTCAGATTGCAGGCTGGTTTCGAAGATTCACTGTGCATGATTTATTTTTTATTTTTGGTTGTAAAATTTGCAAATCCAATCCAATACGAATGTACCTATTTAGACATCATTCGATGTTGTATTTTTAGAATGTTGATAAAAGGCATAACTTTATTTGCTTCCACCGTCTCTGTTGATACTCGTCAAATGCTGAATGTTGTATCATAGATTATGATCTTAAACCAAGCTTGTAAATGGTGGATGTTTAATCTATATTTCTACCGTTTTTATTACATCTTCCTGCCATATCTTGCGTTTCTTTAATCAAAATCAACGAGATTTGTGCATGTTTTTTAACATACTGTCGTGCAAGGACGAATTTCAAGCTGGTAGTAGCTTTCTTTCAAATTTAAAACTGAGTTTTGAGGAACTAGACAAGAAAAAACAAAAGAATGAGGTTCAGTATATACTATATAGCAAGTGGATGGAGGAGTTATAGGCCTTATATTCGAATTTAGCAAAGCCTCCTTAATCACAGAAAGCATCACAGAATTGCCACTCAGTTACTCCCAGCCACAATTGATCGGCTTGGTCACGATGTTATCAGCTAGCCCGAACCACGGACAAAAGCCCTCTCTCTCCCTGTGCAAGCACAGAAGAAACAGGAAAAAGAAATGCACACTCCCTACGCAGGTATTAACCTGTTCAGGTTCAAAGGGACTATCTCAGCCTGGCTTGCTCGCATCCAAGCCAAAAAGCTAGTGCTCGAGCAGATACAGGCACCCCTGGTGCGTCCTTTATGTCAATACAATGCCAAAAATATAAACAGAATCTCGATGTAGTATGAACAGAAAGCATTTTATTACGGAGAAACACAAGCACAAGCAGGAAAAGGTAAAGGATAGATATGTCAAAAGTCTTGAAATGTACTTCACACACCAAACTATGTTTTATACCATAGCATGAAAATGAAAACCTAAGCCGTTGCGGACAAGCCAATCGTGGACGAAAGCCTCCAGGGTTGTCAAACCGCTTCTGGTTATTTATGCGATCCTGCAAATATTCCCAGTGTAAAAACTAAAGAATAAAGAAATGAGAATAGCTTAATATGTGACTATCTAGAAGTTAAAGAAAGATAATGGCACACAAGATTGTAAATTTTCTTTGTCAAACTGAAAAATAAGATTTCTTTTTCTTTTTTTCTGATAGCCATCTATCAGATGATGCTGCTGCTTAAGATTAAAAAACCCCGTAATATGTTTGTGTAAGTACAGATATTGGGTGTTTTACGGTGGTAAACTAAATGCTCCATAATACTGACATCATCTTACTTCAAAGTTTTAAACATATCTAGGATGGGCTCATGTGCTCTAGACTTGATTGACATTTCCCATGAAATTACATCTTAACTCTCTTCAAGCACTGGTTATAGAGCTCGAGACTAGATTAGATTAGATCATGTTTTATACCATGCAGAATTTTATCATTGTATTATGAAATCAAGAGACTGCAAGTGTTAAACCATTATTTGTATTCCAAATAGAAATTTTCAGAACGTTTTGAATGCAAGTATATCAGAAAACAGCATTTTCATAAGGAAAATTAAATTAAAAAACATTTACTGACCTTCACCTCTCTGCGGATTTTACATAACTTTCTGGCAAGTAAATTTCCCCTCCAATTTCACCATGTTGTTCCCCACTGACAGTTTTCCTGGCAGCAAGAAACTCAGCACTCATAGCATCCATTCCACGTATCACAGCTTCCTCAGCACTCCCATAGCCATGTTCTTCAGCATACTTCCTCACATCCTCTGTTATCTTCATCGAACAGAACTTTGGACCGCACATGGAGCAAAAATGGGCCACCTTGGCACCATCAGCTGGCAGTGTTTCATCATGGAAGGACATGGCAGTCATAGGGTCTAATGACAAAGCAAACTGGTCCATCCACCGGAACTCAAATCTTGCCTTGCTCAATGCATCATCCCAGGATTGAGCATGTGGGTGACCTTTGGCTAGATCAGCTGCATGAGCAGCAATCTTATATGCTATAACTCCAGCCTTCACATCATCTCTATTTGGCAACCCAAGGTGCTCTTTTGGGGTTACATAACAGAGAAGGGCAGTGCCTAGAGCCCCAATGTTGGCAGCACCAATGGCAGAGGTGATGTGATCATATCCAGGTGCAATATCAGTTGTTAAAGGACCGAGAGTGTAGAAAGGTGCTTCATTACACCATTCAAGCTGTTTTTTCATGTTCTCAGGAATCTTGTGCATTGGAACGTGTCCAGGTCCTTCATTCATTACCTGTACATCCTTTTCCCATGCCCTACGGGTCAGTTCTCCCTGAGTTAAGAGCTCTGCAAACTGTGCAGTGTCATTGGCATCATAAATGGAACCAGGTCTCAGCCCATCACCTATTGACAGGGCTACATCATATTGATTGCAGATGTCAAGTATGTCATCCCAATGTTCATAAGCAAAATTCTCTTTGTGATAAGCTAAGCACCATTTTGCATGAATGGATCCTCCTCGTGAAACAATTCCTGTCATACGTTTTGCTGTTAATGGGATGTACCGTAGTAGAACCCCAGCATGGATGGTGAAGTAATCTACACCCTGCTCAGCTTGTTCAATGAGAGTTTCTCTGAATACTTCCCAGTTGAGATTTTCAGCAATTCCATTCACTTTTTCAAGTGCTTGATAAATGGGGACAGTCCCTACTGGCACAGGGGAGTTACGTAGGATCCATTCACGGGTCTCATGTATGTGGCGTCCTGTAGAGAGATCCATAACAGTGTCAGCACCCCACATAGTTGCCCACTGGACCTTGTAAACTTCCTCTTCAATAGAGCTGGCAACAGCAGAGTTTCCAATGTTTGCATTAACTTTGACCAGAAACTTTCTTCCAACAATCATTGGCTCCAGCTCCAAGTGCTTCTTATTAGAAGGGATAATTGCCCTCCCACGAGCCACTTCTGATCTCACAAACTCTGGATCAAGCTTCTCCCGAGTGGCACAGTACAACATTTCCTCAGTTATAATTCCCTGCTTAGCATAGTACATCTGAGTGTATCTTGGTCCACCTAATTTATCTCGCCTTTCAATCCAATCTTTCCGCAGTTGAGGTAGTCCTATTTATCAATAGCAACCAAGAAAATGGATGAAGAATGCTAATTAAGCCCAAAACACAAAACTTTGAAAGACATTGAAGTGAAAACCATACATTAGTATGTCTGAATCAGACAAGATTAAAAAAAAATTCTTTTCAATCAAACGTCTTATGCCTTGTTAAGAGGGGTGAGGAAGTATCCATATAAACAAAATTAACAATAGAAAAATCTGAAGTTAGATATGTAAGAAGAAAATTAATACCATCTTCAACAAAGATAGACTACCAACAAAAAAGATGTTAAAATAAACTTATTGTGCATACCAACGCGTGGGCTAATGTTTTGTGGACCGCTGGTATCATAGTTGTCAAATGCGGGTTCATCGCCAGCCAAGTGGACTCGTCGAAAGGGAACTTTGAGCACATGACCAGTTTCTTCATGAGTAACTTCCCTGCAGAGCAGATCACGCATCAGTGCACCACAATTCAATTCACAAGTGTACCTTGTGAGTGTTTTAAGGGATTTAACAAGTTTTATATTTCAAGATGAAAATCATGAGTCATGTAAGGGAGACACACCTGTGTTCTTTTGTGCTCTTTGGAAAACATTGTTCAAAGGATGGAAGAGGCAAAAAATCAGGAGAAGCAGGATCAACTGTGTGCCTTGGTGGTTTGGCTTTCTCTGAATTAGTTGCTGGGGGATCAAAGGTTAATGTGGCTCTAGGATCTGAGCTCAGGGCGTTGAGGCATATTTCCTTCTTGTATGGGCTTGAAATACGCCCGACAGCATCAAAACCAGGCAAGAAGGTAGTACTCGGGAACTTTGCTGCGGAAGAATGATTGCCATTCTTGCACACAACGGATGTCAGGGCACTATGCACCAATGCCATCTCTGAGTTGAGCAAAGAATTGGAACATTAAAATTCAATCCACAAACAACTAAAAACTAGACACACATAATTTACAGCCAATTCAGTTAAGTGCAACAGGAAATAATGTATGGGTCGGGTAAGAAAAACGGGGCATGCAAATGAACTCATTTTTCTATCCTAGGATCATGGTAATTGATGAATATCCGAAGGCAATATGTCCCCAAACCCAAAGCATTTTTTGGCAAGATATGAAATTTCCATCTCAATCTTACCATAGTTCATGTCTCCACAATATGATTACACGTATACAGGATCAAGACATTGACAGAGAAATACTAGCAAAGCAAAGTAAGCAAAAAGACAGTATAATATATACTCGACCTGCCATAAGACCAAACAAAAACAGTTGCTGCAAAAAAATGAATAATTGAAGTGAAGCATGCAACATAAATGCCAATGCCAAACTTCAAATCAGAAGGTGAAGTAGAGCCGAAAAAACATCAGACTTTATCATAAACAGTCAGTTATGTAGAAAATAAAAGCGAAATTGAGCATATGCAAATAAAATTATATAGCTTTCCACAAATCAAAACATAAGAAACAGAAACAATCTTGCTTCATTTCATAAGTTCTTACATTTCCAGGAAACAAAACGGACAACTGAGACCCAAGTGAGCTAAAAGGCTTAAAAATATCTAGCTTTTGACGATACCAAATTCATTATAAAAATAACTTTTGACAATTTGGCCTCATTTCACAAGCACCTTACCTTTCTAGCCAACCATACAGAAAATTAAGACCCAACCCAAGTGAGCTAAAAGGCTTACCAATTAAATTGAGAATGAAATGTTGGGTTTTGAAGAGAGATAAAGGACGAACCTGGAACCTGGGGCTGGTAGAAGAAGGGTTCTTCACAGTCTTATCTTGTTCACTCTCTCTCTTCTGAAAATTTCTATGACAACTCTGAGTGTAGAGTCGTGGCTTACGTTGTAGCATTTTATAGGGAGTGAAAAAACGGCAAAGCCTTCAGGGTCCTCCAAAAGGTACCAAAAGCGAATCCTTACGTGGCTCCTGATGATTCCCAAGTAAGAAATTTTCTGTAAATTTCTTAATTGGATGAAAATTCATAAATTACTAATAGAAATTTGGATGCTTTGCATTGGTTCAGTTCAGGTGCATCGCGTGGCCGACTGTCTTCCACTGTCATATATCATGTGAAATCTATTGTGTAACAATTGACATATCATATGAAATGAACCTGTTAAGCCATTTCTTATAATTCTTTATATTTAATTTTTTTTATACATGTTCTATGAATCTATGGTGGGTTTTTTTTTAATATAAAAGAAAATATTTTTTCATAATATTATAAATATTTTTTCTTTTTAATACAAGGGATAATAAGAATACTCGGATCTCTAAATAATCTATTTTTGTAATTTTATAAATTCATCATTAAAAAAAGGGAAAAGGTCGCCCTTGATTCTAACATTACTTTTCAATTTTAGGAAGGGGCAATCCAAGAAACATTTATAGAATTATTAATAATGGGGAAGGTTTCCATAATAATAATAAGGACAAAGTTAGTAGAGGAGGAAGTCCCGTCCATTATATGGCATCCAGCAAAAGCCATGCTGCTACGTCCACTAAATTTGGCTCTTATCTTTGACCCAAAAGTCAAAAACTAAATTACCTTTCAATGATAGGAAAGAGTAAGCGCATCTTTCTCAATTGTCCATCAGGATCAGGATCAGGAGGAGGAAATATGTTTTGAAATGGTCAATTCAATTGTATGGCCAGCTGATACCCCCGGAAGCCAAATTGTAAATTACCCAGTGGATGTTTGTTGTCATAAGCGTTACCTCTGTGTTTCCCTGTTTCTTGTACTAGAAGGACAATAAAGCTTTTTCCTTTTATAGAATAAATACACAAAACCAAAAACAAAACAAAAGGGTTCATGTTACTTCTATTTTGACCCCATTCTATTATTGTTCATAGATCATCTCCAAAGGAACCCAGTTGGCAGTTTTCCATGGGCATGGTCCGGGTATAATTTTTACTTGGTGGGTTGAATTTTGAACTTTGGTCGAAAGTAAATATTACAGAAGTGGCATTATTTGTTTCACTAATCATAAATTGGATTGGTAGTGGAGAAAAGTTGAATTTTACAAGTGAATGAATACGACATTGTGAATTACGGAAAGAAACAGATTCACATGGGATGGGACATTGGTTCTTTTGCAGGTTCAGATTTTTCCTATTCCTTGGCCAAACCCAAAAGACCAAAGTCTATATTGCTTTCAGAAAGGGACGCTGATATTTTAGAGGCTCCAAAATATCAATGCATACAGATATAATATTATCACTGCAATCACTACCTATCAATCGTTCCTCCACACCAATGATTACATTTATTTGATTTTGATTTCAGAAAATAAAGAGAAAGAAGATGCTCCAAATTTGTTACACAGTTTCTACCCTTCCTTTGATCAAGTTACGATCAAACTAGAGTTTTTGAGAGTTTTCTTGATTTCAAAAACCATTGGTCCATGAGGCACTATGTTTTAGCTTTTTTGTCTTGGTTAACCTCTCCCTTCACTCAGAACTGATACAACGTTGTGCTTCCCAAAGTAACATTAGATTTCCAGTTCTTCATATCTAATCCAACTGCATAAACAAAACTAGCACACCAAGGGAAAAACACTGACCGAAAACAAAAAACAACCTAACCAACCACCCATGCAATGCCTGCAATATTCAAATCGACTTTGACAACCCTTTAGGGCAAAACTGACCATGAAAACACCTGCCTGTCCCCGCCGACCCTTAGGTCAGTACAGCTTCACACTGGCGGAATTCCGGACTAGGACAAACCATCTTGTCTTTCACGTATGAAACATAAACTAGTTTGGCCAAATTTGAAAATCTTTGGCTTTCCGGCAACAATGCTGGTAAGTGGTAAAGATCAATTATCATCACCATCAATTGGTTCACTTCTCCGAAAGATGCCCTTGGAATTCCAAAAAATATATGCAATTCATCTGGAACCTTTTGAACCAATTCATGAGGAATATTATATATTTCGTATGATAAATATCGTATTCAACTCGAGAACAATTACAATTGCAGATAGGCAGATCATGTGTAATCTAGTAACAGTCAATGTACAACAGTTTCAGATACCAACCCGGTTGTGCCGAAATTAATATTGATGACACACTTGAGAAGGCTTGTGCAGATATAATCCCGACTTCTTTCCCTTCTCTCTGGATGGGCAGCTTGGGCTGGTAAATTGTGAGTTAAAACAAAGAGCACACTGGCACTTGTTAAAAATGAACCCAAAATATACAAGTTGTAAGGGAGAGCTGCTGCCAACCAAGAGGAAGAATTCACTGACATGACAATGGCAAAAGAGCAGTAAGCTACTCCATATTTCACAGTTTCACTTGACATTGAGGAGCAGTAACAAGATACAGTTGTTAACCAGAGCCAGTCTGCAATGGAAGAAGAGACTCTTGCTTGCCACTAATGAGAGACTCTTGCTTGCCACTAATGAAGATTGCCAATTCAGTTGGTGCAACTACCAATTTTAGCCACTCCTGTAGCTCTTCACCTTCTACTTTCTCTTTTTCTGAACAAGGAACACTCTCAGAACACCATGACAACTTCATAGAGTTACTTATATAATACAAAATAAAGAGCATATCCACACCCTAAGCTCAATAGATTTATACAAGCTCACTTAATTTGGAAATCCTATATCTTTAAAAAAAAAAAAACTATGCCCACAAATCTTTCATCAATAGCGCTTGCAGCATACAAGCTACGATTCACTATAACTTGTAAGTACTTATTTAGAAATTTTACAGCTAATTGAGCATGCCTACATGTCCAGAAGACCCGGATCAAATATTTGGAAAACAGAGACAGGACTTCATTTCATTCAATAACCAGACTCTGTTTATCAAAGCTAAAGCAATATTTTCCAAAAATTAACCATCTCCAGGACCCCTACTCTTTGCAAGAAATGTCCACAGGTTAAAATTTGTATCATGCATGTTTGTACCAATTTGAGGCCACTGCAAACTTACAGGAGCATTATAACATAATATCATATAAACTACAGAACGTAGGAAACAATATGATAATACCATAGCAGCAAAAAATCACCTTCCAGATGAGCACCGAGACCCTCCAAAACACTAGGATTAGCACGCACGACAGATAGGGCTACATCCAAAGCAGATTGTAGTAATGCTTTAACCTCTCCTTGAACAAGATCAACAAGATGCCCCTGTTTTCATCACTCTAGGATCAGTATTTACTGCAAATAATTTGATAAGGAATAAAATAAAAATACACAGGACCTGATCCCTTCCCCAAGGAGCACCTCCCCCTGACTCATCCATTCCACCAGCAGATAGTGTTGCTATAGACACAGGGCCAATGGTTTGATTGAGACCATACTCAGCTACTGCTTTGTATGCCATGTCAGTCGCTCGTCGTATATCATCAAGTGCACCTGTTGATACACGACCTGAATATACAAATTCTTCTGCTGCGCGTCCTCCGAGAAGCGTAGCCAAACGTCCACGTAACTCATCAATGAATAGTAAATATCTATCTTCGCTTGTCGGAGGAGTATAAGTAAAGCCCAATGCCCCTCCTGACCGTGGCAATATGCTCAATTTCTGATAACACAAAGACAGAATAATTAGTATATCCATGTTTTTTTGTTTTTTTTGGGTAAGATGCATCCATGTAATTTGGAAGTTAATAAATATGCTATTGCGTGAACATGACCTCAATTATTCCCTATTTCTCACATAATATTTCCAAGTTACTTTTTTTGAATCTGTTCATGAACAAATTTCAGTACTGAACTCACCTCAACACGTGGCTGTCCAGGAAGAAGACTTGCAACAGCAGTCCCTACTACTGCATGACCAGCTTCATGCCGTGCAACTACAGCCTTCTCACTTCCCTGCAACTTGGCAGTCTTCTTTTCTATGCCCTATAACAAGTAATTCGGCTAAGTTTATGTACTAGTTAATCAGAAAACAATAACTTCTTGTTTTAAAAATGTTGTCACTGAACAGTATGCACCCCAATGCACCTGAGCGGAAAACACACCTCAATGCACAGGGTGGTTAAAACAACAATAGGGTGGAAGATGTGTTACTAAAGTTATACATCAAGAGAAACATGTTCATAAGAACCCAAAAAGAAAAAAACCAATGAATGGGAACCTCCTTGGTCATAAGAGCAGCATTCAAGTACAGGCACTTCTGATGATCGGGGTAAAGACCAAGAGGGTTGCATAAATATAAAACAAAACCACAACGCACCCACAATATAGACCAGCACAAGAAAGTCATGAAAAGAAACCCTAACATCAGAATCAGCTGGGAACATAAAAGAAAGAGAAAAGGTTGAAAAACAATCAAATACAATTTTATTACGGTTTTGAATCATATTTCAGGAAAATAGGTTGAACTAATATTTGAGAAGGAGGGAGACTTACAGCTATTGATCTCTCCACAGCTTGAATGAAATCAATTTTTTCCACAACCACCTTGCTTTGTCTTCCGGCCAATAAAGCAGCTTCATTCACCAAATTTGCAAGATCTGCCCTGCAAAAAATATAATAAGAAACATCACTCCTAATGTGTTAGTCACACACACAACAATTTATTCATTCATTTAATTAATTATAATTCAGTACATATTCTAAACAGACTGAACAGTGAGCTCCGTATATATACCCAGTAAAGCCAGTAGTCATAGAAGCAATGTCACCAAGGTAAACATCTTTTGCCAAAGGGAGTTCCTTTTTGGAAACATGCACTTTTAGAATCGCTTCTCTTCCCGTCCTATCTGGTGTTTCCACCTATTGAGAAAAGGGAAAAGATTTCATGTGATATAACATTTATATGCACGTACATACATATATGAAAAAAAATATTCCCAACTAAAACTTTCTTTCATATCATTTTTGACAATGAGAGGGGTACTAGAACTAAAATACAAACCATAACCACACGATCAAATCTCCCTGGTCGACGAAGTGCTGGGTCTAAGACATCTGAGCGATTAGTTGCTCCAAGGACAATAACCGCAGAATTGCTGTCAAACCCATCCATCTCCTACAATGAGAATTCAAGCATTAATTAATGTCACTGGAATGTCGCCAAAAGTTACAAATGCATAAAACTAAGTTGTAGCACAGAGCTTACAGTGAGCAATTGATTCAAGGTTTGTTCTCGCTCATCATTGCTGACAATACGGAATTTTCCATCCCGACTTTTTGCTACAGCATCTATCTGTGGTAAGCAAGCAATATTAAAACCAATCCACAGAAAACCACATAGGTCAAGAATCAAGATAACACAAGCAAACATCCATGTCCAAACCTCATCAATGAATATTATTGACGGTGCCTCCTTTTTGGCACGTGCAAATAGATCCCTTACGCGAGAAGCACCCATGCCAACATACAACTCTACGAACTCACTAGCAGAGCAACTTATAAAGGGCACTTCAGCTTCCCCAGCCACAGCCTTGGCAAGAAGAGTCTTGCCTGTCCCAGGAAGACCCACCTGTAGGATAAACAAGCCATACTTTCCTAATATTAAACAAAATACAGACTCTTCTACACAGCCTCCAAACATACACTGGCATACAAGCAGTAGATGGGACCATTCAAGGGTAAAACTAAGAAAATGTCCAGGTGCAAAGATTTATCTCGCCAATGATACAGTATTGTAAATGAAGTGTCAAAAGAAAAACTTGGGGGCATGGGAAATCTCCAAGAAACAGACCTAGCATAGTTGGCCTATCAAGTTAACCATATATGACTTCCCACTCTCTGGTTTATGAGGTCACATTCATTCTTAGTTTTCGCTAAAACTCACCAAGAGAACTCCTCGTGGAGGACGAGCACCAAGTCGTACATACTTGTCTGGATTCCGAAGGAATTCCTGGTCAGTAAACATCAAGGCAAACATTTTTTTTCAAGAAAATGAATAGAAGAACTTTTCTAGGAAACACTAGAAAGTCTTTAGGATCCTCTAGAAGACTCTGATGATCCAATAGTTATATCAAAGTAAACTGAGGGGTGTCCAACATACCACAATTTCTTCTAGCTCCTCTTTAGCCTCATCAACACCAGCAACATCAGCAAAGGTTATTGTTTCCCCTTGTTCAGATGCTTTAGCACTGCCAGAGCCTCCAGATTTTCGGTTCCTAATCTGACCAGCTGTGTGCTGTACACAAGCATGTATTCACTGAGAACCACGTAGCACAAATTTCAAAGCACCAAAAAGAAAAAGGAGACAGAGTTGAAAGAAACAAGCACCACTGGCTCACACCTGAGAAAAGCTTACAGGGAACCGGTGCAGAAGCCCTGCAAGCACAGCAACGTAAAACAAAGCTATCTGCAGGGACCAGAGTCAAAGTCAATAGATTAGAAATTCCTTCCATGAAATATCATAAACATTTGTCTCAATACACACCGTGAATAACAAAGGAAACTTCTTTTGAATAACAAGTATATGTTAAGATACAAGGGAATATGGATTTACATGTTAGTGAAAAATTCGTACCCTGGGATCAACATAACATTCATATTCAGGCCTTCTACATGTACAGAATCCAACATAATTAATTTTGTACCTTCAATCATAACCATTCATGCTGGTTACTTAGTTCATTAATTTGTAACTAACCAACTTGTAAGTTCACAAGAGTTGCTCTGTAAGGTCAAATATTAAGAGTTCTATAGCTTGTTTTTGTCATAACAAATTTTTCAGCAGGATAACCAAATAATATCTAACAACCAAAAACTTACCATTGCGGAGTTCAAAAATCCACCTGTCCGCTTATCGGGCGACCCAAACTCCACCTCATTCTCAAGCATCTTCTCATACGGCGCCTTTATATCACTTGGCCTCGTCGTCGTGTAAACCACCCTCTTCGTCGGAGCCACACTCCTTATCAAAGCCTCCGAATCTTGAAACTTACTAACCCCACCACTCACTTCACTTTCTTGCTCACCCTGCTCAGACTTCAACTTGAACATAACATGAACCCCATCAACCTCAACCTTCTGCACCTGGTTACTATTAATCTTACTCAAAAAATCACTGTACGGCACGCTAATAAACGTCGTCGGAGTCCTCGGCTCCGACCCTGGTAATGGAATTCCAGGTCTGAGCAACCGCATAACGAAAATCACAATACCCAATTGCAAGAGCAAGATTCCAATCTCTTGGGCTTGAACTATGGGCTGCCACCGCCATTTCCCTCCTTTGGACCACCACCAATTCGCTTTCTTTTGGCTCTCTCTCCGCCGATTCGAAGCCGGCGAGCTCGAATTGGGCTTGTTGTTGTTCACCCCTTGGCCCTCGCTCGCCTTCGCCTCGCTCTTCTCCCCTGAATCGTTGTCCTGACCACTCGCCGAAACCCTAACCGTCCTGAACCCTCCATGGCTCTTCCAGAGACTGAACCTCTCCGAAACTCTCACAGCTCTGTCCTGTCCGTACAACGCGACTGACTTGGACGCCGGCGTATTCGAAACAACCCGTCTCGCTTCCTGGTTGAAAACCCTAGCTTGACCACGAACGAAGCCCAATCCATGGCGGCAGTGATAAGCATTAGAATTCGAATTTAAGCAGAACCTACTGTGGATTGTTGGACGTAAATACTCGACCGACGACATCCCAAAACCCTAAAAAATCCAAATTCACAATTCAAAATTTCATAAATTTATATATACATGTTCGTATGCGCCCTTCCAATACAGAACTAGATTTCAGTTTCGTCTATGGTGCTTGCTTCAAGCCTATGACCATTAACCGCTAAGGCAAAGGTTGGAACTTTGGGACACAGGAGAGAGAAAAAAAACAGAGTATATAAAAGAAGGAGATCAATTTGGAATTTGAGCCGTCGGATGAAGAAGGCGTTGGAGATCCTAACCGTCAACTTTATCGTTATCCAACGTTTTTCCCCATAATGGGCTGGGGTCCTGTGTGTCGCTTGAGAAGATAGTTTGTGCTCTGAGGTCGTTTACCGCAGCACGTGTCGTAAAACGACACCAATATTTTTCGGGTTTTGGGCCGTGCCACGAGCCGCTTGCTGGTTGGTGGGCTGGGATAGTAGAAATGGATTGGGCCTTGACTTGAGTGATGCACAAGTCAATCACAACCGCCACTTCTTCAAATACCTGTTTCTTATTTTGTCTTATTGTGGTTTGAGTGATGGAGGCTGAAGGAGAAAAATTTAGAAAGGTGAAAAGTCCTGAAATAAAGGATCTTACAAAGCCATGAGCCAAGCAAAAAATTAAGCTGCTAAAATTGGAAAAAAACCCCAAATGCATAGTTGCAGGGAACAAAGAAAAAATTTGTGATACTTCTTTGTTTTGTAGGCAAAGTTTGACCCTTCCTTTGTTTGAGAGAGAGAGAGAGAGAGAGAGAGAGAGAGAGAGAGAGAGAGAGAAAAAGAGCTATGTTTGCTCTTTGTGCCTCACATTTCTTATGGTTTTGTGTCAAAAATATCATCCATCCCCAGTGCTGAATCCTTTTTCTTGAACAAAACCCGATTTTCGTCTAATATTAAAATGCGGGTTGCCTTTTGTTTCCGCATTTCTCAATTCCTAGTACCACTGCCTTAATTGTGCTAGGTTTGAATGTATATGTTGTAGGTTTACAGACAAATATTCACCTAGTTTGTTTTGGTTCTGTTTTTTATTTAGATTGTTCAGAGAGATAGATATGGCTGTTGGTGCAGAGGCTATACTAGTTTGTGTGTGGAGAGTTCTTCATTTTTCCATGAAGACTACTAGCTTATGTGTACAGAAGCATTCATTTGTTTCAGCCATTTTGTTTTTCATCTACTTCCTTTATGTATTTTTCAATCTTTTTGTCTTCTGGTTTCCATTTCTGGTCTGCATTGCTGCTCTGCTCAGAGTTTTTTGGACTTCTGGAGGACTCACAATCCTAGAGGTCAAACGGGATGAGAAATGGATTAATGACCGAATTCCATGTAAAAAATCTGAATCTGTTCAAGATGATGTTGCTGTTAATCGAGATGGGTGCTCCGTGTTAACAAAACAGAAAAGTAGACGAACAAATGTTGCAAGAAGGTGCAGAGAAGAAGGGGATGCACAAGCTGGCAAGGTGGAAAAAGACGCGCCTATATCGACAACTTGGAAAGATAATTTAATCAGTGGAACTGCCTTGGTTGGCAAAAACACCAAGGCAGTCATGGAGGAGAAAGAGAATAAAACTTCCTGTCATGGAGAGAGCTCCACTGCTAAAGCATCATCTACTGACAATATTCAACTTCTTGTTGAGCAGCACCAATCTGTCCTAGATTCTGACCTTTCAGATTCTAATCTCTCGTCGTCTGATGACTCAGATGGACAGACTGAAAAATCCGAAGGTGGCGGGATTGATGGAGGAATAGCACAAGAGGATGGGAATAAGGCTGTGCAGTGGACAGATGATGATCAAAAAAATCTTATGGATCTTGGATTTTCTGAGATTGAAAGAAACAAAAGGCTGGAAAGTTTAATTGCCAGAAGAAGAGCAAGAAAGTTATTCAAAATCCAGGTTGAGAAAGGTCTAATTGACTTGGACACTATAATACCAGGTCAAATTGCTCCCATTTTTATTGCGAAAAACAACCCTTTCGAATTCGTGGAAGGCTGTAATGAGATGGACACACCTGGTTCAGCGCCTTCCATTTTGTTACCTATGCAAAATCCATTTGATCTTCCATATGATCCACTCGAAGAGAAGCCGAACCTTATGGCAGATAGTTTCCAACAAGAATTCACAGCAGTTCAGCCAAAGGATGTGCTATTTTGCAGGCATGAGAGCTTCTCTTTGGGGGCTTCTTCTTTCCCATTAGAAACCAGGAAGAAAGCAATGGATGTAAAGGGGTTCTCCAGATTTAAGAAGCAATCAGGTTTTTGTTACTTTCTTGTAGTTCTTACTTTCTTCAGAAGCTGAAAAGAAAATTTGAGTGGCTTATGATTCTTAACTGCATGCATCCATGCATGTTTCTTTTGCCCCATGCAGAGACGGGATCTCACGATAAGCATATCGAAAGAATGCTGTCGGGTAAGCATGATGATGTTATTGAAGCTCTGTTGTCAAAAGTACGTGACAGATCTGAGATTGACGGCAACCCTGATATTGCTGAGAATGGAATTGAATCCTCCTCCGTTCAGGCAACAAGCTCAGTGAAACCCAAAGATGGAGGCAGCGGAGAAAGTCAAAGTGCGATCGATATCAAAGGAGAGATTAAGATAGAAAATATAAGTGAAGGTCAGATGGAGCAACAAATAACAGATGACAGCAATGATGATGAGTCAAGCTCAACATCATATTCTGAAGAAGATGACCACACATTCAATGCTAGTACATCTGGACCACCCCCTCAAAATGCATTATCGAAAGTGAGACATGTTCCACCAAAACCTTTAACTTGTTCAGTCCCTAAGAGCAAAACTGCGAAAGAAGCTTTATATGAGTCTAGCCCGTCTGCAAATGAAAGGAGCAGATTTGAAGAACGTTTGTTTTATGCAGAAAGGGGCACTTGTCATACTCCTACATACTCTATAGCTTCTGACCTGCAGGTGGAGGTCTCAGAGCTTGGTTCACCTCCACTGACCATTGACGGGGCCAATTCACCCACAGATAGAGAATCATTGAACTTAGATGGGGACTTTGAAAGAGAGTATATGTGGGCAGCCTCATCTCAATCATCCAGAACAGAAGAAAATGAATCAAAATCGAGGGGAGTACGGGGACTAAGTGAGAAGGACCTTGCAGACATAAGATCTTCAGGAAACAATAAGAACACCACGGGTGTTGCTGAATCATCCATGCCTTTGCAACAGCCAGAAGAACTAGATGATGCGTGTTCATTGTCATCTTCAATGACAGAAATTTATGGAGACAGTCAAGTCCATTCAGTGAATTCTGATGGAAAGATCCATGATGATGTCAGGCAAGTAGTGGAAGAAGTTGGGAACCCAAGGACTTCTAGCTCATTGAATGCACTTTCGCCCGAAAATCAAGAGGAAACAATGAAGTTGACAGATAAGTTGGTATCTCATCCTTCTGTAAATCCAGAGGTCAGTCCAAGTTTTGAGCAGTCCAAATTTCACTAATTTATATAAATCTTATAGAAATGGAACAACTATCCTTTTTTCCTAAAAGACAGTCTATTAATCTTCGACATGCTGATACATCTTCCTCTCTCTGATCTTTTCGGATATTAAACAGGAATCGTCTAATCCTCCTGGTGAGACTACAAAGAAGGTGAATATTCCGGCAGCCAACACAATTGATAACTCGAAAGATGAGAAGAAAAATACAGACAGAGACGGTGGAGCCCAGATATCGACTAAGAAAGAGTCTGTGAGAGGGCTATCAAAACCAAATGAGGGGACTATTTCAGAATCTAACAGGCATTTGGTGAAAGGTTCTGTAAATCCTGCTGAACGTCAAGCCACCTTGGACAGTACACAACCAACAATGGACAATGAGAATTCAAACCATAGTGAGGGAGGTCTTCAAAAGGTAACTGAAAATGAGGGCAAAAAAGAACTTGATGCTAAAAAGGACTTGAACCCAGTTCAAGGCAATAAAGATGAGCAAGGTACTGCACAAAGGGGAGTTTCTGAGGTAAAGCAGATATCTGGTGATCCCATTGCATCAGCTCCACAGAAAAATTTGGTGAGCAAAGATGTTCCCGTTAATTCGACTTCATCGTCATCTCCTACGTCAGTGTTGCTAGAACATATCCCAAAGGACCAAGTGTCCTCATCAATTTCTAACCCTGAGGGTGCCTCAAAATCTGAGGTGGGAGACAAGGTGAAAAGTAATTCATCAGAAGAGAAGCCGCATGACAGTACACTGTTGGCACCTCAAAATGTAATGCATTCTGTGGAGAAACCAACAAATCAGCAATCCAATACAAGTGATTCTAAAACATCACAGGTTTGTGACTCTTAAGCAACTAAAGATACATTATTAGATTGAAAGAAAACCAGTGGTACATGCTTTTGATCAAATTATATGATTTGTTATTTCTCTGGTGACATGATCTCATGATGGGTGGGATCAAAATCCTAATTAAATTAGACTGGTTGGACTCATGCTTACATCTCATATTGAACAGGAACCAGGTAAGCCTCCAGAGAAGTCCACTGAGGAAATCAACATCATATTGAATAAACAAGCTGAAGATATTGGGAATTTATCACAAAAGGCAACAGAAGCTGCTTCAGTATTAAAAAAACAAGCTGATGAAATTGAAAAGGTTTCACGAAAAGCAACAGAAGCTGCTGCTGAACTCCAAAACCCAGCTGAAGAAACAGGAAATATGTCACAGAAAGCAACAGAGGCTACTTTAGATATGAAAAAATCAGCTGAAGAAATTTGCAGTGCATCACAAAAAGCAAACGAGGTAGTTTCAGAGATTAAAGTACCAGCTGAAGGAATTATAAATGTATCACAAAAGGCAACAGAAGCTGCTGCAGAATTGAGAAAAACATCCGAAGAAATCGCAAATGTATCGCAAAAGGCAACTACAGTAGAATTAAAAAAACCAGCTGAAGAAAGTGTGAGTGGATCAAATAAAGCAACGGAGGCTGCTGCACAATTTAAAAAAGCAGCTGAAGAAATTGAAGATGTATCACAAAAAGCTAGAGAGTCTGATGCAGAATTGAAGAAACCAGCTGAGGCAATAGTAAATGTATCACACAAGGCAACAGATCCCACAGTAGAATTAAAACAATCAGCTGAAGGAGTTGGGAGTGTATCCCAAAGGGAAACAGAGGCTGCTGCACAATTAAAAAAACCAGCTGAAGAAAATGAAAATGTATCGCAAAAAGCTTCAAAGGTTGATGCAGAATTGAATAAACCAGCTGAGGAAATTAGAAATGCATCAGAAAAGCAAACAGGGGATGCTACAGAATTTAAAAAACCAGCTGAAGAAATTGGAAATGCATCACAAAAAGCAACATATTCTACTTCAGATTTGAAAAACCCAGCTGAACAAATAGGAAATGTATTGCAAAACACAAGAGAAGCTGCTTCAGAATTGAAAAAAGTGAGTGATGAAATTGGAAGTGTATCAACAAAAGAAACAGTGGCTACTGCAGAGTTGAAAAAGCCAGCTGAAGAAGTTGGAAGTTTATCACGAAAGGCGACAGAGGCTCCTGCAGAACTAAAAAGGCCACCTGAAGAAATTGGAAATGTATCACAAAACGCAAATGAGGCTCCCGTACAGTTGAAAAATCCATCTGAAGAAATTGGAAGTGTACCACAAAGAGCAAGGGATGCTCCTGCAGAAGTGAAAAAACCAGCGGAAGAAATAGGGAATGTATCACAAAAAGCATCACAGACTGCTGCAGAATCTTTAAAACAAGGTGAAAAAACTGAAAATTTATCAGGAAAAGCAATAGAGGCTACTGCAGAGTTGAAAAAACCAACAGAAGAAATGGGAAATGTTTCACAAAAAGTAAGAGAGGGTCCTGCAGAGTTGGAAAAACCGATTGAAAAAATTGGGAGTGCATCAGAAAAAGCAACAGAGGCTGCTGAAGAATTGAAAAAATCTGCTCAAGAAATTGGAAGTGGAAGTGCATCACAAAAAGCAACAGAGGCTCATGCAGAATTGAAAAAAGCATCGGAAGAAATTGAAAGTGGATCGCAAAAAGCAACAGAGCCTGCTGGAGAATCAAAAAAACCAGCTGAAAATATTGAAAATGTCTGGGGAAAGACAACAGAGGCAACTGCAGGGTTGGAAAAACCAGAAGTTGGAAGTACTTCAGAAAAAACAACGGATACTGCTGCAGAATTGAAAAAACCAATTGAAGAAATTGGAAATGTATCACAAAAAGCAACGGAGGCTCCTATAGAATTGAAAAAACCATCTGAAGAAATTGGAAGTGTATCACCGAAAGTGACAGAGACTCCTGCAGAATTGAAAAGGCCAGCTGAAGAAATAGGAAAGGTATCAGAAAAAGCAATAGAAGCTGGTGTAGAATTAAAAAAAAGAGATGAAAAAGTTGAAAACTTGTTAGAAAAAGCAACAAAGACTGCTGCAGAACTGAAAAACCCAACTGCAGAAATTGGAAGTGTTTCACAAAAAGCAACCAAAGTTTCTGCAGATGAAAAGAGTGGAAGTATATCACAAAAAGCAACAGAGGCTGCTCCAGAATTGGAAAAAACAACAGAGGCTGCTGTAGAGCTGAAAAAACCAGTTGAAGAAATCAAAATTTAACAAAGACTCTATTGAAGATACTGAAAATGTATCACGAAAAGCAACCAAGGTAAACAAAAAATATAGCTTGCATTTTTACTTTTGGATGAATATCACATTCTCTTATCTGTAGAAAACCAGCAGAAAGTAAACACAATACATAACCTAACATTTCACAACATTATTTTTCATTCTCTTTCTGAACATCTGGAGGAAACCTATATCATATGCTTTATGTTTGCATAGAGGCAAAAGAAAGAAATAAAAATAGAAAATAGTCATAATTTTCCAACAAGGAGATAATTGGGACTAATAAATGCAAGCTTTTGTTAAACTGAACAGGAACAAGAAGATTCTCCAAAAAAGAGGCTTGAAGTATTAAATGAAGTTGGTGATCAAGTAGTCAGTGCGAGGAAGACTAGAAGCAGTTAGTGTATAGAAGGAGGTAAAGGTGGACTTCATCAAAGCCAGCTGATGCCAGAGGCAACTTGGAAGCCATCAAAGATGTAGAATGTGAATCTAAAACTTCAGTGAAATATGAACAGGCTGCTGATCGGTCAAACTGAACGGTAAAAATAGTAAAATCATCTGTGCAACTGCTGTAAAAGGATACAGAATATGATGCTTCAACAACTGTTTACCAGATTCATTTGGGTTTCCAGAAGAGTAGAGCAGGACTATTTAAATGTTTATAATCTGTAACATGTTAAATTTCTATTGTCTTTCCCCTTTTCTTGTGAATTGAATGTGGATATCTACTTTGACAATCTATGATGTATATCTCTTCTATCTCATATAAATCATATAGCTATGAAGGCTGAATATATAATTGAAGGTATTCAACTCAACTGAATCAAATCATGATCCAAAATAATTATGAAAATTTATCTATATTGCTTATCTATGACTCCAAGAAAGAAAAAAGTCTAAATTCTGATCACAAATGAAAGAATTATGCATAGTAAAACAAAAACCCTTTTTTCCAGTCTCATTTTTTCCTGTTGAGATCAGACACATTGTACTCTCTAATCTATCTGGGATGAACATAAAATGCCCAAATTACCCTTGAAATTTTTATTTTTATTTTTCTGTTTGGAATCCCTCTGGCAATCACTTTACATAACCGTAAAAAAAAGACCGTCATTTACATCAGACTGGAGGATAGAGTAAGCCAACAAGAAGTCCCCTCTTCCAAACCATACATGCAAAGATTGGTGTTCACAGTTAGAGAAAACTGGGCAAGCTTAATAACCAGAAGAAAGTTAGATTTGACCTCTGATTATTTAAATAACGCAGGAAAGTTGGTGGCATCCTCAAATAGGTAGGCAGTAATATAGTACTGTAGTAAATTTACTGCAATGCAACTCTACAATCTACCACTTGTCAAATTAACTAGAAGTTAGAACACTTCAGGTCTATATATACCTGGGTTGTTCAACTGAAGCTGAGAAGAAGAAGAAGAGATTAGCTTAGCCCAAGATGGACAAAGTAAAGGACTTTAATTGCATATACAGAAACCCCAATGAACCCGTTGAAGCTCGAGTCAAAGACCTTCTTTCTCGCATGACTTTGAAAGAGAAGGTGGGCCAGATGACACAAATCGAGCGCCGGGTCTCCACCCCAGATGCCATTAGAGACTTCTCCATCGGTACCCATCTGTTTTCTATGCATGTCTTTAAGTTCCTTTCACGTATTTTATCAAATACTTGAAGGACAATATCTCTATTTCCTTATGGCAGGGAGTGTACTCAGTGCTGGAGGCAGTGTGCCCTTTGAGAAGGCCTTGTCGTCGGACTGGGCCGATATGGTCGATGGGTTTCAGAGGTCAGCTCTTGAGTCACGGCTCGGAATACCACTGATATATGGGATTGATGCGGTTCATGGGAACAACAGTGTGTATGGCGCCACTATATTTCCTCACAATGTTGGTCTTGGGGCCACCAGGTTAGCTTTCTTCACTCTGTTCCTTCCCTTGATTTTTTTTTTTTTACTTTATGCTTGTGAATGATCCATTTCTTTACTGGTTGTTGTGGACGCTTTGTTTGGTTCCTAAGAAAATGTTGGAAAAGAATTGAAATTTATGTTTGGAGTCCATACTCATGACTCAAAGGATGCAAGTATGTTAATTACTGGAAACTGAATGACAAGAACAATGGATCAAGATTTCATCTTTTCTGGAAGGCCAATTTTGTCTTATATTTTTAATTTATAATCTTTTAATTTGTTTTGGCATTGAGTTAAAACTGAATGATATAAAGAAGGAACACAGAAACAGAGAAGAAAAAAGTGGAGTTAAATTGCTGAATTATAGACTTAAAATGCAATGTCTCGTTACCCCTTTCTAGAATTACTTTACATCTTTCCGGTTGTTGGTGAAACAAAAGAGAGGGAGATTTAGTCTTGTTAGTCCTCCATTTCCTAACTTTCTGACTCTGACAGAGATGCGGATTTGGTTAAAAGGATTGGTGCTGCAACTGCTCTTGAAGTCAGGGCTAGTGGCATTCACTATACTTTTGCTCCCTGTGTGGCTGTAAGTCATTATGGATGTAGTCAATTGCAATTTCTATACAGCTCATCAGATTGCATGATCATTCTAAAATTTGTTTCTTTTGCGGGAAAAGATGCACTTGTGTTGTTGCAATAGCTGTGCAACTTATGTGGATGATCATATCACCAGTATATTCTTTTTTGAATGGATTAGTCAAGCAATTCACTTGAATGGGTTATGACAGGTGTGCAGAGATCCCAGATGGGGAAGATGCTATGAAAGTTACAGTGAAGACACTGAAATTGTTAGAAAGATGACGTCTATTGTTACAGGCTTGCAGGGGCAGCCACCCCAAGGGTATCCAAAGGGCTACCCTTTCGTACTGGGAAGGTATGTAGGAGTTGTTAGTTGATAATTTTCTGGGTATACTGAGACTTTTTCCCGAAAACTTGCCTTCCTTTTTCTACGTATACATTGTATCTAAAATCATGTCATGAAACTTTCATATTGTCCAATTCTTTGATAATTATATTATATCAGTCAAGTGGTTAGCTTCTGTACTCAATTTTTCATCTTTCCTACTAACATATTCATACCTTGATCTTGTATTCCAATACTAAGTCACTGTAACTTTCTTGTACAGATTAGAAATTATTTCTGAAGTTCCATTTTTTTTAATTCCAGAAACAACACTATAGCATGTGCCAAGCATTTTGTTGGAGATGGGGGTACACATAAAGGTCTTAATGAGGGGAATACCATATCATCTTATGATGACTTAGAGAGGATTCATATGGCACCATATCTGAACTGTATTTCTGATGGAGTTTCCACTGTTATGGCATCCTATTCCAGCTGGAATGGAAGTAAACTACATGCTGACCGTTTTCTCCTGACAGAAATCTTGAAAGATAAGCTAGGTTTTAAGGTAAAAAACGCAGATAATGAGTTTTTTTTTTCTTGGTGAGCAAGATGAACCCAAGACCGACCCCTACATACCTATCCATTGCCCTATTAGGTAAAGCGCAAGTACAAGAAAGTAAATCTGTAAGCCTATTATTGACTTGGTTCTATTTCCCCTCCAAGTACAATTTTATTGGCATAGATTCAATAAACATTGCCATTTTGATTGATTATTGATGGCTTTCTGGTCTCTTGATATGCTTCCTACTTCACTTGACGTGCCTTTGCTAACATTAGAATGATATAGTGGAATTCAAATCAATTAACAGAGGCACAGTATTATTGGAGTTAGATGTGACTTTCATATATTTTGTTGGTTTATTTGAATGTAGTTGCTGTAACAATGAAATGCTGTATATCGGAAAAAAATTAACAGGGTTTAGTCTGCTGTAGGGTTTTGTGATTTCTGACTGGGAAGCACTTGACCAACTTTGCGAACCTCGAGGTGCAGATTATCGTTTCTGCATTTCATCTGCCGTTAATGCAGGAATTGACATGGTAGATATTGAACTCCAAGTTTAAAAGCCTAAGTTATTTATTGATATCCTTGATTTTTATTTATTCGTCTAATTTACAAGACGAGGTATGCAGGTGATGGTGCCTTTCAGATATGAACAATTTGTGAAGGATTTGGTATATCTGGTCGAACATGGGAACATATCAATGTCCAGGATCGATGATGCTGTTGAAAGAATTCTAAGAGTGAAGTTTGTTTCCGGTCTTTTTGAGCATCCCTTCTCTGATAGATCTTTGCTGGACATGGTTGGTTGCAAGGTAAGTTTGCAGAGCCAGCATGTCTTACATTCACCTCATTCAAGAACGCATGCTTTGCATATTACCATTAGAAGGTTGCTTGTCGAGCATATTCTGTTTTAAGAATATTACCCCTATTTTGAGGCATGGTGGACTTTCTATGCTTTAAATGTACCAACTGTTATACAAAACCTGTCCCGGTCAATTTAATACCTGAGATACAGTTTTTACTGTTATTACTATTGTACAGCTGCATAGAGATCTAGCACGCGAAGCAGTTCGCAAGTCCTTGGTTCTTTTGAAGAATGGAAAGGATTCAAGGAAACCTTTTCTTCCATTAGACAGAAAAGCTAAAAGAATACTTGTTGCTGGAACACATGCTGATGATCTCGGATATCAGTGTGGAGGGTGGACAGCTACTTGGGATGGTCGCAGTGGCAGGATCACAACTGGTATGGAACTTTGTTATTTTCCCAGGATTTTAATACTAGAAATGGGTATGCATGATAGTATTAATCAATGTGACATTATGTATGACTTCATAAGACAAAGTTCATAGGCTTCTGTATACGTAGTTTCCAATAAGTTTCCTGGTTCAGGTTATTGAACCAAAATCTGCTTTTTAAAGAACTGTCACAAATAAGAGGTTGTGAAAATTCTCTCTTTTTGGGAATCTAGCAATGTGTAGTTAAATCATTCACCCAAAGGTTTTCTTCGGGGAAAAAAATCTAACAAGGAAACTTTGCTTCCTAGTTAGATGCTGTTGTTTTTCAACAACATTGTTAAATCTTACATTGAAATTTTGTAGAGAACAAGGGCTTCGTAGACCATAAATTTCCATGTTTATTATACCTTTTAAGATCGCTGTGATTCCACAGGCACACTTAACTATTTAGAAATTTACATTTTTAAGGCACAACCGTCTTGGAAGCTATCCAGAAGGCAGTTGGAGATGATACAGAAATAATTTACGAGCAATATCCATCAGCAGACACCTTAGCACGTGAAGATATATCTTTTGCAATTGTAGCTGTTGGTGAAGGACCATATGCAGAATTCAGAGGTGACAATTTGGAGCTTGCCATCCCCTTCAATGGAACTGATGTGATAAGCTCAGTTGCTGATAGACTCCCCACATTGGTGATTCTGATATCTGGAAGACCCTTAACTTTAGAGCCTTGGCTCTTGGAAAAGATGGATGCTCTTGTTGCTGCTTGGTTGCCTGGTAGTGAAGGAGAGGGAATAGCGGATGTGATCTTTGGAGATTATGACTTCGAGGGCCTATTACCAGTGTCATGGTTTAAAAGGGTTGAACAGCTGCCGATGAATGCCCTAGACAACTCGTATGACCCTTTATATCCTCTTGGCTATGGGTTGACTTACAATAAGGGAAAATCCTTACAGTGAAAACATTTGAGACTAAGGCCGTTCTGAAATCCTGAGTAGACTGAGCTTCTTGAACCTGTTCAAGCAGAATGGCAGTTCATGAATGAATTGCCCTTGGTGTCAAATGTGTTTGTACTTAATTGAACGTATGAATTCACCCTATTCTTGTCTTATGTTACCTTATTCCCCCGTGCCGCTGTTTCCTAGTCATTATTGTCAGCTGGCATGAAGGATCCAAATGTGATTTCCATCTTTAAGATGAACTATGGTTTCGTGAATAAGGATAATCAATTCAGCCATGAAATCAGTTGTATATGTAAAGCATGTTTGTTGATAATGGATATGATCAAATCAATGCACAATGTCAACTTGCAATTCGGTCTCAGGTCAATAAAGACATAGCAGGAGGACAAGGATTTTCAATCTCATATTCCCAGCAAAAGCTTCAGATCCCAACTGATACTATTGACAATGGTATGTCTTAATCTGTTATACCCTTTTTTCTCGTCCACAGAAGACTTAACGAGATCATTAAGCTTGCATTAACTAATGTTATTCAGATATGATGCATCTTCTGCTTTCCGACCTTCCATATATTCTTTTCTGTGATATGTAGAATGGGTCCCCACAACAGATTATTCTCAGATCTCCATGGGCCACTGAAGCACTTCTACACATAGACCCCTACTGAACTTCCTCTCATCTTTCTTTTGATTTAACCATGAATAATTATATATATATATATATATATATACATATACATACAGACAGCTCTGAAGTGCATGTAGCTAATAGTATTTTGACAGAGAAGAATCAGAATATAGTTGAGAAAAATAGAGAGAAAACAAGATATGGCCGAAAGTAGAAATTGTGATAGTGATGATACTATGTATGTGGTTACAATTAGTTTTTTAGGTGTTAATCAAACTAGCCTAGGAATAAAGTGTAGGGTGCTTTCTTGTCCAAGTTGCAGAAAGGCTTTGGAAAAATATGGTGATTAGTTTTGTCATTTACTGGGCAAAACCTAATTGTAATGACCGTGTTGCCCATGTAGGTCTGGATTCTTTACATAATGGGCGGGACTGGAGAAAACAGTACTGTCCCATTGACCTGCGTGGTTACTTGGCTTTTCATGAAGAAAAAAAAAACAAAAGAAACCAGGTAACAAATAAGTTAAAAAATAAACAGAGAAAAGGGTGGAAACGGAACAAAATGAAAACAGTACAGTTCAACTTGAGCACTGTGTTCATTGTTTGTCATTTTGTTTAACAAGTATGCTCTGAAATAATGAGATTCCTTCTATAATGTTTTCTTTTTTCTTTTTGTTTTAATTAAAGAGAGCTGAATTGTGGAGAGAGTTCTTTTTTTGGTCTGAAAAATTGTGGAGAGAGTTTAAGAGATAAAATGTCTTGTATATTACACTAGGATTACTAATGAATAGTAATTCATCACCATCCATCACTTACCTTACTAGTCTTTTGGGTTGAGTGAGTGGCAAATGCCTAGCTCATTAGGGTTTAAATTTTAAGTCATGTTCGAGTAGGGTAGAATGTCATGGACAGGAACCCTATATCAGATAGGAAGGAGTCCGATCTAGGGTTTATAAGGGTGGAGTAAACAACATCACCTAACAAGTTTTTCTTTTTGGTTCAATGCTGCAATTAATTCCAAAACAAAAAACTTGTTGCAAAGAGATAGGCAAAACCTAACTTACAAAAGTAAGTTTGTAAGAGCATCTCCAGTACCGAGATGTAAAAGTAACGTAAGTCACATTTACATCCAAAGTGACTACAGTGGGAGTGTGTATTGGGTTGTAAATTTGCATCAATCACCTACCTAATTACTGTCATTGGGCTTTATGGAGCTAAATAGTAGGTAATAATTGTTAACTTGTCTTATTTGACGGCAAATCACTAATCACTAGATCAAAGTAGCACTTAATTAGGAGGAAGATTCTTCTTCCAAATAAATAAAAGAGGGAAGGAGAGGAAAATAAGTCAATGATATTCCCACCCAAAAGAGAATCTCAAAGCCATGTAGAAATATGAAATTATAAAGACTAAGAAAAAGGTAAACAGGTCTTTCTGCAAATAAAAAGCTACTTAATTTGTCTCCAAGATCGGGCATCACAAGTTTAGTCTAGATTTGTTAGAGAACAGTGAAATCTTTAACATTGTATTTAGTTGGTAGGTGCCGTACACTTTAGAATCTGAAAACCACCATGCTCAAAAACCAAATCCCACAGAGAGAGAGAGAGAGAGAGAGAGAGAGAGAGAGAAATGACACACAAAACAAATTACAGAAAAATATGAACCACAAATTAAAATACATTAGCAGTGTAATCTGATCTAAATCTTAGTCTCTTGTATTTTTTATGTACAATAAAATCACTAATCATCGTTCGTAGCTAGCTAGTAGGACGGGGGGATCTTGTTTCTAATTATAAGAGGATCTCATATAAACAAACAAGCCAGAAAAGTGATTGAAGCATAAGATGCTTTGAGTTAGTGCAAGAAGACTCAGCATTTGATCTTTCTAGGTTTGAAGTTTCAAGGTCTTGCCCAGTCAACTTGGCCATTTTGGTATCAAAGTTTCGTGAGACAGTCTAAAAGAGTTAAAAGTAGGTAGTCTTACCATGAAATTCCAAGCTGAGTGCTCTGTGACTTGGCTAATTTGAAACCCAGCATCCAGTACCCTTTTCCTTCTTTCAATTATTGTTTTTTATTTTAAAGGAAAACAACTGGTCTAAACTCACACACACAACACGGATGCTATAACTTGAACTCAGGACCTTGCCTAGTGAAGCAATTACTCCAAATCACTACATTAGTAGGTCCTTTGCAAGCCATAGTAAAGATTTAGATTATCCCAAGCAGACAGACATAGCAATATGGGATGGGATGCTCACAGAATTTTCTACCATTATAATTTTTGCTCTTATTCTAATTAATATAGTGGCAAAATTAGAAGTCATAGTCATTTGACTAAAATTCAAATATTAAATAAAAAAATAAAATTCAGAAGATCCCATGCTTATTAAGTTAATCATAATTAATGTTTGATATTTATCATAAAGATTCATGACCCGTGTAACATCATTGAATATTAATATGCAGGTGATGCCTAAGACATACTGTTCTTTCACCATTTGATTGAAAATGCTTGTCCTTGATTATGCCTGTTCTTTCATTATCCATTAGACCTTGGAATTTTATTTATGTCTGTTATCTGCTATCCGATGCATTATCTCCTTCCGCATTCCATTCTTAACTAGAGCTAGAGGAAGGAACCATTCTTAAGCGTTTAGCGTACTGTGTTTGCCCCAAGACCCTTACCCGGACTCTAAAAAGTAAAAACCATTATTTCTCATACATGCTCCTGTTCATCTTTGATGCCTTCTGCAATAATTCACCACTCCCTTATCATTACAGAATATGAAATCCATAGGGGGGGTGGGGGGTACAACTAGGTTTTGAGATGCTTCACCTCAGTTTCATATTTCGTACGTATTCCAAATTCCACGAAATACTTTGATCTTGTTCCCCTCAGATACTATTATGCTAACTCAAAGTTCTGAATGACATATTTACATGAAACCATGAAAAAAAAAGAGAAAAGCTCAGGTAAAGCTATTACTAATGAACTAAAAGACCATAATGGCATATCAAGCTGCAGAGGATTGAGAAGAGCTGCTAGATCATCCGTACGGGTAGTGCTGTGCGGATTGCATCTGGAAAACCATATTTTGAGGTCCATAGTAAGAGTTATTAGGAGCACCTTTGTGCAGATCTTGCCCCTGCATTTTAAGTCCATATGAACTAATCCCATAAGGATGGGACATGAACATATTTCTATGTGCTTGATTGAAAGCCATGTTTGCTCCACCGCCTTGCTGGTGATGCCACTGAAACGGAGTCCTGGCAGTGGCAGCAGAATTTGGCTGCTGAGGCACAGATGAGTGCTCAGGAGAGAGAGGCCTTTTATTGTCTGGAGATGGAGTTCTCATGTCGTTGAGATTGACGGTTGTTATGTCATGGATGCTGGCTCTTCGCTTATCCTTCCCCCCTGAAAGCTGCCTGATAAAGTACTTCTGTGCATGACTAGCCACTTGAGTCGGTGTTCGAGTTACCACAAAATTGCGTGAGATGTTCCTCCAGTCCCCTTTGCCATACTTTTTCAGCCCCAGTAGAAACAGCCTATACACAATCATGAAAATATTATGTCAAAAGAATGGCTGAAAAACAAAACACCTAAGCTAGAGTTCTGATCTTGCTTTGATATGCAGTCCCAAAGTTTTTTTCACACTTCATATATGGCTTAGATGTGAAAAAAAAATCATCTAAAATGTTAACTTCAAGCCAATTCTACTTTAACAGCTCAAATGTAAAAGTGAAATAAACATTACATTCTGAAATTTACACTGGGAAACTTACTTGTGTTCATCTTCAGTCCATGGAACACCTTTCTTTCTTTCATGATCAGCAGGCCTAGCTGATGAAGATCTCTTACCACCAAGCCCATAAGACTGCTTGAACCCATCATAGCCATGTCTATTCACCCACTCCAATGTGAATGGAGAGGCACTATAGCCAGGAATTGGAACCAGCCCTGCTTCTATTTTGCCAACATCAACTTCCAATTCCTCATACTGCTTCATCACATCCATTGCTGTCTTCCCAGGTATCAGTGCTGCCACCTTAAGCCAGCGGTCTGGTGTGTCCTTGTCGTGCACCGCCAAGGCGTTTTCGAACATTTTGTTCTCTGCCGGGGTCCATTGTGTGCTCTTGCTCTCTTCAAGAAGCCAATTTGAACTTGAAAAATAGGATGAAGGCGATAGAATTTCCATTTCAAACTTCATGATATCAAATTCAAGATCTCAAATTGACGCTTGCATAATTGACAAATTGGATGAATTTCTGATTTCTTGAATTCCCAACTGATGAAATTGGATATGGTACTGAGAATTGGGTTGAAAACAGAGCAAGAGGGAACCCTTTCAGGAAATGCAGATAGAGAGAGAGCGGTGGAGGTTTCAGAATGATGAAAGGAGAGTTAAATCAAGGGGCATTCTGAAAGGAATCAGAATACCTTTTTTCCGCATAGGCACACCCTGAGGAATCTAGAAAAGACCCACCTTTTCAAAATTCAAATAAATGTCTTTAAATCTTTATTTTTAAGAAGAAAAAAACTAAAATAGTTTAGCTGAACCCATTGAAGAAGTCACAGAGATGATAAACAGAGAACAGATTAAGGCAGTCTCAGAAAATGAAATTAGAATCTTGGTAGAATTTCAGAAGTGGAACTAAAACACTTGTATCTGCAGCTTCTTCCACTTCTTGGCATCCCAATTGGGCAAGCAAAAGAAACTGGAGAGAGAGAGAGAGAGAGAGAGAGAGAGAGAGAGAGAGAGCAAAAAGGCTGCTAATGGGGAAAACCCAATTGGGGACGAGTGAGGGAGGCTCTGAAACCAGGGGAATTGGAGCAGTCAGTGGAAAAAAGTTGGGAAAGATTTCTTCTTTCCTCTTTTTTCCTTGAGGCCTGAGCAACAAAGAAAAGAGAAAAAAGAAAACAAAAGTGTTGTGTTTGCTATGAATGGAAAGAGAAAACTACAGAAGCTCAGATAAAGCAAAGCTAGCAAGCTTCAAGAAATGAATCTATTTTTGCTAAAATCTTTGAAGAGAGAGAGGGAAGGGAAGGGAAAGCAGAGTTTGAAGGTGGATGGCTGTGATTGGATGTTAAGATGTTTGTAGATACTGCAAATTGTGAAAAAGTTCCCTCTTATTATAATGCACACTCTCTCTGTTTTGGGCATTTTTAATTTTTTTTAATTTTTTCCACAACAAAGATTAAAATAAGGTCTAAAAATACTCTTTCTTTCTTTATTTATTTTCTTATTTTTGAGTTGTGAGGGAACAGGTGGGCTGGCAGCTCATGATAATTGATGGAAGCTCACCTTAGTCACCGTTGCTGCGCTTGTCTATGGTCTCAACAGCAAAACACCCACTCTACTCACAACCGTTGGATTAAATTAAAATCATCATGAAGAAAGATGATTGGATTTGATAATAAGTCCTTTTGTTTTCTTGGTGAGATCAGAAATCCTTTTCGAACTCTTTTACATCTTGCAACTTGAGGTGGGCCCCCTCTTGTGGTTTTACACCAATGTCTCTATCAGGACTCTCGTTGGAGGCTCTCCTACATAATTGTAAAGGCTATGATCTCAAGGGGCTAGGTCCGTTATAAGAAGCCATTCCGACACGTGTTACAGTTTAATTGGTTGGCCAAAGTCCCTCCCCGTAAGAGCAACTCCACCCCTTAGGGCAAAGTCTAAGGCAAGGGCAAGCAAGGGCAAGCAAGGGCTGACACTATTCACGTGAATAGTGTCAGCCTTGCCATTTGTGGTTCCACCCACAAGGGCAAAGTCTAGGGCAAGTCTAGGGCAATTACTATTCATTGTACTTTATTTCCTATTTTTTAATACTTTAAATCATTAATTTTGATAATCTTTTGTAATTAAATTTTCGGATAAGATTTTCGGATGTGAATCTCGGTTGCCACGTGTCTTATTCCAGATAAAATTTTCGGATATTCATTAATAAAAATTATAATATCAGATTTCCGATAAAATTTTCACCCTATAAAATTGTGCCGCGTGTCCCATGTCAGATAAGATTTTCAGATAATTTTAAAAAATTATAATGTCATATTTCAGATAAGATTTTCACCCTCTAAAATTGTGCCACGTGTCCCATGTCTGATAAGATTTTCAGATATTTTTTTCAAATAGTGATCTCAGATTTCAGATAAGATTTTCACCCTCTAAAATTGTGCCACGTGTCATCTCTATCTTCTGAATCCCTCTATATAACTACACCATCAACACCACTCCTCTCACACAATCTCTGATATATTCCTTCATTTCTCAGATTTTACAATTTCCCATTATACTCTCAATGTCAAACTTCAGGAGGGTGTTGGAGAGGCAACAGAAAGAATGGGAAGAAATCCGGCGTAGACGTGAGGAAGAAGATCGGGACGCCGATGAAGAAGAGGAAGAAATGCTTGAAGTAGCGGCGGTGTGTATGATGAATCAATCAAGCCAACACCATCGTCGTCGTGCCCCGAATGTGGAAAGACGCAGAGAGTCTCGGGGTAAGAATCTCTTGGAGGATTACTTTATCCCAAATTCGTTATATCCTGCTCATAAATTTCGAGAGAGATATAGAATGCAGCCACATTTGTTCCAAAAAATCATGCATGATATTTGTAATTACGACACATACTTCATTCAAAAGCATGATGCTGTTGGAGTTTTGGGTCTTATCCCGGAGCAAAAACTTACAGCTGCTTTGCGGATGCTTGCTTATGGGGCATCTGCAGAGCAGGTGGATGAGATTGCAAGGATGGGAAAATCTACTATCCTAGAGTGCTTGGTGAGATTTTGTGATGCAGTGGAAAATTTGTACACGAGGGAGTACCTTCGCAAACCCACTCCGAGGGACCTGCAAAGGCTTCTACAAAAAGGCGAGGCTCGAGGTTTCCCAGGAATGATCGGAAGCATTGATTGCATGCATTGGCAGTGGAAGAATTGTCCTACTGCGTGGCAAGGAGAGTATGGGAATCGGAAGGGCCAAAAAAGTATCATTTTGGAGGCCGTAGCTTCATTCGACACTTGGGTTTGGCATGCCTTTTTTGGGGTTGCCGGATCTCAGAATGACCTCAATGTCCTTGGTCAATCCCCGGTGTTCGATGAGGTATTGCGAGGTCATTCCCCTCAGGTCACATACCAAATCAACAATACCGTATACTCTGGGGCCTACTACCTTGCCGACGGAATTTATCCTAGGTGGACGACATTCGTGAAAACAATTCCGAATCCCCAATCCGAGAAGGAAAGAAGCTTTGCTTCCTTTCAAGAAGGTTACAGGAAAGACGTGGAAAGGTGTTTCGGTATCTTGCAAGCTCGTTGGGCAATTATCAGGGGTGCTGCTCGGATGCTAGACGAGGAGGTGCTGAGGAGTATTATGATGACTTGCATCATCCTCCACAACATGATTGTGGAGGATGAGTATGACTACGATGCTCCAGAGGTGTTTGAACCCGATCCTATGAACACGGCGTTGACAAGAATATATGAAAGGCCGATAGGACCAAATGGACTACCATTGGAGCCCGAACCGTTACTTCAGGATGGTCGATTCAACAACCCCATGATTGATCGTTATCAAGAAATGCAATCTTCATATGTTCACGAAAGACGTCAAGTTGACTTGATCGAGCACTTGTGGCAGATGAAAGGCAATCACAATGGATGAAGGCTAGATTTGTGCTTTGTTTGGATTTATGCTTTTTTTTTAATTATGCTTTGTTTTTGTGTGTTGTGTTTTGTGGAATTATTGCGAGGTCTTTTTTATTATTATGCTTTTATGTATGGTTTGTTTTGTGTGTTGTTTGCAATAAATGAAGGTTTGTTTTTAATTAATCTTTGTGAGGAATGCTCAAATGTTTTTAATAAGTAGTCCAATTATAGAATGCTTTTTTGATTGAATAAAAAAGAAACAATACAACAAATTAAAGGATAATACAACAATTTAAAAAAAATACAACAATTATAAAAAAATACAACAATACAATCTAATGGTTTTCATCATTTAGCCAATCCGTATTGCTAGGTCCGTCGTCATGGAAAAGTTTTCTTCTCATCACATCCCTTCGTTTATGTTTCCAATAGGCCTTTGTTTCAGGAGACATATGGCTCGTATCCATGGCCATGATTTTCATCTCTTTGTCATCCTCGTCTTTTTCTTTTGCATGTTGCTTTTCAATTGCAAAGGCTTCCAATCGTGCCTTGTCCGCTTCATCTCTCCTCAAGTCTCTCTCCAATCTTAGAGAGTTGTTCTTAGCTATTTGCTCGAATATTTGAACACAATCAATGTTCGAAGTGCCCCCTCTCTTGGCCTTTGCCGCCTTTCTCCCAATAGGTCTCGGCGGACGTGGGAGTGGTGACTCCGTTTCCATTGGGGAGTCCAATGGTGAATCGGTTAATGGCGATTCGTGGAGCGGCGTCTCATGCAACACAACCGGGGGTGCGGTAAGAATAATTTTGAATCTGGAACAATCCTTGACAATTTCCCAACATTGGAAATGCACAAAACTTTTTTTCCCTTGTCCCATGGCACCGAACCACATTTGTGCTTGTATGATCTATTCAAAATAAATAATTGGAAGTGCATTAAAAAAATATACAATGCAAGAAATTATAAACTATTTTGAAATGCAAGAATAAAATTGATTATGTAAATAAATATAGACAAATTGAAAATGCAAAAACAAAAAATAAAGATTATGCATGAAATTATAAACATATTTGAAATGCAAGAATAAAATTGATTATGTAAATAAATAAATCCAATTAGGAAATGCAAAAATAAAATAAACATTGTGCAACAAAAAGAAATAGAATATGCAATAAAAAAAAGTTACATTAAATTGATTAAAATGACAATTAAAAATATTTTACCTCATCGGAAAGATTCGCACCGCTCCGAATGTTCTCCTTTGCTTTTGTCAAGGCATTTCTCCATTTCCCTAACTCTTTGTTTAGAATTTTCCATCTACTAGACAAAGCCATTTCGGTCCGAATGGAACCCGATCTTTGACAAAATTCTCCATGAATTTTGCTCCACATATGATGGAACTTCATCTCATTGCCCGTGATAGGGTCATGACTAACGTTCACCCAAGACTCGCACAACGCAATATCTTCCTGGGTTGACCACGAGCCTCCGATTTCAACAGAAGATGCCATTTGTTTATTTTCTACAAATGGAAAGTAGTACAAAAATGTGAGTGGATAGTAAAAAATATTAGAAGGAGAAGAGTTTGTATGGAATTGGTGTGGAAAGTGGAAAATATGAGTAGAGAGTAAAAAATATTGGAAGGAGATGAGTTTGTATGGAGATTTGGTGTGGAAAATGAATTATGTGAGTGGAGAGTAGAAAATATTGTATGGAGAAGAAATTGTATGAAGATTTGGTGTTGAAAGTAGATAAAATGGTTAGGTATTTATAGGGAAAAAATACATACATTTTTGGTATTTTTTTAAAAAAAAATTTCAGAATTTTTTCGGATTTTTTCGGATTTTTTTAAAATTTTTTTGGCCAAAAAAATGAGAACCGTAGGATTTCTGAAAAAAATCCAATCGGAGCCACCCGGTTCCGACACGTGGCATGTAACCGTTGGTGGTGACGTCAGCGCTGACGTCACCTGAACTCGGGCTCGAGCCCAGTCGATTTTCGCCCTTGGGCCTGCCCGGGCTCGTGGGACCCGCAGCTTGCCCGGGCTGCTTTGCGCGCGCTGGAGCTGGACTTGGGCTGATTTTTGCCTTTTGCCTGGGCCAACCCCTGGCGCTGTACATGCTCTAAAGAGATGCAATGTTGGAATAAAACTTATCCATACCGTCCGTGTATACATTTTACTCTGCATTCTCTTCTCTTTTGTGAGGATAAAGAAAGAAAATAAATTGTTATACACCTTGTCGTACACAAGTTTCTCTCTAAAAGATAAACAAGAATTATATCGGAATTTGGTAAGTGTAGTAATAGAGTTTTTATCAAAAATAGTCAAAATTTACCTCTTATTCTCATAAATGTCAGTTTTTAAAAAAACTTTCAAAAATAGCAAAAAACTCACTTAATGCCATCAAAACTAAAACTCACGTAAACCTAAAAACATAAAACCTGCAATCTTTGTTTTCATTTGATTTCCAACATATAATCTCTCCTATGTTTCGATCAATGTTGTATCATTGGAGGACTTGAACCATGAAGCTTCCCTCAAGCCTATATATCTTTCACTGAGTTGCATAGCAGTACAACTACTGGTACAAGCGTAAGTCATTTGAATCATGATCACCATTCATCATATGTTTGCTCAAAGGCCTGTGTTTGATGATGCGCTTCTAATTGCTTCGATGGTACCAGTCCAATGATATAACATTGATTGAAACTTTGTTTTTATTTTTGAAATCAAATTGAAAACAAAGATGCAGGATTTGCCTTTTAGATTGATGTGGGTTTCAGTTTTGAGGGCATTGAGTATTTTTAAGTGAGTTTTTTGCTATTTTTAAAAGTTTTTATAAAAATTGACATTTATAAAAGTATGAGGTAAATTTAACTATTTTTTTATAAAAACTCAATATTCTTACTACACCAACACTAGACTCACAAGTCGTTAGGTTAGTATAAATGGGAGTAGGGTAACACATTAGGATTAAGATAGTTATAGAATTCAAATGTATAAAAAAAATTAATAATAATATTAGACTCGCAAAATTTGTTGACCAAGTATTTTGTTGTTAAAAAGAAATGAGGTTCATAATAACCCAAATTTGAATAAATGAGAGATTGCCACATCATTGGGTGATCGTATTGATCTGCCAATGAGATGGATCCACGTAATTGGGGGAAGAACTCAAGTCATGGACCCGAGTGTACCTGATTTCCTACGCGTAATCACAACCCATTCAACCAACCACCGCCCCTCAGCTCACTTATTCTTTTCTTTGCCCTCTCAAATGTTGGCTAGTGGAATTGAGTAGGAAAGTGATGCCGTATCCACTCAATTATGTGCGCGTGTACTTCACTCTTGAATCTAAAAACATCATCAATGGGACCCACTAAACAAATCAAATCATGTGATAGACACGTGTGAGCACGCGCTTAGTATACGGTTGTCGCTTTAGGTTTTGGTTGCTCTATAATACAACCAATACAACTAGGGGGTCCCCTTCGGATGTGACCAACTGCTCCACTGCTCTCTCTCTCTCTCTCTCCCCCTATTCTTTTCTTTTTTGTTCGAAATCTCCCCTTTTTTTTGGGGTCAATTTTTCCCTATTCTTTTCTCTCCTCTTCAAAATCTGATAGGCACCCTACACCAGCCTTGGTCTTTCCCAGTTGAAAGTTAGATGATCTGATCTGGGTAATTGTCATCCGTTGATAAATCTAAATTTTATTAAAACTTGTGGCTAGCGTACGTGAGGGATTGTTAATTGTTAATAAAGTCCTCTCACAATAAATTAACAATCCCTCACCATAAGTTTCCCATGAATCAATAACTAACATTCACTTTTGTACATCTTAATCATTGTATAAAGTGAAATATCAATCACTAAAATCAATTCATGGATTTGTAAGTGATGATTAACAAATAATAGAAATATGTGTCATGGTACATTTTACGTTAATCAATACTTGACATTCACCCACACTACACGTGTAAAAAAAAAAAATCATTCACAAGCACTAAAAAGAGACAGATCAATCCAGTTAAAAAAAATAGCATGTTTTCAATAAATAAAAACTAGTCGCTAAATTTAATTCCATGCAATTGTTTTTTTATTTTATGTGACAAAAACATTCTCACATAGATTTTTCTCTCCGGGTTAGCCATATAATAAGTTGTTCATGTGGGCCATCAAATTTAGAGTCGTGCATAATAACTAATAAGAGGGTAATAAGTACCTTGGGAAATGTTTAGCAACTAATCTGAAATCATTAGCAATGCCATTTTATTTTATTGGTTGTAACCCATGCCTAATTATTTGGGCCATAAATAAATGATAAAATTGGGCTGGACTATAGGGAAGCCCAAGTACGAAGATGCTAAATTTGTACATCATGGCAACAACATGTTCTTTTATTGGTGGAAGACATTGTTGACTGGGGTTTGGGGCCACCACCATCTTTAAGAGCACCTCGAATCTCGCACCTTTTAATCAATACGACAACGTGTCCATTAATGAGCTAAGGTCCCTATCTCCACAGTTGCCCTCTCCTCTCTCACCTCCCATAACATTGCTGTCCTTTGTGTGAGTAAATCATGTCTTGTCATCGCTTGTATACTTTACGTGTTTATTTTTACCATTACGTGTTAAATCATGTCTATATACACCCAACGATAGGAGAGACAATTTGTGATTGAAAAGTAAAATAAGCAAAAAGTTGGCAGTAAAATACGATTACGTGTTTCTGACAAGTAACTCGTGAATATATTATAATATAAATAGATATTTATTGGTAAATATATACATGAGTGTATTCCAATATCTTAGTAAATTGTTAAAATGACCTTATCTTGGCTTCACACAACCCGTTGCCACACCTAGACATCAAGTAAATTAGAAGTTAATCTAATAGTTATGGTAAAGGAAGGTTCACAATTATAATTGGAAAGCTGGACTTGAGGAACATGTGTTAATTAAATTGAGGTTGCCATTATAAAAAGGGAAAAGTTTGGCTTCTTAAGATTGAGAGGAGCGCCTCCTTACCATCAATATAGTTTTGAAATGTGTTAAATTATTTTAATATTCTTATACTTTTTTGTTGAAACTTTGTCAATGTTGCTGAAATTTGACAAGTGTCAAAATCCCATTGACTTTAAGAAGGATCTCCTCCTCAGTTTTTTAAGGAGCCAAATCATGCTCCCGAGTTTCTCACATGTGATCGTACATCGGGAATATGGTTTTTCACCAAATAAAAATTGTAAGTTAATATGTAGCATTTTCGCAAGTTGTGGCTTTGGTCACATTATATTCTCCGCATATGCATATTGTTAGGCTGAGCGCATGCAGCAAAGCGTGGGGAACAGGAAACGAAAGAAAACAAATTGGAGAGTTGTTTTTAGTAGTTAAAATAATATCTAATCAAATAACAACAATAATGAAAGGTCTTATTAGCTGCCTCTTCAAATAAAATGCACAATGTGCTCCTTTCAATTTTGTTTTATTTTAAAAAGGAGTGGCATTATTATCATTCCACGCAGATATCTACTCCGCTTTTTCTTTTCTTTTGTAAATAATAAAAAATAAATAGTATTTTATTCAACTCATCTGAAAAATATTCTTAAAATACTTCTAACAACTTTTTTTTTTTTTACTTTTCTTATTATTTCAATTTTTTATTTTTTTTATGAAGGAACATGCCACTTGCTTGTTACTCCTTTTGTTACTTGTTGGTTTTGTAGTACAATTAAAAGTTACACATTTCCACGTTTGGAATTCGACCGGGATCGAATCATCGTACAATTACTTAAAAAGTAACAATCACTCAATCCAATTTCAATGAATTGGTATTGAAATTCAAATATAAAGTCAAGTGGGATTAGTTTTAAAAAAAAAAAAATTTTAAAAGCCCCAACTCCCCGGTATTTTGGAGCCCTTGTAATTGGGCAAGAATAGTGTTGTTGGAAATGGACATATGCAATTATGCATGAAGAAAAAAAAAATTGCAGGCTTCAATAATGGAATAGAGGTTGGGGGGTGCTTGGGCACCACCACCAATTTGTTGCCATTAAGGGAAAGATTCTTTATTTTTCATATGCTCCCCCCTTTCCCTAAAAGTCAAAAAGTCAGACAATATGATTGAGATTTGAGGCATCTCCACCGGTATGCGTGTGCATCAACTTCATGTGCGCTCCGCATCTCACAATAACTTTTTTTTTTTTTTTCCTTTTGCCTCAAGTCACTTGCCCTATTAAAATATACCAACATCAACAACAATAATAATTTCCCCACTCTGTTTTATATAAGAAATTGGTTGTACCATATGAAATTTGACTTTAGTGTAAACATCTTGAGTAGTGTAATGTAGAAAATCCTATATGTATATCTAATTCAAATTTGAATTTAAGTAAAGTAATGTAGATATCAATCAAATTAATGTACGAACATTTTGCGTGCAAACGCAATTCAATGAATCGTGATTAATTTATATTCAAATAGAGAACGATAAACCCGTAAAACTAGCGGCTATAACCCGGATTCAAATATGATGTGAATTCGCATTGTACTATATCGTATATCCCATCCCACCAATGTGATTGATATAACATATCTATTTTGCCAAATGCTTTTAATGTGAACCGTGTGACTTTGAGACGAAAGACAGCATGGGCGACTGAATATGGTCCCAATTGAAAGCCCACTGAATAAAACATGATGCAATTACCTGCTGGACTATAGTTTGTGACTTTTGTGATGATTGGGCTAAGAATGGGTTGGTCGGTCTTGACAACAATTCGCGGTGTCTGGTGAAAATGACATCAGTGAGACAACTCCATTGTAAGGCTCAAAGGATTTGAAATTGATTTGAGATACTGATGCATATAAGTTTTACTTTTTCCCGGGTAATACTTGAGAGATTGTCGTTTAGTACGTTAAATTGCACTGACTAATTTATGTCGGATAATATTAATCTGTTTCGGAGAGTATTGATTGTTTATTCATAATATTATAAGATGTTTGGTATTATTTTGGATAAATAGTATGACTAAGTTATACTGTGTTTGGTGTTGTTTCGGATAACATCAGATCATACTATTTTCTTTTAAAAAAATTATTTGATAATTTAAGTGGAAATTAAAATTCAAACGAAGCGAATTTTTTTTGGTAAGATTCATATGACAAGATTTTTTTTCATTTGTTTTTGCCATGATCTATTAGATAAGGTTACATGAACTAGCTCATTATCATAATTGTAGTGTCTCATAAAAATTCCAACATACTCAAATACGTTAATAAAAACAGTTCCAAATAATGTATAATTCAAAGTGATCACATACTAAGGTGATAAGAGTAAAAGGGAAAGTTGTTCATAAACTAAACTGCATCAAAAAGTTAATCACAACTCCCTCGCCCAAGTACGAGAAATACAAATGCTTTTCTCATAGCACCATCCAATGTCAGGAATGTTCTCTCATCACTTGCTTTCTCCAAAATTAGCCTAGGTGCCTTAATTTGGTCATCGATAGACAAATACATCTTTGCCTGTGGGAACTCTTAATCTTGTTGGTCTACTAATTGCATATCATAACACCCTAGAATTAGAAGCAGATCCTTCCCAACCAGGGAAAACAAATATAAATTTCATGTCAGGACTACAACTGAAATTGGTACTTAGGTGACGAGGAGTAAATTTAAAAGATATTCAACCAAGAACGCAACAAACTTCACACACTCTAGACCTTGACCAAATACTCTTATGACTAGTCAACTGTCAGATATGAATTATACCAAACAATAACATACACAGAGCATACCAAGATGTACCTGCAAGCCTAGAGAATTACTAGTGACAACCTAGGCACTCAGAAGGACCCGTCAATCTAGGCATTCCCTGTGCTAGCAACAACTATGGTGAAAGTGTGTGAAGACAACATAATCAAGCAAACACCAAACAACAGAAAAAGATGACTAGTCAACCGCACAAATTCAGATGACTAGTCAACTATCAAGAACACAAACTCAGAAAATTTACAGAGATGGAAACCAGAAATTGTTCACCCAGAAACCCACCATTGAGAAAAACTGGGGGTCATCAACTGACCAGGCAATCCACTAAGCAAAAAGATTCTTACATAGAACACTAGCAAGCTCAAGAAATTCCTAGGTCTATTTAGGAAGATGAGCTATACCTCATTTGTGCAATCTTCTTCTCCAACTTAGCAAAGCTTGAAGCTCAATTCTTCATGGTAATGACAGCTCATTCTCCAGCTCTTTCATCCCATGGCACTAGCTTGCAAGCTCTAACTTAGACAGAAATGAAATTTGGATTCATGGAGAAAATGACCAATTTCTTCAAGAAACCATACTCTTGAAGAAATCAATCTTGAATCTGACCTATATATATATATATATATATATATGATAGAGTGTTTGATCTAGCAAGATGAAGTTTTCATATTTCAAATGCAGTTTTCAAAAAGAAACAATTTGGAAAACTCAAAGATGAAAAATATGAAGGTTACTCTTGAGGAAGAAGAATCGAAAGTTTGCTATGAAACTTTCCAAAACTTGTCCCCAAAAGTGACGGCTGCCATGAGGAATTCTTTGGCTTTTACCAAAAATTTCTAGGTCAGAATAGACACATGACAGCTGAGAAATTCGTAGAAAAGGACAAACAAATGGTTAAGCCCCAGTTGGAAACAGTGAGCTGGAAATCCTAATTGAAACAAAGGTTGACTAGTCATACGAAAGAAAGATGACTAGTCATACGAATGCACGATGACTAGTCATACGAAAGAAAGATGACTAGTCATAATCTTCAGAAATTTAGTGAATGCATTGTAGTGTAATGCAGAATTTACCTTTGTCAAACGCATTATTTTCCATCAGAATGTAGGCAGATAAGAACACCTAGAGAAGTAATTCTTAATCTAAACTTAGAGCTTGGGAAACTACAATGATTGTGCTATTACAAAATTGTCAAGGGAAGCCAAAAGAAAAAACTCAAAATGCATACATTAACACAAACTCCCAATACATTGGTTGTAACCACCCCCTTTTGTGTTCGATATCTTGGCTTATCTTGTTTAGGGACACGAACCCTAATGTAAGTCCCATCCAACGCCCCCAAGTGTTTCTACGCAATTAAAAAAATTACGGTACCTTAGAAACTGAACTCTTAAATATGGTAATAAAATTGACCAATCTTAATTTAATTTTACAGTACCTTAAACCATCTCCATCTATTATCAGTGCAATTATCAAGTATGAGTTCCGGCACCTTCAAAAGTCTATCTTGTAATCTTAACACTCCATGCATGATTGCATTGAAGGACCTACTAATAGTCTTCCATTATCATGGACCAATTGACATAAAAAATGGAAAGTTCTCCTACCCATCCTAATTTGGTTTACACATTGGATGTCATCAATTCCTATAATGCTATCTAAATAATTTGATTGAGTAGGTCTCATCATAGAAACTTCTAATCCTAATGTATCAAATTACTATATCATAAACAAAGAATTAAACATTCAACAAATTACTATATCACAAACAAACAATTAAACATTCGACAAAAAGGAAAAACTCATAATTAATTTTCACAAAAATTTAATAAAATATGAAATATATAAAGAAAGAAAATAAGATAGAAGAACCATATTGGATAGAGTACGAGAGAGAGGGATATAGATACCTAAAAAATGGTGAAAAGAATAACCTATATAGAACATAGCAGAGAAGAAACCTAGGGAGAAGAAGATGAAAATAACATCTGACTTTTACTTGAAAGTGTGTGTTCTTTTCCCCTAATTGTATAATTAAGCATGTATTATCTAAACGGGGATGTGTGAGTTGTATTAGTTAGTCAGGTAAGAGAGTATTAAAAGCACAACCCATTTAAAATAGTCAGGTAATTAAATAATACAAGTTAACACCATACACCTGACATGGACTGACTATTCACATTTATTTGCCCGAGCGAACTCTTTATTATTTATATATGCTTACCCGAAACTATTCACCCTAAACACTCACTATTCATCCATGTTAACATTCACTTCCGTTATAGGCAACGGAGGAAATTGACTACAAAATTGGGTGGGTGTGCTGAAGTGTGGGGATATAGTGGGTGGTGGCTTGGGGTCCAGGGTTAGCTGGACCTGGAAGGCTGGGGGAAGAGAGGGTGATATTTTTTAATAGACAAGCAGAAGAAATAACTTAGAAACGTATAAGAATTAGACCAATTTTAATTTAACCATCTAAACATACCTTTGAATCACGCATAAGACCCAATTTTTCACGCGTTTTAAATTTAACCAGTTTGAAATTTTTTTTTTGGTGCCAAAGTTAAGAAAGGGGGTGGGTTCTTTCGCACAAATTGTCAATGTGTTATATGGATTCGAACATGAGACCATTGTTTTGCATATAGTAGTTGTGGTTGTTAAGATTTCAGAGGGACGGACCCTTGACCCACCACTAGCAACATCGATATTGTCCCCAACTTAACCACCTATGTAGCAGGTGTGAGGTTTTATACAAAAGACCTCGATGTTATTAGGGGTGGAACCATTTATTATATGAAACTTTCTATTTTGTTAAGTTTCCGATGTGAGACTCGTGTATTCTTCAACATTACTCACGTGGGACCACTTTTTAGTGGGACACACGTTCAACCAATTCCACATCGGTCACTTTTTTTCTTTTTATTTATTTATTTATATTTTTAAATTTGGGGTTTGTTTGATTTTTGATTCAATTTGGGTTTTTTTTTTGGGTTTTTTTTTTTTGGTTTGATTTGAGTTTGTTTGATTTGGTTTAATTGGGCCCAGTCAACCAACATGGCTCCCATGTTAAGATTTCAGAGGGACAGACTCTTGGCCCACCACTAGCAACATCGATATTGTCCCCAACTTAACCACATGTTTAGCAGGTGTGGAGTTTTATACAAAAGGCCTCGATGTTATTAGGGGTGAAACCATTTATTATATGAGACTTTCTATTTTGTTAAGTTTCCGATGTGGGACTCGTGTATTCTTCAACAGTGGTGGGACATGGAATGTGGGTTAAGGGTTAACGGTGACAATGGCCAAGTTTGATTCGAGTAGCAGGAGACCATTTTCTTGGAGAACTCTTTAGCATTTACTTTCTGCTTCGAAGTTCAAAGCTTAAAGCCCATTTGATAACCATTTTTTTTTTTAGTTTCAATTTTTTTTTTAAAATTGAAAACTTGTTTGATAACTAATTTCAGTTTTTAAAAAACACTAAAAACGATTAACATATTACATTGTGACTCAAATAATTTAACTAACTAACTCAGCCATATTCATTATGTAACTATTAAATACCCATTTTAGACATTGCATTTATATTTGAATGTATTTTTATCACAAGACAATGAGCGCTCAAGTGGTTAAGAGCATAATTTTACTACTTATTGAGGTTGAAAAGTAGGTAAAAAAAGTAGCATCTACAAGTCACAATCAAAGTTAACAAAACTCAATGAATATCCAACAACGACGACATTGGTAGTTCAACCCAAAACTGGGGGTATATAATAAACTTTGAAAATATTTATATATTACAGTTGAAACAAAAATGGTTAAAAACACATGTTTAATCCATTCATGTTGAGAATAAAAAAGCTCAGAAAGTAGAGCTGGATCAAATCTGAAAGAGCAATGTCCCGTTTTCATGCCCGAACTGTGACCCTAATCAAATTTACACCTTGAACTAAAAAATATGCCAATTTAGCACCCGAAAAACATGAATTCGCTAATTTAACCCCCATTGATAGATTTCAGATTATTTAATCCAAAGTTTCGTCAAAATTCACATGCGAGGAACATAACTAGAGGGCAATAGTCATTATAACACCTTTCCTTCCTTTCCTCATATTCCCTAATAGCTTGGTGCCAAAATAAAAACACACCAACCTTATTTCACATAATCAAAGCACCACAATCAATCCAAAAGACATACCTTAAACTGAAATAAAATATAGACATCTGCAACAGATCTGACCTTATCTACAAGAGGATGAAAGAAAGAAAGAGAAACAGAGAATGAGAAGAAAAAAAACAGAGAGACGAAGAAGAAGAGAGAAAAAAAATAGAGAGAGGAAGAAGAAGCGAGAAAAAAAAAACAGAGAGAGGAAAAAGAAGATTTAAAAAAAACAGAGAGAGGAAGAAGAGAAAAAAAATAAAGAGAGGACGAAGAAGATAAAAAAACACAGAGAGACAAAGAAGAAGATAAAAAATAGAGAGAGGATGAAGAAGATAAGGAATTTGAAAATACCTGTAGGATATCTATATATGTCTGGAGAAGGTTAAACAAGCTAATTCGAATTTTTGCAATAAATAATGATCAACCTTTGATGCCTGAGATGTGCAAAGCTTAAAATAAAAGAACACGCAGAGAATTATTTTACGTGGTAAAACTCCACCTCTGGGAAAAATCCACGGGACTCCTCAGTCCAACTCAAATCCACTATAGAACGATGATTACAAGAAGTACTCACACACTTATCCTAGACTCATTCTAGATAATGTTTACCGACTTCTTCGTAACTCAACTTCTGTCACGGGATGATCTTCGACACTCCTTGTGTTGAACGCAATACTGGTCACGATTGCTTCAAGCTCACCGGAGGAAAACCGCCACCACGGTCTTGGTGCCCTCAACCGTATGAGTCACCGACATGCATATGAATGCAATATGAATTATTAAAGTGTTTGATAAATCACCAAGTAAACATGGAACACTTGATGATTTATCTCAAATATATGCAGATCAACTTTTGCTTAAGAATTCTATACGCTCAACACAAATAACAAAAGCTATATCCAACCCTAAGAGATGCACACAATGATTTATACAAAACTTATTCTCCACAATCCACGAGAGGACCCACAACCATAACTCAATATCTTGCCATGCATTTAATTTGATGGTCATAGAATCCTATATGATTTCGTCATATTCTCAATTGCACTCCAATCAATTGTTTATTCAATGAAACAATATATATCAAGAAGTAAACACGGAACCAAATAGGATATTTAATTAAAACATACTTTCCAAGTCCAAGATAATGAAAACATAATATTTTTAAACTAAATCAAAATAGAGTTCAACTAGGAAAGTAATATTAAGAGATAAAATCTAATCCTATTAAAAATAAGATTAAGATAAAAATACTTTGAGTGAAAATAACTCCAATTAGTAATCCTATAATGAATGCATGATGATGTCATGAATTATCTGAAATCAGTTTCTCATATCGGTCAAGTCATGCCTCAAAGATCCAGAATGAATGTGTTGCGCCAAAGCTTCCAGTAAAACATGTTCACACACTAATTCCCAACCTATGCTAGAGTCTAGGAAATGACAATACAATTTTCATACTAACAGAATCAAAGAGAGAAAGTTGTTGAAGAATACACAGAGTCTCACATCGAAAACTTAACAAAATAGAAAGTTCCATATAATAAATAGTTCCACTCCTAATAACATTGAGGTCTTTTGTATAAAACCTCACACATGCTAAACATGTGGTTATGTTGGGGACAATATCGATGTTGCTAGTAGTGGGCCAATGGTTCGTTCCTCTGAAATCTTAACATGGTATCAAAGTGGGCCGGTTGACTGGGCCCGATTAAACCCAAATCAAACAAAAAAAACCCCAAATTGAACCAAAAATCAAACAAACCACAACTTTTTTTTAAATAAATAAATAAATAAAAAAGTGACTGATGTGGAATTGATTGGACATGTTGCCCATTAAAAAGTGATCCCACGTGAGGAGGAGTGTTGAAGAATACACAGAGTCCCACGTCGAAAACTTAACAAAATAGAAAGTCTCATATGATAAATGGTTCCACTCCTAATAACATCGATGCCTTTTGTATAAAACCCCACACCTGCTAAACAGGTGGTTAAGTTGGAGACAATATTGATGTTGCTAGTAGTGGGCTAAGGGTTCGTCCCTATGAAATCTTAACAAAAGTTACAGAGAAGAGATGAGAGCGTGCGTGAGAAAGAGGAAGATAGAAGGAAGAAACAGAAAAAGAAAGTGTGTGTGCATTAGAATGACTATATTGCCCTTATGTTGTGTCCCATGTGAGGCTCACGTGTGAATTTTGACGGAACTTTGGATGAAATCATTTGAAATCTAACGGTATGAGTGAAATTAGTGAATTCATATAATTCATCAATTTTTTTAGTTCAAGGAAGTGAGTTCGATTAGGGTGATAGTTCAGGGAGTAAACGGCTAAAAATCCAAACAACTGAAAAAAAAAAAAAAAAAAGTTGACTCCCTGTTTCCATCATCATCATGAATACTTAAATGCTTAACCATAACTCTTATCATCATATAAATATTTAACATGAATACTTCAACCATAAGGATATTTTTTGTTTTTGTGGTCTAAGATCAAGGAGAATTAAGTGGAATAAATAAACAAAGACAGCATATCAGTACAAACATAGAATACTTTTGATTGTTCGAGTGCTTCATTTTCCTGTCAGAAGGTCAGTCAGTAGGCTCCAAACTAAAAAAATACAAAAAGAGATTAAACAGGTAGATTGCCATCACATGGATATATTATTATACAGCTCTTCACTCCTTCAAAGTCAACTTTTCCCTTGACAATGTCCTTCATGGCTTTAGCCCAATATGGGCAGCTCTCCTTTGTTAGGCTCTTCTTCCTTTTCCCTACCTTGTGGGCAGACTAGAATAATCGTTAGATAGCTGTCATGTGTCTTACTTTTTCACCCTTAGCAGCTTTCGATCTTTGATGTATTTAAAGAGCCTGGCCTCATAGTTGTGAGGCAGAGAAGAATATACAATTCATATTTCCAATTCTGCATTTATCTTTTTGCCTTGTTTTTAAGCCAACTGCCCTGTGCACCCATCATCTGGTATCAGAGCCCACCTATAAGTTCTGGAAAAGCCACCACTCACAAGCCCAGCGCCGCATCCATCTCCCGTTATGTCCATCGCGACCACCTCGAAACCTAGCTTAATGACGCCCAAGACACCATTTCTTCCCTTCTAGCCCACCAAGAAACACATGAATCCCCCATTGCCTCCATTAAAAAAATCGTCACCGCCCTCACTTCAGCTCAAACCTCTCTCTAGATTGCCCTCACTACTCAAATCGCACACCTCCAGAAGGTTTTTTAGAAGCACTTCATACCTCATAGCCTCCTCTGCCCTCCACCTCAGCCCCAGCTTCCACCTTTTCTCCGACCCAAGCTTCTGCTCCTCATCCCCGGTCATTTGCGGGCCTCATCACCCCTCAACCTTCAACCCTTGCCACCTCTGCTCCATCCCCCGTTCATTCTCCTCTTTATCCGACTCTAACACGGTCATTTACCCCACTGTTATACAACCGCCCTTCCTCATCCCTTTCCCATTTTCCTATCTCTCCATATCTACCACATTTTCCCACATACATGTTGAAATATAAGTAGTGAACTGATGAGAATGTAATTAGGCCTTTAAAGCTGGAATGGTGTATTCACTTAGTCCCTAAGATAGGCAAGTGTGAGGCGTCAGTAAGTGTTAAGTGGCTATAGCCACATGTAAAGATCTTAGAAAGCAGTTTTGAATGTAAGGCTGTGATTCTCAATGATGTAAGAGAATCCAGCTATTCCTCTAACGGTTATATAGCACACACTGTGCTTGCCCGAAATGTGGCAGAGAGAATACAATAGAAAATACAAAAAAAAACTTATTTTTAATTCAGCTCTTCTCCCTTCTCTCTTCTCTCTGTATATTTTTCCTAAACTCTAACATGGCCTCAGAGCCAGGTTGGGTCTCTTGATCTGGGCGTAAAACTGTGAAGGTCACTAAGCTCAATCGAAGCTCAGCTGAACATCTGAGAAGAGAAGCTGCTGTGATTCAGACCAAACGATGGCTGGATCTGGAAGTTCAGACGTAAGAACTCCGATCTTCTCCGGTGAGAACTACGAGTTCTGGAGGATCAAGATGGTGACAATCTTCAAATCTCTTGGGCTATGGCGTCTGGTAGAAAAGGGAATTCTAGCCTCTGATGCCTCTGATTCGAAGAAGAAGACCAAGAAAGTTGAAGAATCATCGGAAGAGGAAGCTGATGCAGAGATGCATGTTGTGCTCATGAAGGACGCAAAGGCTCTGGGCATTATACAAAATGCAGTTTCTGACCAGATCTTCCCTCGGATTACAAATGCCGACTCAGCAACAATGGCTTGGACTCTGCTCTACAGTGAGTATCATGGAGGTGATCAGGTTAGATCTGTAAAGCTTCAGAATCTTAGACGAGAATTTGAGTATATGAGAATGCGTGAAGGTGAACAACTAACTGCATATCTTACTCGATTAAATGACTTGATAAATCAAATGAAAACGTTTGGAGAAGTGTTGTCAAACGAGAGGCTGGTTCAAAAGGTGTTAATCAGTCTTAGTAGAGTCTATGATCCCATCTGCTTGGTGATTGAAAATACAAAGAGTTTGGAGACCATTGAATTGCAGGAGGTTATTGCAATATTGAAGAGTCAAGAGCAACGTTTTGACATGCATAATGTGGACATAGATGAGAAAGCATTTGGTTCCTTCTCAGTCGATCAAAAGGGGCAGAACAAGAATAATGCTCAATTTGGCTCTGCCAAGTCTCAGAAGAATTGGAAGCCTAACAACAAACCATGGGAATCTAGATAGAAGCCACAGCAAGTTGGCGCTGGACAGACTTCAAATGGACCACATTCTGTGCAGCAAGATGGGGTGAAGCCTCAATGCAAAGTCTGCTCTAAATTTCACTTTGGAGAATGCAGATATAAGGGCCAATCCAAGTGCTATAAGTGTGATAGATTTGGACATTGGGCTAGAGACTGCACTGCAAACAAAGGAGGACAGAAAGCAAATAATGCAAGCCAAGTGGAGGTAAGGGGGAATCTGTTTTTTGCAAACTGTGCAATCTCAGAAAAGAGTGAAAATGGAGAATGGTATGTAGACAGTGGCTGCAGTAACCATATGACTGGGAAGAAGGAGCTGTTAATTGACATAAATTCAAGAGTCACAGGCAAGGTGCAAATGCCAACAGGGGAGCTTGTAAGTATAGCCGGCATGGGCACTTTGGTGCTTGACACAAACTATGGTACAAAGTATATCAGAGAGGTCATGTATCTGCCTGGTTTGAGGGAAAATCTCTTGAGTGTGGGCCAAATGGATGAACATGGTTATCATTTGGTATTTGGAAGCAGCAAGTGCAGTATCTATGATAGTTCTTCTCTTGAGAATCTTGTTATGAAGGTGGAAATGAGAAAGAATAAATGTTATCCATTATCATTACCCTCAAATGATTTTGTTGCACTAAGAGCTGGTGTAGTCAACTCTACTTGGGTTTGGCATAGAAGAATGGGGCATTTACACTTGAAAGGTCTAAACCAACTCAAGGAAAAAGAGATGGTACATGGGCTGCCACTTTTGGAAACTATAAATGGAGTGTGTGAAGGCTGCCAATTAGGAAAGCAACACAGAGAGTGGTTCCCTAAGGACCAAGCATGGAGAGCTAGTACACCCCTTGAACTTATACACATGGACTTGTGTGGACCAATGCAAAATGAATCTCTAGGAGGTAACAAATACTTTATGCTGCTCATAGACGATTTTACAAGGATGATTTGGGTCTACTTTTTGAGATACAAGTCGGATGCACTAAATTGTTTTCGAAAATTCAAGTCTATGGTGGAGTTGCAAAGTGGTTGCAAAGTGAAATGTGTTCGAAGTGATAGAGGGGGTGAGTTCACTTCTAGTGAATTCAATAAACTATGTGAAGATGCAGGAATTCAAAGACAATTCTCCATGGCTTACACACCCCAGCAAAATGGGGTGGTAGAGAGAAAAAATAGGACTGTGGTAGAGATGGCTAAGGCTATGTTACATGAGAAGGAGATGCCCTACTTTCTATGGGCAGAAGCTGCACACACAGCAGTGTACATTTTGAATAGATGTCCTACTAAGGCTCTTAGGGACAAGACTCCTTTTGAGGCTTATAGCACCAGAAAACCAGGTGTTGCTCATTTAAAAGTATTTGGCAGTGTGTGTTTTGTGCATAAACCAGAGGAGAATAGACAGAAATTGGATGCCAAAAGCACAAGGGGAGTTTTTGTTGGATATGCAACATGTGAGAAGGGCTATAGAGTGTTTGACCCTATCACTAGAAAACTACTCTTATCAAGGGATGTTGTATTTGATGAAGGAGCAATCTGGAATTGGAAGGAAGTGTCTGACAACTCTGTGGTTATGATGAATCTTGAAGAGCAGTCTAGGACTTCTCAAGAGGAGTCGTTTGAGACACCTATAGGGACTCAAGATTTTGTTTTCACTTCTAGAAACTCAGCAGTTTCCTATGAAGAATTCAGCAAGGCAAGCAGTAGGTTGGAAGATACTCAGACCTTCGATCATACACCATTGAAATGGAGGAAGTTGGACGACATTTTGGCACAATGCAACCTGTGCACAATGGAGCCTGAGAAGTTTGAAGAAGCTGTGAAGGAGGAATCATGGCTGAAGGCAATGAAAGATGAGTTGAACATGATAGAAAAAAATAAGACATGGGAACTTGTTGACAGACCTATGGAAAAACCGATTATTGGAGTTAAATGGGTGTTTAAAACTAAGCTGAATTTGGATGGCTAAGTGCAGAAGAATAAAGCAAGACTGGTGGCCAAGGGATACTCACAAAAACCAGGGGTGGACTACAATGAAACATTCGCACCAGTGGCTAGATTAGACACTATTCGAACCTTGATTGCCCTTGCAGCTGAGAAGGGTTGGCAGCTGTACCAATTGGATGTTAAGTCAGCTTTTCTAAATGGTATTTTAGAGGAAGAAGTGTATGTAGATCAGCCGGAAGGATTTGTGGTGAAAGGAAGTGAAAGCAAGGTTTACAAACTGCACAAAGCTCTATATGGTTTGAAACAGGCGCCAAGAGCTTGGTATAGTGAAATTGATGGATATTTTGCTGAGTGTGGGTTTACTAAGAGTCAAAGTGAAGCTACACTTTATGTTAAAGCAAGACGTGCAGAAAATATCTTGATAGTCTCCATTTATGTAGATGATATAGTCTACACTGGAAACGATCAAGAAATGCTAGAAGATTTCAAGAAGGACATGAAGGAGAAGTATGAAATGACTGATCTGGGACTCTTGCATCACTTCTTGGGAATGGGAGTAATTCAAACACCAACAAGCATATTCATTCATCAGAAGAAATATGCAACAACTCTGTTAAGCAGATTTGGCTTGAATGAGTGTAAGCCGGTTTCTATTCCACTAGTCACCTCAGAGAAGCTAAGTAAAGATGATGGGAGTGGCTTGGCAAATGAAGAACACTACAGAAGGATTGTTGGAAGTCTGCTGTACCTCACAGCTACCAGACCCGACATTATGTTTGCAGCTAGTTTGCTAGCAAGGTTCATGCATTGTCCTACTAGCAAACATCTTGGAACAGCAAAACGTGTTCTTAGATATGTGAAAGGGACTCTAGATTATGGTCTGGAGTATGTGAAAGGAAAAGGGGCATTTCTAATTGGTTATTGTGACAGTGATTGGAGTGGCTCAGTGGATGATAGCAAGAGCACTTCTGGATATGCATTTTCTTTTGGTAGTGGAGTTTTTGCTTGGGCCTCAGTCAAGCAAAACTGTGTTGCACTCTCTACTGCAGAAGCGGAGTACATCAGTGCATCTGAAGCAACAACACAAGCTATTTGGTTGAGGTTTGTCCTAGAAGATTTTGGAGAATTTCAAGCAGAAGCAACACCTCTACACTGTGACAACATTTCAGCTATTGCCATTACAAGGAATCCTGTGTTTCATCAGAAAACCAAACATATCGATCGAAGGTATCATTTTATTAAAGATGCTTTGCAAGAAGGAACTGTGGATCTAATTTATTGTCCCACAAATGAGCAACTAGCAGATATTTTTACTAAGGCATTGGCTAAGGATCGTTTCTGCTATCTCAGAGAGAAACTTAGTGTGAAATCATCTCACAACTTAAAGGGGAGTGTTGAAATATAAGTAGTGAACTGATGAGAATGTAATTAGGCCTTTAAAGCTGGAATGGTGTATTCACTTAGTCCCTAAGATAGGCAAGTGTGAGGCGTCAGTAAGTGTTAAGTGGCTATAGCCACGTGTAAAGATCTTAGAAAGCAGTTTTGAATGTAAGGCTATGATTCTCAGTGATGTAAGAGAATCCAGCTATTCCTCTAACGGTTATATAGCACACACTGTGCTTGCCCGAAATGTGGCAGAGAGAATACAATAGAAAATACAAAAAAAACTTATTTTTGATTCAGCTCTTCTCCCTTCTCTCTTCTCTCTGTATATTTTTCCTAAACTCTAACAATACACCCCTTTTTCGGTTGCCCCTATCTCACGCACCCCAAACACTGTCCCCATAAGCCTGAACCCCTCAAGTTAGATCTGGAACGCTTTCCGGGTGACAACCCCTACTGCTAGCTAGCCTCCGCCAATCGTTTCCTTAATTATTACAGGGGTCCGCCCGAGGACAAGGTTATAGTCGAGTGTGACACCTCACAGGGAGGGCTTATAGCCGTTCTCTCCCAGGAAGGGCATTGTATCGCCTTCCTTTCGAAGCCGTTGTCTGGCCACCACTTGTCTCTGTCCGTTTATGAAAAAGAAATGATGGCTGTCATTCTTGCCATCCAAAAATGGCGCCCGTACCTCCTAGGGCAGCAGTTTAATATCTTTACTAATCATCAGACCATACGGCACTTCCTGAGTCAACGAGTGACTACCCTAATCTAGCAATGTTAGCTTCTCAAACTCATGGGATACAACTTTACGCTTCAATACCGCTTAGGTACACAAAATCAGGCAGCGGATGTTTTTTCACGCAGCCATGAACTTCTATCAATCATCGCGGCATTGCACCCTGTCTTTAATTCCCTCTCCCAACTCAAGCAGGATTGCATACAAGACCCCACCGCTACCACTATCTTCCAACACTTCAACAATAACCCTTCCCTTGTTCCTAAAGGGACGCCAACAAGAACGACATCTTGCTCTGCAAAGGCCAAATTTTTGTTCCATCTATTAATGGCTGGTGCACCAAGATGTTGGAGGAATTTCACTCTACTCTCACCGGCGGCCATTTCGGCTACCTTCGCAGACTCAAACGACTCCAACGTAGCTTCCATTGGCCGGTATGCGCCTTGATGTCAAGCACATCATTGTCCATTGCGACACTTGTCAAAGGCAACACTACGAAGCCACCAACCCCCCAGGCTTGCTCAATCCTCTCCCTATACCAGATTATGCTTGGCAGTCCATTAGCATGGATTCTATTGAGGGCCTTCCACCTTCTCGTGGCAAAACGGTGATTATGGTCGTTGTTTATGGTTACTAGCACTCACCTTCCAGGATACAACGGCTCATGTCCTTGTCAAAGAAGTACTACAATTTGCTAAAATATGAAAACTATGAGAGAATATTTGTTTGTGGGAATTTTCTGTATATTCTTCTCCTTGTAGGAGGTCATATTTATAATACAACGAAACCTGAATGGGCAAGTAAATAATAAATTCCTAAATCTATTTGCAGTAGGAAATCAGGAATTAAAGTAAATTAATTACAATTATAATAGGAATTCTTGGTGTGTAAGGAAAGTAAGTCAATATCCACAAGTCACGCCAACACTCCCCCTCACGTTGGTGCATAGATGTCGCCAATGCCCAATTGATCTAGTGAATTGTGGAATGCTTTACTTGAAATCGCCTTTGTCAAAATATCCGCCAATTGATCCTCGGATTTCACAAAAGGAAACTGAAACACTTTAGCCTCAAGCTTTTGTTTGATGAAGTGTCGATCCACCTCAACATGTTTAGTACGATCATGCTGAACCGAATTCTGTGGAATGACTATAGCAGCCTTGTTGTCACAAAAGAGATTCATTGTGGATGTAGGTTTATACCCAAGTTCAGTAAGCAACTTTCTTAACCAAAGAAGTTCACAAATCCCTTTAGTCATGCCTCTGAACTCGGCTTCTGCACTGGATAAAGCTACTACATTCTGTTTCTTGCTTCTCCATGTCACCAAATTACCTCCCACGAATGTGAAGTAACCCGATGTGGATTTTCTATCTGTTACATTACCTGCCCAATCTGCATCTGAATAACCATCAATATTTAGATGACCATGCTTTGAGAACATAAGTCCTTTTTCAGGTGCAGACTTCAAATATCTAAGTATCCGAAGAACTGCATTCATATGGTCTTCACTTGGAGAGTGCATAAATTGACTGACAACGCTCACCGCATAAGCAATGTCTGGTCGAGTATGTGACAAATAGATCATCTTCCCACTAACCTTTGGTATCTTTCTTTGTTAGTTGGAACTTGATCTGGATATTCTCCAAGATGATGATTCTGAACAATAGGAGTGTCCGCAGATTTACAATCTAGCATTCCTGTATCTGTCAACAAGTCTAAGACATATTTCCTTTGAGAGAGAAATATGCCTTGCTGCGATCGAGCCTCCTCAATTCCCAAGAAATACTTGAGTCCACCTAGATCCTTCATCTCAAACTCCGTAGCCAGATAGTCTTGTAGCTGTGATATTTTCTGTTTATCATTCCCAGTAATAATCATATCATCAACATAAATTATTAATGTTGTTACCTTCCCTTTTCGATGTTTCAAGAACAGAGTATGATCTGAGTTGCACTGTTTGAAACCATTGTTCTTCATTGCCATGCTGAACCGTCCAAACCATGCACGTGGTGACTGTTTCAATCCATACAATGCTTTTCGTAACCTGCAAACTGTTCCAGTCTGAGTAGTATTATATCCAGGAGGAATGTCCATGTACACCTCCTCCGTGAGTTCGCCATGTAGAAAAGCATTCTTTACATCAAACTGGTGTAGTAGCCAATCCAAATTAGCTGCAAGGGACAATAAGACTCTGACAGTGTTTAACTTTGCAATGCTACTCCTCCACCCCGACTTTTGAGTATACCATAG